>NW_028227287.1:1461598-1981534 GCF_978045245.1 Mus caroli | reverse complement strand
CTACACTGTGCGTTTCTTATATTCTTAGTTTTTCAGTGCAACTCACTCATATACTATGTACTACACTGTGCGTTTCTTATAGTCTAAGTTTTTCAGTGCAACTCACTCATATACTATGTACTACACTGTGCGTTTCTTATATTCTAAGTTTTTCACTGCAACTCACTCATATACTTTGTACTACACTGTGCGTTTCTTATATTCTAAGTTTTTTCAGTGCAACTCACTCATATACTATGTACTACACTGTGCATTCGTGTAATGCTGGTTTTCTGTAAATTCTAAGTTTTTTCAGTGCAACTCACTCATATACTATGTACTACACTGTGCGTTTCTTATATTCTAAGTTTTTCAGTGCAACTCACTCATATACTATGTACTACACTGTGCGTTTCTTATATTCAAAGTTTTTCAGTGCAACTCACTCATATACTATGTACTACACTGTGCGTTTCTTATATTCTAAGTTTTTCAGTGCAACTCACTCATATACTATGTACTACACTGTGCGTTTCTTATATTCTAAGTTTTTCAGTGCAACTCACTCATATACTATGTACTACACTGTGCGTTTCTTATATTCTAAGTTTTTCAGTGCAACTCACTCATATACTATGTACTACACTGTGCGTTTCTTATATTCTAAGTTTTTCAGTGCAACTCACTCATATACTATGTACTACACTGTGCGTTTCTTATATTCTAAGTTTTTCAGTGCAACTCACTCATATACTATGTACTACACTGTGCGTTTCTTATATTCTAAGTTTTTCAGTGCAACTCACTCATATACTATGTACTACACTGTGCGTTTCTTATATTCTAAGTTTTTCAGTGCAACTCACTCATATACTATGTACTACACTGTGCGTTTCTTATATTCTAAGTTTTTCAGTGCAACTCACTCATATACTATGTACTATACTGTGCGTTTCTTATATTCTTAGTTTTTCAGTGCAACTCACTCATATACTATGTACTACACTGTGCGTTTCTTATATTCTAAGTTTTTCAGTGCAACTCACTCATATACTATGTACTACACTGTGCGTTTCTTATATTCTAAGTTTTTCAGTGCAACTCACTCATATACTATGTACTACAATGTGCGTTTCTTATATTCTAAGTTTTTCAGTGCAACTCACTCATATACTATGTACAACACTGTGCGTTTCTTATATTCTAAGTTTTTCAGTGCAACTCACTCATATACTATGTACTACACTGTGCCTTTCTTATATTCTTAGTTTTTCAGTGCAACTCACTCATATACTATGTACTACACTGTGCCTTTCTTATATTCTAAGTTTTTCAGTGCAACTCACTCATATACTATGTACTACACTGTGCGTTTCTTATATTCTAAGTTTTTCAGTGCAACTCACTCATATACTATGTACTATACTGTGCGTTTCTTATATTCTAAGTTTTTCAGTGCAACTCACTCATATACTATGTACTACACTGTGCGTTTCTTATATTCTAAGTTTTTCAGTGCAACTCACTCATATACTATGTACTACACTGTGCGTTTCTTATATTCTTAGTTTTTCAGTGCAACTCACTCATATACTATGTACTACACTGTGCGTTTCTTATAGTCTAAGTTTTTCAGTGCAACTCACTCATATACTATGTACTACACTGTGCGTTTCTTATATTCTAAGTTTTTCACTGCAACTCACTCATATACTTTGTACTACACTGTGCGTTTCTTATATTCTAAGTTTTTCAGTGCAACTCACTCATATACTATGTACTACACTGTGCATTTCGTGTAATGCTGGTTTTTCTGTAAATTCTAAGTTTTTCAGTGCAACTCACTCATATACTATGTACTACACTGTGCGTTTCTTATATTCTAAGTTTTTCAGTGCAACTCACTCATATACTATGTACTACACTGTGCGTTTCTTATATTCTAAGTTTTTCAGTGCAACTCACTCATATACTATGTACTACAATGTGCGTTTCTTATATTCTAAGTTTTTCAGTGCAACTCACTCATATACTATGTACTACACTGTGCGTTTCTTATATTCTAAGTTTTTCAGTGCAACTCACTCATATACTATGTACTACACTGTGCGTTTCTTATATTCTAAGTTTTTCAGTGCAACTCACTCATATACTATGTACTACACTGTGCGTTTCTTATATTCTAAGTTTTTCAGTGCAACTCACTCATATACTATGTACTACACTGTGCGTTTCTTATATTCTAAGTTTTTCAGTGCAACTCACTCATATACTATGTACTACACTGTGCGTTTCTTATATTCTAAGTTTTTCAGTGCAACTCACTCATATACTATGTACTACACTGTGCGTTTCTTATATTCTTAGTTTTTCAGTGCAACTCACTCATATACTATGTACTACACTGTGCGTTTCTTATATTCTAAGTTTTTCAGTGCAACTCACTCATATACTATGTACTACACTGTGCGTTTCTTATATTCTAAGTTTTTCAGTGCAACTCACTCATATACTATGTACTATACTGTGCGTTTCTTATATTCTTAGTTTTTCAGTGCAACTCACTCATATACTATGTACTACACTGTGCGTTTCTTATATTCTAAGTTTTTCAGTGCAACTCACTCATATACTATGTACTACACTGTGCGTTTCTTATATTCTAAGTTTTTCAGTGCAACTCACTCATATACTATGTACTACACTGTGCGTTTCTTATATTCTAAGTTTTTCAGTGCAACTCACTCATATACTATGTACTACACTGTGCGTTTCTTATATTCTAAGTTTTTCAGTGCAACTCACTCATATACTATGTACTACACTGTGCGTTTCTTATACTCTAAGTTTTTCAGTGCAACTCACTCATATACTATGTATTACACTGTGCGTTTCTTATATTCTAAGTTTTTCAGTGCAACTCACTCATATACTATGTACTACACTGTGCATTTCGTGTAATGCCGGTTTTTCAGTAAATTCTAAGTTTTTCAGTGCAACTCACTCATATACTATGTACTACACTATGCGTTTCTTATATTCTTAGTTTTTCAGTGCAACTCACTCATATACTATGTACTACACTGTGCGTTTCTTATATTCTAAGTTTTTCAGTGCAACTCACTCATATACTATGTACTATACTGTGCGTTTCTTATATTCTTAGTTTTTCAGTGCAATTCACTCATATACTATGTACTACACTGTGCGTTTCTTATATTCTAAGTTTTTCAGTGCAACTCACTCATATACTATGTACTACACTGTGCGTTTCTTATATTCTAAGTTTTTCAGTGCAACTCACTCATATACTATGTACTACACTGTGCGTTTCTTATATTCTAAGTTTTTCAGTGCAACTCACTCATATACTATGTACAACACTGTGCGTTTCTTATATTCTAAGTTTTTCAGTGCAACTCACTCATATACTATGTACTACACTGTGCGTTTCTTATATTCTTAGTTTTTCAGTGCAACTCACTCATATACTATGTACTACACTGTGCGTTTCTTATATTCTAAGTTTTTCGGTGCAACTCACTCATATACTATGTACTACACTGTGCGTTTCTTATATTCTAAGTTTTTCAGTGCAACTCACTCATATACTATGTACTACACTGTTCGTTTCTTTTATTCTAAGTTTTTCAGTGCAACTCACTCATATACTATGTACTACACTGTGCGTTTCTTATATTCTAAGTTTTTCAGTGCAACTCACTCATATACTATGTACTACACTGTGCATTTCGTGTAATGCTGGTTTTTCTGTAAATTCTAAGTTTTTCAGTGCAACTCACTCATATACTATGTACTACACTGTGCGTTTCTTATATTCTAAGTTTTTCAGTGCAACTCACTCATATACTATGTACTACACTGTGCGTTTCTTATATTCTAAGTTTTTCAGTGCAACTCACTCATATACTATGTACTACAATGTGCGTTTCTTATATTCTAAGTTTTTCAGTGCAACTCACTCATATACTATGTACTACACTGTGCGTTTCTTATATTCTAAGTTTTTCAGTGCAACTCACTCATATACTATGTACTACACTGTGCGTTTCTTATACTCTAAGTTTTTCAGCGCAACTCACTCATATACTATGTATTACACTGTGCGTTTCTTATATTCTAAGTTTTTCAGTGCAACTCACTCATATACTATGTACTACACTGTGCATTTCGTGTAATGCCGGTTTTTCAGTAAATTCTAAGTTTTTCAGTGCAACTCACTCATATACTATGTACTACACTATGCGTTTCTTATATTCTTAGTTTTTCAGTGCAACTCACTCATATACTATGTACTACACTGTGCGTTTCTTATATTCTAAGTTTTTCAGTGCAACTCACTCATATACTATGTACTATACTGTGCGTTTCTTATATTCTTAGTTTTTCAGTGCAATTCACTCATATACTATGTACTACACTGTGCGTTTCTTATATTCTAAGTTTTTCAGTGCAACTCACTCATATACTATGTACTACACTGTGCGTTTCTTATATTCTAAGTTTTTCAGTGCAACTCACTCATATACTATGTACTACACTGTGCGTTTCTTATATTCTAAGTTTTTCAGTGCAACTCACTCATATACTATGTACAACACTGTGCGTTTCTTATATTCTAAGTTTTTCAGTGCAACTCACTCATATACTATGTACTACACTGTGCGTTTCTTATATTCTTAGTTTTTCAGTGCAACTCACTCATATACTATGTACTACACTGTGCGTTTCTTATATTCTAAGTTTTTCGGTGCAACTCACTCATATACTATGTACTACACTGTGCGTTTCTTATATTCTAAGTTTTTCAGTGCAACTCACTCATATACTATGTACTACACTGTTCGTTTCTTTTATTCTAAGTTTTTCAGTGCAACTCACTCATATACTATGTACTACACTGTGCGTTTCTTATATTCTAAGTTTTTCAGTGCAACTCACTCATATACTATGTACTACACTGTGCATTTCGTGTAATGCTGGTTTTTCTGTAAATTCTAAGTTTTTCAGTGCAACTCACTCATATACTATGTACTACACTGTGCGTTTCTTATATTCTAAGTTTTTCAGTGCAACTCACTCATATACTATGTACTACACTGTGCGTTTCTTATATTCTAAGTTTTTCAGTGCAACTCACTCATATACTATGTACTACAATGTGCGTTTCTTATATTCTAAGTTTTTCAGTGCAACTCACTCATATACTATGTACTACACTGTGCGTTTCTTATATTCTAAGTTTTTCAGTGCAACTCACTCATATACTATGTACTACACTGTGCGTTTCTTATATTCTAAGTTTTTCAGTGCAACTCACTCATATACTATGTACTACACTGTGCGTTTCTTATATTCTAAGTTTTTCAGTGCAACTCACTCATATACTATGTACTACACTGTGCGTTTCTTATATTCTAAGTTTTTCAGTGCACCTCACTCATATACTATGTACTACACTGTGCGTTTCTTATATTCTAAGTTTTTCAGTGCAACTCACTCATATACTATGTACTACACTGTGCGTTTCTTATATTCTAAGTTTTTCAGTGCAACTCACTCATATACTATGTACTACACTGTGCGTTTCTTATATTCTTAGTTTTTCAGTGCAACTCACTCATATACTATGTACTACACTGTGCGTTTCTTATATTCTAAGTTTTTCAGTGCAACTCACTCATATACTATGTACTACACTGTGCGTTTCTTATATTCTAATTTTTTCAGTTCAACTCACTCATATACTATGTACTACACTGTGCGTTTCTTATATTCTAAGTTTTTCAGTGCAACTCACTCATATACTATGTACTACACTGTGCGTTTCTTATATTCTAAGTTTTTCAGTGCAACTCACTCATATACTATGTACTACACTGTGCATTTCGTGTAATGCTGGTTTTTCAGTAAATTCTAAGTTTTTCAGTGCAACTCACTCATATACTATGTACTACACTGTGCGTTTCTTATATTCTAATTTTTTCAGTTCAACTCACTCATATACTATGTACTACACTGTGCGTTTCTTATATTCTAAGTTTTTCGGTGCAACTCACTCATATACTATGTACTACACTGTGCGTTTCTTATATTCTAAGTTTTTCAGTGCAACTCACTCATATACTATGTACTACACTGTTCGTTTCTTTTATTCTAAGTTTTTCAGTGCAACTCACTCATATACTATGTACTACACTGTGCGTTTCTTATATTCTAAGTTTTTCAGTGCAACTCACTCATATACTATGTACTACACTGTGCATTTCGTGTAATGCTGGTTTTTCTGTAAATTCTAAGTTTTTCAGTGCAACTCACTCATATACTATGTACTACACTGTGCGTTTCTTATATTCTAAGTTTTTCAGTGCAACTCACTCATATACTATGTACTACACTGTGCGTTTCTTATATTCTAAGTTTTTCAGTGCAACTCACTCATATACTATGTACTACACTGTGCATTTCGTGTAATGCTGGTTTTTCAGTAAATTCTAAGTTTTTCAGTGCAACTCACTCATATACTATGTACAACACTGTGCGTTTCTTATATTCTAAGTTTTTCAGTGCAACTCACTCATATACTATGTACTACACTGTGCGTTTCTTATATTCTTAGTTTTTCAGTGCAACTCACTCATATACTATGTACTACACTGTGCGTTTCTTATATTCTAAGTTTTTCGGTGCAACTCACTCATATACTATGTACTACACTGTGCGTTTCTTATATTCTAAGTTTTTCAGTGCAACTCACTCATATACTATGTACTACACTGTTCGTTTCTTTTATTCTAAGTTTTTCAGTGCAACTCACTCATATACTATGTACTACACTGTGCGTTTCTTATATTCTAAGTTTTTCAGTGCAACTCACTCATATACTATGTACTACACTGTGCATTTCGTGTAATGCTGGTTTTTCTGTAAATTCTAAGTTTTTCAGTGCAACTCACTCATATACTATGTACTACACTGTGCGTTTCTTATATTCTAAGTTTTTCAGTGCAACTCACTCATATACTATGTACTACACTGTGCGTTTCTTATATTCTAAGTTTTTCAGTGCAACTCACTCATATACTATGTACTACAATGTGCGTTTCTTATATTCTAAGTTTTTCAGTGCAACTCACTCATATACTATGTACTACACTGTGCGTTTCTTATATTCTAAGTTTTTCAGTGCAACTCACTCATATACTATGTACTACACTGTGCGTTTCTTATACTCTAAGTTTTTCAGCGCAACTCACTCATATACTATGTATTACACTGTGCGTTTCTTATATTCTAAGTTTTTCAGTGCAACTCACTCATATACTATGTACTACACTGTGCATTTCGTGTAATGCCGGTTTTTCAGTAAATTCTAAGTTTTTCAGTGCAACTCACTCATATACTATGTACTACACTATGCGTTTCTTATATTCTTAGTTTTTCAGTGCAACTCACTCATATACTATGTACTACACTGTGCGTTTCTTATATTCTAAGTTTTTCAGTGCAACTCACTCATATACTATGTACTATACTGTGCGTTTCTTATATTCTTAGTTTTTCAGTGCAATTCACTCATATACTATGTACTACACTGTGCGTTTCTTATATTCTAAGTTTTTCAGTGCAACTCACTCATATACTATGTACTACACTGTGCGTTTCTTATATTCTAAGTTTTTCAGTGCAACTCACTCATATACTATGTACTACACTGTGCGTTTCTTATATTCTAAGTTTTTCAGTGCAACTCACTCATATACTATGTACAACACTGTGCGTTTCTTATATTCTAAGTTTTTCAGTGCAACTCACTCATATACTATGTACTACACTGTGCGTTTCTTATATTCTTAGTTTTTCAGTGCAACTCACTCATATACTATGTACTACACTGTGCGTTTCTTATATTCTAAGTTTTTCGGTGCAACTCACTCATATACTATGTACTACACTGTGCGTTTCTTATATTCTAAGTTTTTCAGTGCAACTCACTCATATACTATGTACTACACTGTTCGTTTCTTTTATTCTAAGTTTTTCAGTGCAACTCACTCATATACTATGTACTACACTGTGCGTTTCTTATATTCTAAGTTTTTCAGTGCAACTCACTCATATACTATGTACTACACTGTGCATTTCGTGTAATGCTGGTTTTTCTGTAAATTCTAAGTTTTTCAGTGCAACTCACTCATATACTATGTACTACACTGTGCGTTTCTTATATTCTAAGTTTTTCAGTGCAACTCACTCATATACTATGTACTACACTGTGCGTTTCTTATATTCTAAGTTTTTCAGTGCAACTCACTCATATACTATGTACTACAATGTGCGTTTCTTATATTCTAAGTTTTTCAGTGCAACTCACTCATATACTATGTACTACACTGTGCGTTTCTTATATTCTAAGTTTTTCAGTGCAACTCACTCATATACTATGTACTACACTGTGCGTTTCTTATATTCTAAGTTTTTCAGTGCAACTCACTCATATACTATGTACTACACTGTGCGTTTCTTATATTCTAATTTTTTCAGTGCAACTCACTCATATACTATGTACTACACTGTGCGTTTCTTATATTCTAAGTTTTTCAGTGCACCTCACTCATATACTATGTACTACACTGTGCGTTTCTTATATTCTAAGTTTTTCAGTGCAACTCACTCATATACTATGTACTACACTGTGCGTTTCTTATATTCTAAGTTTTTCAGTGCAACTCACTCATATACTATGTACTACACTGTGCGTTTCTTATATTCTTAGTTTTTCAGTGCAACTCACTCATATACTATGTACTACACTGTGCGTTTCTTATATTCTAAGTTTTTCAGTGCAACTCACTCATATACTATGTACTACACTGTGCGTTTCTTATATTCTAATTTTTTCAGTTCAACTCACTCATATACTATGTACTACACTGTGCGTTTCTTATATTCTAAGTTTTTCAGTGCAACTCACTCATATACTATGTACTACACTGTGCGTTTCTTATATTCTAAGTTTTTCAGTGCAACTCACTCATATACTATGTACTACACTGTGCATTTCGTGTAATGCTGGTTTTTCAGTAAATTCTAAGTTTTTCAGTGCAACTCACTCATATACTATGTACTACACTGTGCGTTTCTTATATTCTAATTTTTTCAGTTCAACTCACTCATATACTATGTACTACACTGTGCGTTTCTTATATTCTAAGTTTTTCGGTGCAACTCACTCATATACTATGTACTACACTGTGCGTTTCTTATATTCTAAGTTTTTCAGTGCAACTCACTCATATACTATGTACTACACTGTTCGTTTCTTTTATTCTAAGTTTTTCAGTGCAACTCACTCATATACTATGTACTACACTGTGCGTTTCTTATATTCTAAGTTTTTCAGTGCAACTCACTCATATACTATGTACTACACTGTGCATTTCGTGTAATGCTGGTTTTTCTGTAAATTCTAAGTTTTTCAGTGCAACTCACTCATATACTATGTACTACACTGTGCGTTTCTTATATTCTAAGTTTTTCAGTGCAACTCACTCATATACTATGTACTACACTGTGCGTTTCTTATATTCTAAGTTTTTCAGTGCAACTCACTCATATACTATGTACTACAATGTGCGTTTCTTATATTCTAAGTTTTTCAGTGCAACTCACTCATATACTATGTACTACACTGTGCGTTTCTTATATTCTAAGTTTTTCAGTGCAACTCACTCATATACTATGTACTACACTGTGCGTTTCTTATATTCTAAGTTTTTCAGTGCAACTCACTCATATACTATGTACTACAATGTGCGTTTCTTATATTCTAAGTTTTTCAGTGCAACTCACTCATATACTATGTACTACACTGTGCGTTTCTTATATTCTAAGTTTTTCAGTGCACCTCACTCATATACTATGTACTACACTGTGCGTTTCTTATATTCTAAGTTTTTCAGTGCAACTCACTCATATACTATGTACTACACTGTGCGTTTCTTATATTCTAAGTTTTTCAGTGCAACTCACTCATATACTATGTACTACACTGTGCGTTTCTTATATTCTTAGTTTTTCAGTGCAACTCACTCATATACTATGTACTACACTGTGCGTTTCTTATATTCTAAGTTTTTCAGTGCAACTCACTCATATACTATGTACTACACTGTGCGTTTCTTATATTCTAATTTTTTCAGTTCAACTCACTCATATACTATGTACTACACTGTGCGTTTCTTATATTCTAAGTTTTTCAGTGCAACTCACTCATATACTATGTACTACACTGTGCGTTTCTTATATTCTAAGTTTTTCAGTGCAACTCACTCATATACTATGTACTACACTGTGCATTTCGTGTAATGCTGGTTTTTCAGTAAATTCTAAGTTTTTCAGTGCAACTCACTCATATACTATGTACTACACTGTGCGTTTCTTATATTCTAAGTTTTTAAGTGCAACTCACTCATATACTATGTACTACACTGTGCGTTTCTTATATTCTAAGTTTTTCAGTGCAACTCACTCATATACTATGTACTACACTGTGCATTTCGTGTAATGCTGGTTTTTCAGTAAATTCTAAGTTTTTCAGTGCACCTCACTCATATACTATGTACTACACTGTGCGTTTCTTATATTCTAAGTTTTTCAGTGCAACTCACTCATATACTATGTACTACACTGTGCGTTTCTTATATTCTAAGTTTTTCAGTGCAACTCACTCATATACTATGTACTACACTGTGCGTTTCTTATATTCTAAGTTTTTTGTGCAACTAACTCATATACTATGTACTACACTGTGCGTTTTTTATATTCTAAGTTTTTCAGTGCACCTCACTCATATACTATGTACTACACTGTGCGTTTCTTATATTCTAAGTTTTTCAGTGCAACTCACTCATATACTATGTACTACACTGTGCGTTTCTTATATTCTAAGTTTTTCAGTGCAACTCACTCATATATTATGTACTACACTGTGCGTTTCTTATATTCTAAGTTTTTCAGTGCAACTCACTCATATACTATGTACTACACTGTGCGTTTCTTATATTCTAAGTTTTTCAGTGCAACTCACTCATATACTATGTACTACACTGTGCGTTTCTTATATTCTAAGTTTTTCAGTGCAACTCACTCATATACTATGTACTACACTGTGCGTTTCTTATACTCTAAGTTTTTCAGTGCAACTCACTCATATACTATGTATTACACTGTGCGTTTCTTATATTCTAAGTTTTTCAGTGCAACTCACTCATATACTATGTACTACACTGTGCATTTCGTGTAATGCCGGTTTTTCAGTAAATTCTAAGTTTTTCAGTGCAACTCACTCATATACTATGTACTACACTATGCGTTTCTTATATTCTTAGTTTTTCAGTGCAACTCACTCATATACTATGTACTACACTGTGCGTTTCTTATATTCAAAGTTTTTCAGTGCAACTCACTCATATACTATGTACTATACTGTGCGTTTCTTATATTCTTAGTTTTTCAGTGCAATTCACTCATATACAATGTACTACACTGTGCGTTTCTTATATTCTAAGTTTTTCAGTGCAACTCACTCATATACTATGTACTACACTGTGCGTTTCTTATATTCTAAGTTTTTCAGTGCAACTCACTCATATACTATGTACTACAATGTGTGTTTCTTATATTCTAAGTTTTTCAGTGCAACTCACTCATATACTATGTACAACACTGTGCGTTTCTTATATTCTAAGTTTTTCAGTGCAACTCACTCATATACTATGTACTACACTGTGCGTTTCTTATATTCTAAGTTTTTCAGTGCAACTCACTCATATACTATGTACTACAATGTGCATTTCGTGTAATGCTGGTTTTTCTGTAAATTCTAAGTTTTTCAGTGCAACTCACTCATATACTATGTACTACACTGTGCGTTTCTTTTATTCTAAGTTTTTCAGTGCAACTCACTCATATACTATGTACTACACTGTGCGTTTTTTATATTCTTAGTTTTTCAGTGCAACTCACTCATATACTATGTACTACACTGTGCGTTTCTTATATTCTAAGTTTTTCAGTGCAACTCACTCATATACTATGTACTACACTGTGCGTTTCTTATATTCTAAGTTTTTCAGTGCAACTCACTCATATACTATGTACTACACTGTGCGTTTCTTATATTCTAAGTTTTTCAGTGCAACTCACTCATATACTATGTACTACACTGTGCGTTTCTTATATTCTAAGTTTTTCAGTGCAGCTCACTCATATACTATGTACTACACTGTGCGTTTCTTATATTCTAAGTTTTTCAGTGCAACTCACTCATATACTATGTACTACACTGTGCGTTTCTTATATTCTAAGTTTTTCAGTGCAACTCACTCATATACTATGTACTACACTGTGCGTTTCTTATAATCTTAGTTTTTCAGTGCAACTCACTCATATACTATGTACTACACTGTGCGTTTCTTATATTCTAAGTTTTTCAGTGCAACTCACTCATATACTATGTACTACACTGTGCGTTTCTTATATTCTAATTTTTTCAGTTCAACTCACTCATATACTATGTACTACACTGTGCGTTTCTTATATTCTAAGTTTTTCAGTGCAACTCACTCATATACTATGTACTACCCTGTGCGTTTCTTATATTCTAAGTTTTTCAGTGCAACTCACTCATATACTATGTACTACACTGTGCATTTCGTGTAATGCTGGTTTTTTCAGTAAATTCTAAGTTTTTCAGTGCAACTCACTCATATACTATGTACTACACTGTGCGTTTCTTATATTCTAAGTTTTTCAGTGCAACTCACTCATATACTATGTACTACACTGTTCGTTTCTTTTATTCTAAGTTTTTCAGTGCAACTCACTCATATACTATGTACTACACTGTGCGTTTCTTATATTCTAAGTTTTTCAGTGCAACTCACTCATATACTATGTACTACACTGTGCATTTCGTGTAATGCTGGTTTTTCTGTAAATTCTAAGTTTTTCAGTGCAACTCACTCATATACTATGTACTACACTGTGCGTTTCTTATATTCTAAGTTTTTCAGTGCAACTCACTCATATACTATGTACTACACTGTGCGTTTCTTATATTCTAAGTTTTTCAGTGCAACTCACTCATATACTATGTACTACAATGTGCGTTTCTTATATTCTAAGTTTTTCAGTGCAACTCACTCATATACTATGTACTACACTGTGCGTTTCTTATATTCTAAGTTTTTCAGTGCAACTCACTCATATACTATGTACTACACTGTGCGTTTCTTATATTCTAAGTTTTTCAGTGCAACTCACTCATATACTATGTACTACACTGTGCGTTTCTTATATTCTAATTTTTTCAGTGCAACTCACTCATATACTATGTACTACACTGTGCGTTTCTTATATTCTAAGTTTTTCAGTGCACCTCACTCATATACTATGTACTACACTGTGCGTTTCTTATATTCTAAGTTTTTCAGTGCAACTCACTCATATACTATGTACTACACTGTGCGTTTCTTATATTCTAAGTTTTTCAGTGCAACTCACTCATATACTATGTACTACACTGTGCGTTTCTTATATTCTTAGTTTTTCAGTGCAACTCACTCATATACTATGTACTACACTGTGCGTTTCTTATATTCTAAGTTTTTCAGTGCAACTCACTCATATACTATGTACTACACTGTGCGTTTCTTATATTCTAATTTTTTCAGTTCAACTCACTCATATACTATGTACTACACTGTGCGTTTCTTATATTCTAAGTTTTTCAGTGCAACTCACTCATATACTATGTACTACACTGTGCGTTTCTTATATTCTAAGTTTTTCAGTGCAACTCACTCATATACTATGTACTACACTGTGCATTTCGTGTAATGCTGGTTTTTCAGTAAATTCTAAGTTTTTCAGTGCAACTCACTCATATACTATGTACTACACTGTGCGTTTCTTATATTCTAATTTTTTCAGTTCAACTCACTCATATACTATGTACTACACTGTGCGTTTCTTATATTCTAAGTTTTTCGGTGCAACTCACTCATATACTATGTACTACACTGTGCGTTTCTTATATTCTAAGTTTTTCAGTGCAACTCACTCATATACTATGTACTACACTGTTCGTTTCTTTTATTCTAAGTTTTTCAGTGCAACTCACTCATATACTATGTACTACACTGTGCGTTTCTTATATTCTAAGTTTTTCAGTGCAACTCACTCATATACTATGTACTACACTGTGCATTTCGTGTAATGCTGGTTTTTCTGTAAATTCTAAGTTTTTCAGTGCAACTCACTCATATACTATGTACTACACTGTGCGTTTCTTATATTCTAAGTTTTTCAGTGCAACTCACTCATATACTATGTACTACACTGTGCGTTTCTTATATTCTAAGTTTTTCAGTGCAACTCACTCATATACTATGTACTACAATGTGCGTTTCTTATATTCTAAGTTTTTCAGTGCAACTCACTCATATACTATGTACTACACTGTGCGTTTCTTATATTCTAAGTTTTTCAGTGCAACTCACTCATATACTATGTACTACACTGTGCGTTTCTTATATTCTAAGTTTTTCAGTGCAACTCACTCATATACTATGTACTACAATGTGCGTTTCTTATATTCTAAGTTTTTCAGTGCAACTCACTCATATACTATGTACTACACTGTGCGTTTCTTATATTCTAAGTTTTTCAGTGCACCTCACTCATATACTATGTACTACACTGTGCGTTTCTTATATTCTAAGTTTTTCAGTGCAACTCACTCATATACTATGTACTACACTGTGCGTTTCTTATATTCTAAGTTTTTCAGTGCAACTCACTCATATACTATGTACTACACTGTGCGTTTCTTATATTCTTAGTTTTTCAGTGCAACTCACTCATATACTATGTACTACACTGTGCGTTTCTTATATTCTAAGTTTTTCAGTGCAACTCACTCATATACTATGTACTACACTGTGCGTTTCTTATATTCTAATTTTTTCAGTTCAACTCACTCATATACTATGTACTACACTGTGCGTTTCTTATATTCTAAGTTTTTCAGTGCAACTCACTCATATACTATGTACTACACTGTGCGTTTCTTATATTCTAAGTTTTTCAGTGCAACTCACTCATATACTATGTACTACACTGTGCATTTCGTGTAATGCTGGTTTTTCAGTAAATTCTAAGTTTTTCAGTGCAACTCACTCATATACTATGTACTACACTGTGCGTTTCTTATATTCTAAGTTTTTAAGTGCAACTCACTCATATACTATGTACTACACTGTGCGTTTCTTATATTCTAAGTTTTTCAGTGCAACTCACTCATATACTATGTACTACACTGTGCATTTCGTGTAATGCTGGTTTTTCAGTAAATTCTAAGTTTTTCAGTGCACCTCACTCATATACTATGTACTACACTGTGCGTTTCTTATATTCTAAGTTTTTCAGTGCAACTCACTCATATACTATGTACTACACTGTGCGTTTCTTATATTCTAAGTTTTTCAGTGCAACTCACTCATATACTATGTACTACACTGTGCGTTTCTTATATTCTAAGTTTTTTGTGCAACTAACTCATATACTATGTACTACACTGTGCGTTTTTTATATTCTAAGTTTTTCAGTGCACCTCACTCATATACTATGTACTACACTGTGCGTTTCTTATATTCTAAGTTTTTCAGTGCAACTCACTCATATACTATGTACTACACTGTGCGTTTCTTATATTCTAAGTTTTTCAGTGCAACTCACTCATATATTATGTACTACACTGTGCGTTTCTTATATTCTAAGTTTTTCAGTGCAACTCACTCATATACTATGTACTACACTGTGCGTTTCTTATATTCTAAGTTTTTCAGTGCAACTCACTCATATACTATGTACTACACTGTGCGTTTCTTATATTCTAAGTTTTTCAGTGCAACTCACTCATATACTATGTACTACACTGTGCGTTTCTTATACTCTAAGTTTTTCAGTGCAACTCACTCATATACTATGTATTACACTGTGCGTTTCTTATATTCTAAGTTTTTCAGTGCAACTCACTCATATACTATGTACTACACTGTGCATTTCGTGTAATGCCGGTTTTTCAGTAAATTCTAAGTTTTTCAGTGCAACTCACTCATATACTATGTACTACACTATGCGTTTCTTATATTCTTAGTTTTTCAGTGCAACTCACTCATATACTATGTACTACACTGTGCGTTTCTTATATTCAAAGTTTTTCAGTGCAACTCACTCATATACTATGTACTATACTGTGCGTTTCTTATATTCTTAGTTTTTCAGTGCAATTCACTCATATACAATGTACTACACTGTGCGTTTCTTATATTCTAAGTTTTTCAGTGCAACTCACTCATATACTATGTACTACACTGTGCGTTTCTTATATTCTAAGTTTTTCAGTGCAACTCACTCATATACTATGTACTACAATGTGTGTTTCTTATATTCTAAGTTTTTCAGTGCAACTCACTCATATACTATGTACAACACTGTGCGTTTCTTATATTCTAAGTTTTTCAGTGCAACTCACTCATATACTATGTACTACACTGTGCGTTTCTTATATTCTAAGTTTTTCAGTGCAACTCACTCATATACTATGTACTACAATGTGCATTTCGTGTAATGCTGGTTTTTCTGTAAATTCTAAGTTTTTCAGTGCAACTCACTCATATACTATGTACTACACTGTGCGTTTCTTTTATTCTAAGTTTTTCAGTGCAACTCACTCATATACTATGTACTACACTGTGCGTTTTTTATATTCTTAGTTTTTCAGTGCAACTCACTCATATACTATGTACTACACTGTGCGTTTCTTATATTCTAAGTTTTTCAGTGCAACTCACTCATATACTATGTACTACACTGTGCGTTTCTTATATTCTAAGTTTTTCAGTGCAACTCACTCATATACTATGTACTACACTGTGCGTTTCTTATATTCTAAGTTTTTCAGTGCAACTCACTCATATACTATGTACTACACTGTGCGTTTCTTATATTCTAAGTTTTTCAGTGCAGCTCACTCATATACTATGTACTACACTGTGCGTTTCTTATATTCTAAGTTTTTCAGTGCAACTCACTCATATACTATGTACTACACTGTGCGTTTCTTATATTCTAAGTTTTTCAGTGCAACTCACTCATATACTATGTACTACACTGTGCGTTTCTTATAATCTTAGTTTTTCAGTGCAACTCACTCATATACTATGTACTACACTGTGCGTTTCTTATATTCTAAGTTTTTCAGTGCAACTCACTCATATACTATGTACTACACTGTGCGTTTCTTATATTCTAATTTTTTCAGTTCAACTCACTCATATACTATGTACTACACTGTGCGTTTCTTATATTCTAAGTTTTTCAGTGCAACTCACTCATATACTATGTACTACCCTGTGCGTTTCTTATATTCTAAGTTTTTCAGTGCAACTCACTCATATACTATGTACTACACTGTGCATTTCGTGTAATGCTGGTTTTTTCAGTAAATTCTAAGTTTTTCAGTGCAACTCACTCATATACTATGTACTACACTGTGCGTTTCTTATATTCTAAGTTTTTCAGTGCAACTCACTCATATACTATGTACTACACTGTGCGTTTCTTATATTCTAAGTTTTTCAGTGCAACTCACTCATATACTATGTACTACAATGTGCGTTTCTTATATTCTAAGTTTTTCAGTGCAACTCACTCATATACTATGTACTACACTGTGCGTTTCTTATATTCTAAGTTTTTCAGTGCAACTCAGTCATATACTATGTACTGCACTGTGCGTTTCTTATATTCTAAGTTTTTCAGTGCAACTCACGCATATACTATGTACTACACTGTGCGTTTCTTATATTCTAAGTTTTTCAGTGCAACTCACTCATATAGTATGTACTACACTGTGCATTTCGTGTAATGCTGGTTTTTCAGTAAATTCTAAGTTTTTCAGTGCACCTCACTCATATACTATGTACTACACTGTGCGTTTCTTATATTCTAAGTTTTTCAGTGCAACTCACTCATATACTATGTACTACACTGTGCGTTTCTTATATTCTAAGTTTTTCAGTGCAACTCACTCATATACTATGTACTACACTGTGCGTTTCTTATATTCTAAGTTTTTCAGTGCACCTCACTCATATACTATGTACTACACTGTCCGTTTCTTATATTCTAAGTTTTTCAGTGCACCTCACTCATATACTATGTACTACACTGTGCGTTTCTTATATTCTAAGTTTTTCAGTGCAACTCACTCATATACTATGTACTACACTGTGCGTTTCTTATATTCTAAGTTTTTCAGTGCAACTCACTCATATACTATGTACTACACTGTGCGTTTCTTATATTCTAAGTTTTTCAGTGCAACTCACTCATATACTATGTACTACACTGTGCGTTTCTTATATTCTAAGTTTTTCAGTGCAACTCACTCATATACTATGTACTACACTGTGCGTTTCTTATACTCTAAGTTTTTCAGTGCAACTCACTCATATACTATGTATTACACTGTGCGTTTCTTATATTCTAAGTTTTTCAGTGCAACTCACTCATATACTATGTACTACACTGTGCATTTCGTGTAATGCCGGTTTTTCAGTAAATTCTAAGTTTTTCAGTGCATCTCACTCATATACTATGTACTACACTATGCGTTTCTTATATTCTTAGTTTTTCAGTGCAACTCACTCATATACTATGTACTACACTGTGCGTTTCTTATATTCTAAGTTTTTCAGTGCAACTCACTCATATACTATGTACTATACTGTGCGTTTCTTATATTCTTAGTTTTTCAGTGCAATTCACTCATATACAATGTACTACACTGTGCGTTTCTTATATTCTAAGTTTTTCAGTGCAACTCACTCATATACTATGTACTACACTGTGCGTTTCTTATATTCTAAGTTTTTCAGTGCAACTCACTCATATACTATGTACTACAATGTGCGTTTCTTATATTCTAAGTTTTTCAGTGCAACTCACTCATATACTATGTACAACACTGTGCGTTTCTTATATTCTAAGTTTTTCAGTGCAACTCACTCATATACTATGTACTACACTGTGCGTTTCTTATATTCTAAGTTTTTCAGTGCAACTCACTCATATACTATGTACTACAATGTGCGTTTCTTATATTCTAAGTTTTTCAGTGCAACTCACTCATATACTATGTACTACACTGTGCGTTTCTTATATTCTAAGTTTTTCAGTGCAACTCACTCATATACTATGTACTGCACTGTGCGTTTCTTATATTCTAAGTTTTTCAGTGCAACTCACGCATATACTATGTACTACACTGTGCGTTTCTTATATTCTAAGTTTTTCAGTGCAACTCACTCATATAGTATGTACTACACTGTGCATTTCGTGTAATGCTGGTTTTTCAGTAAATTCTAAGTTTTTCAGTGCACCTCACTCATATACTATGTACTACACTGTGCGTTTCTTATATTCTAAGTTTTTCAGTGCAACTCACTCATATACTATGTACTACACTGTGCGTTTCTTATATTCTAAGTTTTTCAGTGCAACTCACTCATATACTATGTACTACACTGTGCGTTTCTTATATTCTAAGTTTTTCAGTGCAACTCACTCATATACTATGTACTACACTGTCCGTTTCTTATATTCTAAGTTTTTCAGTGCACCTCACTCATATACTATGTACTACACTGTGCGTTTCTTATATTCTAAGTTTTTCAGTGCAACTCACTCATATACTATGTACTACACTGTGCGTTTCTTATATTCTAAGTTTTTCAGTGCAACTCACTCATATACTATGTACTACACTGTGCGTTTCTTATATTCTAAGTTTTTCAGTGCAACTCACTCATATACTATGTACTACACTGTGCGTTTCTTATATTCTAAGTTTTTCAGTGCAACTCACTCATATACTATGTACTACACTGTGCGTTTCTTATATTCTAAGTTTTTCAGTGCAACTCACTCATATACTATGTACTACACTGTGCGTTTCTTATACTCTAAGTTTTTCAGTGCAACTCACTCATATACTATGTATTACACTGTGCGTTTCTTATATTCTAAGTTTTTCAGTGCAACTCACTCATATACTATGTACTACACTGTGCATTTCGTGTAATGCCGGTTTTTCAGTAAATTCTAAGTTTTTCAGTGCATCTCACTCATATACTATGTACTACACTATGCGTTTCTTATATTCTTAGTTTTTCAGTGCAACTCACTCATATACTATGTACTACACTGTGCGTTTCTTATATTCTAAGTTTTTCAGTGCAACTCACTCATATACTATGTACTATACTGTGCGTTTCTTATATTCTTAGTTTTTCAGTGCAATTCACTCATATACAATGTACTACACTGTGCGTTTCTTATATTCTAAGTTTTTCAGTGCAACTCACTCATATACTATGTACTACACTGTGCGTTTCTTATATTCTAAGTTTTTCAGTGCAACTCACTCATATACTATGTACTACAATGTGCGTTTCTTATATTCTAAGTTTTTCAGTGCAACTCACTCATATACTATGTACAACACTGTGCGTTTCTTATATTCTAAGTTTTTCAGTGCAACTCACTCATATACTATGTACTACACTGTGCGTTTCTTATATTCTTAGTTTTTCAGTGCAACTCACTCATATACTATGTACTACACTGTCCGTTTCTTATATTCTAAGTTTTTCGGTGCAACTCACTCATATACTATGTACTACACTGTGCGTTTCTTATATTCTAAGTTTTTCAGTGCAACTCACTCATATACTATGTACTACACTGTTCGTTTCTTTTATTCTAAGTTTTTCAGTGCAACTCACTCATATACTATGTACTACACTGTGCGTTTCTTATATTCTAAGTTTTTCAGTGCAACTCACTCATATACTATGTACTACAATGTGCATTTCGTGTAATGCTGGTTTTTCTGTAAATTCTAAGTTTTTCAGTGCAACTCACTCATATACTATGTACTACACTGTGAGTTTCTTATATTCTAAGTTTTTCAGTGCCACTCACTCATATACTATGTACTACACTGTGCGTTTCTTATATTCTAAGTTTTTCAGTGCAACTCACTCATATACTATGTACTACAATGTGCGTTTCTTATATTCTAAGTTTTTCAGTGCAACTCACTCATATAGTATGTACTACACTGTGCGTTTCTTATATTCTAAGTTTTTCAGTGCAACTCACTCATATACTATGTACTACACTGTGCGTTTCTTATATTCTAAGTTTTTCAGTGCAACTCACTCATATACTATGTACTACACTGTGCGTTTCTTATATTCTAAGTTTTTCAGTGCAACTCACTCATATACTATGTACTACACTGTGCGTTTCTTATATTCTTAGTTTTTCAGTGCAACTCACTCATATACTATGTACTACACTGTGCGTTTCTTATATTCTAAGTTTTTCAGTGCAACTCACTCATATACTATGTACTACACTGTGCGTTTCTTATATTCTAATTTTTTCAGTTCAACTCACTCATATACTATGTACTACACTGTGCGTTTCTTATATTCTAAGTTTTTCAGTGCAACTCACTCATATACTATGTACTACACTGTGCGTTTCTTATATTCTAAGTTTTTCAGTGCAACTCACTCATATACTATGTACTACACTGTGCATTTCGTGTAATGCTGGTTTTTCAGTAAATTCTAAGTTTTTCAGTGCAACTCACTCATATACTATGTACTACACTGTGCGTTTCTTATATTCTAAGTTTTTCAGTGCAACTCACTCATATACTATGTACTACACTGTGCGTTTCTTATATTCTAAGTTTTTCAGTGCAACTCACTCATATACTATGTACTACAATGTGCGTTTCTTATATTCTATGTTTTCAGTGCAACTCACTCATATACTATGTACTACACTGTGCGTTTCTTATATTCTAAGTTTTTCAGTGAAACTCACTCATATACTATGTACTACACTGTGCGTTTCTTATATTCTAAGTTTTTCAGTGCAACTCACTCATATACTATGTACTACACTGTGCGTTTCTTATATTCTAAGTTTTTCAGTGCAACTCACTCATATACTATGTACTACACTGTGCATTTCGTGTAATGCTGGTTTTTCAGTAAATTCTAAGTTTTTCAGTGCACCTCACTCATATACTATGTACTACACTGTGCGTTTCTTATATTCTAAGTTTTTCAGTGCACCTCACTCATATACTATGTACTACACTGTGCGTTTCTTATATTCTAAGTTTTTCAGTGCAACTCACTCATATACTATGTACTACACTGTGCGTTTCTTATATTCTAAGTTTTTCAGTGCAACTCACTCATATACTATGTACTACAATGTGCGTTTCTTATATTCTAAGTTTTTCAGTGCAACTCACTCATATACTATGTACTACACTGTGCGTTTCTTATATTCTAAGTTTTTCAGTGCAACTCACTCATATACTATGTACTACACTGTGCGTTTCTTATATTCTAAGTTTTTCAGTGCAACTCACTCAAATACTATGTACTACACTGTGCGTTTCTTATATTCTAAGTTTTTCAGTGCACCTCACTCATATACTATGTACTACACTGTGCGTTTCTTATATTCTAAGTTTTTCAGTGCAACTCACTCATATACTATGTACTACACTGTGCGTTTCTTATATTCTAAGTTTTTCAGTGCAACTCACTCATATACTATGTACTATACTGTGCGTTTCTTATATTCTTAGTTTTTCAGTGCAACTCACTCATATACTATGTACTACACTGTGCGTTTCTTATATTCTAAGTTTTTCAGTGCAACTCACTCATATACTATGTACTACACTGTGCGTTTCTTATATTCTAAGTTTTTCAGTGCAACTCACTCATATACTATGTACTACACTGTGCGTTTCTTATATTCTAAGTTTTTCAGTGCAACTCACTCATATACTATGTACTACACTGTGCGTTTCTTATATTCTAAGTTTTTCAGTGCAACTCACTCATATACTATGTACTACAATGTGCGTTTCTTATATTCTAAGTTTTTCAGTGCAACTCACTCATATACTATGTACAACACTGTGCGTTTCTTATATTCTAAGTTTTTCAGTGCAACTCACTCATATACTATGTACTACACTGTGCGTTTCTTATATTCTTAGTTTTTCAGTGCAACTCACTCATATACTATGTACTACACTGTGCGTTTCTTATATTCTAAGTTTTTCAGTGCAACTCACTCATATACTATGTACTACACTGTGCGTTTCTTATATTCTAAGTTTTTCGGTGCAACTCACTCATATACTATGTACTACACTGTGCGTTTCTTATATTCTTAGTTTTTCAGTGCAACTCACTCATATACTATGTACTACACTGTGCGTTTCTTATATTCTAAGTTTTTCGGTGCAACTCACTCATATACTATGTACTACACTGTGCGTTTCTTATATTCTAAGTTTTTCAGTGCAACTCACTCACATACTATGTACTACACTGTTCGTTTATTTTATTCTAAGTTTTTCAGTGCAACTCACTCATATACTATGTACTACACTTTGCGTTTCTTATATTCTAAGTTTTTCAGTGCAACTCACTCATATACTATGTACTACACTGTGCATTTCGTGTAATGCTGGTTTTTCTGTAAATTCTAAGTTTTTCAGTGCAACTCACTCATATACTATGTACTACACTGTGCGTTTCTTATATTCTAAGTTTTTCAGTGCAACTCACTCATATACTATGTACTACACTGTGCGTTTCTTATATTCTAAGTTTTTCAGTGCAACTCACTCATATACTATGTACTACACTGTGCGTTTCTTATATTCTAAGTTTTTCAGTGCAACTCACTCATATACTATGTACTACAATGTGCGTTTCTCATATTCTAAGTTTTTCAGTGCAACTCACTCATATACTATGTACTATACTGTGCGTTTCTTATATTCTTAGTTTTTCAGTGCAACTCACTCATATACTATGTACTACACTGTGCGTTTCTTATATTCTAAGTTTTTCAGTGCAACTCACTCATATACTATGTACTACACTGTGCGTTTCTTATATTCTAAGTTTTTCAGTGCAACTCACTCATATACTATGTACTACAATGTGCGTTTCTTATATTCTAAGTTTTTCAGTGCAACTCACTCATATACTATGTACAACACTGTGCGTTTCTTATATTCTAAGTTTTTCAGTGCAACTCACTCATATACTATGTACTACACTGTGCGTTTCTTATATTCTTAGTTTTTCAGTGCAACTCACTCATATACTATGTACTACACTGTGCGTTTCTTATATTCTAAGTTTTTCAGTGCAACTCACTCATATACTATGTACTACACTGTGCGTTTCTTATATTCTAAGTTTTTCGGTGCAACTCACTCATATACTATGTACTATACTGTGCGTTTCTTATATTCTAAGTTTTTCAGTGCAACTCACTCATATACTATGTACTACACTGTGCGTTTCTTATAATCTAAGTTTTTCAGTGCAACTCACTCATATACTATGTACTACACTGTGCGTTTCTTATATTCTTAGTTTTTCAGTGCAACTCACTCATATACTATGTACTACACTGTGCGTTTCTTATAGTCTAAGTTTTTCAGTGCAACTCACTCATATACTATGTACTACACTGTGCGTTTCTTATATTCTAAGTTTTTCACTGCAACTCACTCATATACTTTGTACTATACTGTGCGTTTCTTATATTCTAAGTTTTTCAGTGCAACTCACTCATATACTATGTACTACACTGTGCATTTCGTGTAATGCTGGTTTTTCTGTAAATTCTAAGTTTTTCAGTGCAACTCACTCATATACTATGTACTACACTGTGCGTTTCTTATATTCTAAGTTTTTCAGTGCAACTCACTCATATACTATGTACTACACTGTGCATTTCGTGTAATGCTGGTTTTTCAGTAAATTCTAAGTTTTTCAGTGCACCTCACTCATATACTATGTACTACACTGTGCGTTTCTTATATTCTAAGTTTTTCAGTGCACCTCACTCATATACTATGTACTACACTGTGCGTTTCTTATATTCTAAGTTTTTCAGTGCAACTCACTCATATACTATGTACTACACTGTGCGTTTCTTATATTCTAAGTTTTTCAGTGCAACTCACTCATATACTATGTACTACAATGTGCGTTTCTTATATTCTAAGTTTTTCAGTGCAACTCACTCATATACTATGTACTACACTGTGCGTTTCTTATATTCTAAGTTTTTCAGTGCAACTCACTCATATACTATGTACTACACTGTGCGTTTCTTATATTCTAAGTTTTTCAGTGCAACTCACTCAAATACTATGTACTACACTGTGCGTTTCTTATATTCTAAGTTTTTCAGTGCACCTCACTCATATACTATGTACTACACTGTGCGTTTCTTATATTCTAAGTTTTTCAGTGCAACTCACTCATATACTATGTACTACACTGTGCGTTTCTTATATTCTAAGTTTTTCAGTGCAACTCACTCATATACTATGTACTATACTGTGCGTTTCTTATATTCTTAGTTTTTCAGTGCAACTCACTCATATACTATGTACTACACTGTGCGTTTCTTATATTCTAAGTTTTTCAGTGCAACTCACTCATATACTATGTACTACACTGTGCGTTTCTTATATTCTAAGTTTTTCAGTGCAACTCACTCATATACTATGTACTACACTGTGCGTTTCTTATATTCTAAGTTTTTCAGTGCAACTCACTCATATACTATGTACTACACTGTGCGTTTCTTATATTCTAAGTTTTTCAGTGCAACTCACTCATATACTATGTACTACAATGTGCGTTTCTTATATTCTAAGTTTTTCAGTGCAACTCACTCATATACTATGTACAACACTGTGCGTTTCTTATATTCTAAGTTTTTCAGTGCAACTCACTCATATACTATGTACTACACTGTGCGTTTCTTATATTCTTAGTTTTTCAGTGCAACTCACTCATATACTATGTACTACACTGTGCGTTTCTTATATTCTAAGTTTTTCAGTGCAACTCACTCATATACTATGTACTACACTGTGCGTTTCTTATATTCTAAGTTTTTCGGTGCAACTCACTCATATACTATGTACTACACTGTGCGTTTCTTATATTCTTAGTTTTTCAGTGCAACTCACTCATATACTATGTACTACACTGTGCGTTTCTTATATTCTAAGTTTTTCGGTGCAACTCACTCATATACTATGTACTACACTGTGCGTTTCTTATATTCTAAGTTTTTCAGTGCAACTCACTCACATACTATGTACTACACTGTTCGTTTATTTTATTCTAAGTTTTTCAGTGCAACTCACTCATATACTATGTACTACACTTTGCGTTTCTTATATTCTAAGTTTTTCAGTGCAACTCACTCATATACTATGTACTACACTGTGCATTTCGTGTAATGCTGGTTTTTCTGTAAATTCTAAGTTTTTCAGTGCAACTCACTCATATACTATGTACTACACTGTGCGTTTCTTATATTCTAAGTTTTTCAGTGCAACTCACTCATATACTATGTACTACACTGTGCGTTTCTTATATTCTAAGTTTTTCAGTGCAACTCACTCATATACTATGTACTACACTGTGCGTTTCTTATATTCTAAGTTTTTCAGTGCAACTCACTCATATACTATGTACTACAATGTGCGTTTCTCATATTCTAAGTTTTTCAGTGCAACTCACTCATATACTATGTACTATACTGTGCGTTTCTTATATTCTTAGTTTTTCAGTGCAACTCACTCATATACTATGTACTACACTGTGCGTTTCTTATATTCTAAGTTTTTCAGTGCAACTCACTCATATACTATGTACTACACTGTGCGTTTCTTATATTCTAAGTTTTTCAGTGCAACTCACTCATATACTATGTACTACAATGTGCGTTTCTTATATTCTAAGTTTTTCAGTGCAACTCACTCATATACTATGTACAACACTGTGCGTTTCTTATATTCTAAGTTTTTCAGTGCAACTCACTCATATACTATGTACTACACTGTGCGTTTCTTATATTCTTAGTTTTTCAGTGCAACTCACTCATATACTATGTACTACACTGTGCGTTTCTTATATTCTAAGTTTTTCAGTGCAACTCACTCATATACTATGTACTACACTGTGCGTTTCTTATATTCTAAGTTTTTCGGTGCAACTCACTCATATACTATGTACTATACTGTGCGTTTCTTATATTCTAAGTTTTTCAGTGCAACTCACTCATATACTATGTACTACACTGTGCGTTTCTTATAATCTAAGTTTTTCAGTGCAACTCACTCATATACTATGTACTACACTGTGCGTTTCTTATATTCTTAGTTTTTCAGTGCAACTCACTCATATACTATGTACTACACTGTGCGTTTCTTATAGTCTAAGTTTTTCAGTGCAACTCACTCATATACTATGTACTACACTGTGCGTTTCTTATATTCTAAGTTTTTCACTGCAACTCACTCATATACTTTGTACTATACTGTGCGTTTCTTATATTCTAAGTTTTTCAGTGCAACTCACTCATATACTATGTACTACACTGTGCATTTCGTGTAATGCTGGTTTTTCTGTAAATTCTAAGTTTTTCAGTGCAACTCACTCATATACTATGTACTACACTGTGCGTTTCTTATATTCTAAGTTTTTCAGTGCAACTCACTCATATACTATGTACTACACTGTGCGTTTCTTATATTCTAAGTTTTTCAGTGCAACTCACTCATATACTATGTACTACAATGTGCGTTTCTTATATTCTAAGTTTTTCAGTGCAACTCACTCATATACTATGTACTACACTGTGCGTTTCTTATATTCTAAGTTTTTCAGTGCAACTCACTCATATACTATGTACTACACTGTCCGTTTCTTATATTCTAAGTTTTTCAGTGCAACTCACTCATATACTATGTACTACACTGTCCGTTTCTTATATTCTAAGTTTTTCAGTGCACCTCACTCATATACTATGTACTACACTGTGCGTTTCTTATATTCTAAGTTTATCAGTGCAACTCACTCATATACTATGTACTACACTGTGCGTTTCTTATATTCTAAGTTTTTCAGTGCAACTCACTCATATACTATGTACTATACTGTGCGTTTCTTATATTCTTAGTTTTTCAGTGCAACTCACTCATATACTATGTACTACACTGTGCGTTTCTTATATTCTAAGTTTTTCAGTGCAACTCACTCATATACTATGTACTACACTGTGCGTTTCTTATATTCTAAGTTTTTCAGTGCAAATCACTCATATACTATGTACTACACTGTGCGTTTCTTATATTCTAAGTTTTTCAGTGCAACTCACTCATATACTATGTACTACACTGTGCGTTTCTTATATTCTAAGTTTTTCAGTGCAACTCACTCATATACTATGTATTACACTGTGCGTTTCTTATATTCTAAGTTTTTCAGTGCAACTCACTCATATACTATGTACTACACTGTGCATTTCGTGTAATGCCGGTTTTTCAGTAAATTCTAAGTTTTTCAGTGCAACTCACTCATATACTATGTACTACACTATGCGTTTCTTATATTCTTAGTTTTTCAGTGCAACTCACTCATATACTATGTACTACACTGTGCGTTTCTTATATTCTAAGTTTTTCAGTGCAACTCACTCATATACTATGTACTATACTGTGCGTTTCTTATATTCTTAGTTTTTCAGTGCAATTCACTCATATACTATGTACTACACTGTGCGTTTCTTATATTCTAAGTTTTTCAGTGCAACTCACTCATATACTATGTACTACACTGTGCGTTTCTTATATTCTAAGTTTTTCAGTGCAACTCACTCATATACTATGTACTACAATGTGCGTTTCTTATATTCTAAGTTTTTCAGTGCAACTCACTCATATACTATGTACTACACTGTGCATTTCGTGTAATGCCGGTTTTTCAGTAAATTCTAAGTTTTTCAGTGCAACTCACTCATATACTATGTACTACACTATGCGTTTCTTATATTCTTAGTTTTTCAGTGCGACTCACTCATATACTATGTACTACACTGTGCGTTTCTTATATTCTAAGTTTTTCAGTGCAACTCACTCATATACTATGTACTATACTGTGCGTTTCTTATATTCTTAGTTTTTCAGTGCAATTCACTCATATACTATGTACTACACTGTGCGTTTCTTATATTCTAAGTTTTTCAGTGCAACTCACTCATATACTATGTACTACACTGTGCGTTTCTTATATTCTAAGTTTTTCAGTGCAACTCACTCATATACTATGTACTACACTGTGCGTTTCTTATATTCTAAGTTTTTCAGTGCAACTCACTCATATACTATGTACTACACTGTGCGTTTCTTATATTCTTAGTTTTTCAGTGCAACTCACTCATATACTATGTACTACACTGTGCGTTTCTTATATTCTAAGTTTTTCAGTGCAACTCACTCATATACTATGTACTACACTGTGCGTTTCTTATATTCTAAGTTTTTCAGTGCAACTCACTCATATACTATGTACTACACTGTTCGTTTCTTATATTCTAAGTTTTTCAGTGAAACTCACTCATATACTATGTACTACACTGTGCGTGTCTTATATCCTAAGTTTTTCAGTGCAACTCACTCATATACTATGTACTACACTGTGCATTTCGTGTAATGCGGGTTTTTCTGTAAATTCTAAGTTTTTCAGTGCAACTCACTCATATACTATGTACTACACTGTGCGTTTCTTATATTCTAAGTTTTTCAGTGCAACTCACTCATATACTATGTACTATACTGTGCGTTTCTTATATTCTAAGTTTTTCAGTGCAACTCACTCATATACTATGTACTACAATGTGCGTTTCTTATATTCTAAGTTTTTCAGTGCAACTCACTCAAATACTATGTACTACACTGTGCGTTTCTTATATTCTAAGTTTTTCAGTGCAACTCACTCATATACTATGTACTACACTGTGCGTTTCTTATATTCTAAGTTTTTCAGTGCAACTCACTCATATACTATGTACTACACTGTGCGTTTCTTATATTCTAAGTTTTTCAGTGCAACACACTCATATACTATGTACTACACTGTGCGTTTCTTATATTCTAAGTTTTTCAGTGCAACTCACTCATATACTATGTACTACATTGTGCGTTTCTTATATTCTAAGTTTTTCAGTGCAACTCACTCATATACTATGTACTACACTGTGCGTTTCTTATATTCTAAGTTTTTCAGTGCAACTCACTCATATACTATGTACTACACTGTGCGATTCTTATATTCTCAGTTTTTCAGTGCAACTCACTCATATACTATGTACTACACTGTGCGTTTCTTATATTCTAAGTTTTTCAGTGCAACTCACTCATATACTATGTACTACACTGTGCGTTTCTTATATTCTAAGTTTTTCAGTGCACCTCACTCATATACTATGTACTACACTGTGCGTTTCTTATATTCTAAGTTTTTCAGTGCAACTCACTCATATACTATGTACTACACTGTCCGTTTCTTATATTCTAAGTTTTTCAGTGCAACTCACTCATATACTATGTACTATACTGTGCTTTTCTTATATTCTTAGTTTTTCAGTGCAACTCACTCATATACTATGTACTACTCTGTGCGTTTCTTATATTCTAAGTTTTTCAGTGCAACTCACTCATATACTATGTACTACACTGTGCGTTTCTTATATTCTAAGTTTTTCAGTGCAACTCACTCATATACTATGTACTACACTGTGCGTTTCTTATATTCTAAGTTTTTCAGTGCAACTCACTCATATACTATGTACTACACTGTGCGTTTCTTATATTCTAAGTTTTTCAGTGCAACTCACTCATATACTATGTACTACACTGTCCGTTTCTTATATTCTAAGTTTTTCAGTGCAACTCACTCATATACTATGTACTATACTGTGCGTTTCTTATATTCTTAGTTTTTCAGTGCAACTCACTCATATACTATGTACTACACTGTGCGTTTCTTATATTCTAAGTTTTTCAGTGCAACTCACTCATATACTATGTACTACACTGTGCGTTTCTTATATTCTAAGTTTTTCAGTGCACCTCACTCATATACTATGTACTACACTGTGCGTTTCTTATATTCTAAGTTTTTCAGTGCAACTCACTCATATACTATGTACTACACTGTCCGTTTCTTATATTCTAAGTTTTTCAGTGCAACTCACTCATATACTATGTACTATACTGTGCTTTTCTTATATTCTTAGTTTTTCAGTGCAACTCACTCATATACTATGTACTACTCTGTGCGTTTCTTATATTCTAAGTTTTTCAGTGCAACTCACTCATATACTATGTACTACACTGTGCGTTTCTTATATTCTAAGTTTTTCAGTGCAACTCACTCATATACTATGTACTACACTGTGCGTTTCTTATATTCTAAGTTTTTCAGTGCAACTCACTCATATACTATGTACTACACTGTGCGTTTCTTATATTCTAAGTTTTTCAGTGCAACTCACTCATATACTATGTACTACACTGTCCGTTTCTTATATTCTAAGTTTTTCAGTGCAACTCACTCATATACTATGTACTATACTGTGCGTTTCTTATATTCTTAGTTTTTCAGTGCAACTCACTCATATACTATGTACTACACTGTGCGTTTCTTATATTCTAAGTTTTTCAGTGCAACTCACTCATATACTATGTACTACACTGTGCGTTTCTTATATTCTAAGTTTTTCAGTGCAACTCACTCATATACTATGTACTACACTGTGCGTTTCTTATATTCTAAGTTTTTCAGTGCAACTCACTCATATACTATTTACTACACTGTGCGTTTCTTATATTCTAAGTTTTTCAGTGCAACTCACTCATATACTATGTACTACACTGTGCATTTCGTGTAATGCCGGTTTTTCAGTAAATTCTAAGTTTTTCAGTGCAACTCACTCATATACTATGTACTACACTGTTCGTTTCTTTTATTCTAAGTTTTTCAGTGCAACTCACTCATATACTATGTACTACACTGTGCGTTTCTTATATTCTAAGTTTTTCAGTGCAACTCACTCATATACTATGTACTACACTGTGCATTTCGTGTAATGCTGGTTTTTCTGTAAATTCTAAGTTTTTCAGTGCAACTCACTCATATACTATGTACTACACTGTGCGTTTCTTATATTCTAAGTTTTTCAGTGCAACTCACTCATATACTATGTACTACACTGTGCGTTTCTTATATTCTAAGTTTTTCAGTGCAACTCACTCATATACTATGTACTACACTGTGCGTTTCTTATATTCTAAGTTTTTCAGTGCAACTCACTCATATACTATGTACTACAATGTGCGTTTCTTATATTCTAAGTTTTTCAGTGCAACTCACTCATATACTATGTACTACACTGTGCGTTTCTTATATTCTAAGTTTTTCAGTGCAACTCACTCATATACTATGTACTGCACTGTGCGTTTCTTATATTCTAAGTTTTTCAGTGCAACTCACTCATATACTATGTACTACACTGTGCGTTTCTTATATTCTAAGTTTTTCAGTGCAACTCACTCATATACTATGTACTACACTGTGCGTTTCTTATATTCTAAGTTTTTCAGTGCACCTCACTCATATACTATGTACTACACTGTGCGTTTCTTATATTCTAAGTTTTTCAGTGCAACTCACTCATATACTATGTACTACACTGTGTGTTTCTTATATTCTAAGTTTTTCAGTGCAACTCACTCATATACTATGTACTACAATGTGCGTTTCTTATATTCTAAGTTTTTCAGTGCAACTCACTCATATACTATGTACTACACTGTGCGTTTCTTATATTCTAAGTTTTTCAGTGCAACTCACTCATATACTATGTACTACACTGTGCGTTTCTTATATTCTAAGTTTTTCAGTGCAACTCACTCATATACTATGTACTACACTGTGCGTTTCTTATATTCTAAGTTTTTCAGTGCAACTCACTCATATACTATGTACTACACTGTGCGTTTCTTATATTCTAAGTTTTTCAGTGCAACTCACTCATATACTATGTACTATACTGTGCGTTTCTTATATTCTTAGTTTTTCAGTGCAACTCACTCATATACTATGTACTACACTGTGCGTTTCTTATATTCTAAGTTTTTCAGCGCAACTCACTCATATACTATGTACTACACTGTGCGTTTCTTATATTCTAAGTTTTTCAGTGCAACTCACTCATATACTATGTACTACACTGTGCGTTTCTTATACTCTAAGTTTTTCAGTGCAACTCACTCATATACTATGTATTACACTGTGCGTTTCTTATATTCTAAGTTTTTCAGTGCAACTCACTCATATACTATGTACTACACTGTGCATTTCGTGTAATGCCGGTTTTTCAGTAAATTCTAAGTTTTTCAGTGCAACTCACTCATATACTATGTACTACACTATGCGTTTCTTATATTCTTAGTTTTTCAGTGCAACTCACTCATATACTATGTACTACACTGTGCGTTTCTTATATTCTAAGTTTTTCAGTGCAACTCACTCATATACTATGTACTACAATGTGCGTTTCTTATATTCTAAGTTTTTCAGTGCAACTCACTCATATACTATGTACAACACTGTGCGTTTCTTATATTCTAAGTTTTTCAGTGCAACCCACTCATATACTATGTACTACACTGTGCGTTTCTTATATTCTTAGTTTTTCAGTGCAACTCACTCATATACTATGTACTACACTGTGCGTTGCTTATATTCTAAGTTTTTCGGTGCAACTCACTCATATACTATGTACTACACTGTGCGTTTCTTATATTCTAAGTTTTTCAGTGCAACTCACTCATATACTATGTACTACACTGTTCGTTTCTTTTATTCTAAGTTTTTCAGTGCAACTCACTCATATACTATGTGCTACACTGTGCGTTTCTTATATTCTAAGTTTTTCAGTGCAACTCACTCATATACTATGTACTACACTGTGCATTTCGTGTAATGCTGGTTTTTCTGTAAATTCTAAGTTTTTCAGTGCAACTCACTCATATACTATGTACTACACTGTGCGTTTCTTATATTCTAAGTTTTTCAGTGCAACTCACTCATATACTATGTACTACAATGTGCGTTTCTTATATTCTAAGTTTTTCAGTGCAACTCACTCATATACTATGTACTACACTGTGCGTTTCTTATATTCTAAGTTTTTCAGTGCAACTCACTCATATACTATGTACTGCACTGTGCGTTTCTTATATTCTAAGTTTTTCAGTGCAACTCACTCATATACTATGTACTACACTGTGCGTTTCTTATATTCTAAGTTTTTCAGTGCAACTCACTCATATACTATGTACTACACTGTGCGTTTCTTATATTCTAAGTTTTTCAGTGCACCTCACTCATATACTATGTACTACACTGTGCGTTTCTTATATTCTAAGTTTTTCAGTGCAACTCACTCATATACTATGTACTACACTGTGCGTTTCTTATATTCTAAGTTTTTCAGTGCAACTCACTCATATACTATGTACTACACTGTGCGTTTCTTATATTCTAAGTTTTTCAGTGCAACTCACTCATATACTATGTACTACACTGTGCGTTTCTTATATTCTAAGTTTTTCAGTGCAACTCACTCATATACTATGTACTACACTGTGCGTTTCTTATATTCTAAGTTTTTCAGTACAACTCACTCATATACTATGTACTACACTGTGCGTTTCTTATATTCTAAGTTTTTCAGTGCAACTCACTCATATACTATGTACTACACTGTGCGTTTCTTATATTCTAAGTTTTTCAGTGCAACTCACTCATATACTATGTACTACACTGTGCGTTTCTTATATTCTAAGTTTTTCAGTGCAACTCACTCATATACTATGTACTATACTGTGCGTTTCTTATATTCTTAGTTTTTCAGTGCAACTCACTCATATACTATGTACTACACTGTGCGTTTCTTATATTCTAAGTTTTTCAGTGCAACTCACTCATATACTATGTACTACACTGTGCGTTTCTTATATTCTAAGTTTTTCAGTGCAACTCACTCATATACTATGTACTACACTGTGCGTTTCTTATATTCTAAGTTTTTCAGTGCAACTCACTCATATACTATGTACTACACTGTGCGTTTCTTATACTCTAAGTTTTTCAGTGCAACTCACTCATATACTATGTATTACACTGTGCGTTTCTTATATTCTAAGTTTTTCAGTGCAACTCACTCATATACTATGTACTACACTGTGCATTTCGTGTAATGCCGGTTTTTCAGTAAATTCTAAGTTTTTCAGTGCAACTCACTCATATACTATGTACTACACTATGCGTTTCTTATATTCTTAGTTTTTCAGTGCAACTCACTCATATACTATGTACTACACTGTGCGTTTCTTATATTCTAAGTTTTTCAGTGCAACTCACTCATATACTATGTACTACACTGTGCGTTTCTTATATTCTAAGTTTTTCAGTGCAACTCACTCATATACTATGTACTACAATGTGCGTTTCTTATATTCTAAGTTTTTCAGTGCAACTCACTCATATACTATGTACAACACTGTGCGTTTCTTATATTCTAAGTTTTTCAGTGCAACTCACTCATATACTATGTACTACACTGTGCGTTTCTTATATTCTTAGTTTTTCAGTGCAACTCACTCATATACTATGTACTACACTGTGCGTTTCTTATATTCTAAGTTTTTCGGTGCAACTCACTCATATACTATGTACTACACTGTGCGTTTCTTATATTCTAAGTTTTTCAGTGCAACTCACTCATATACTATGTACTACACTGTTCGTTTCTTTTATTCTAAGTTTTTCAGTGCAACTCACTCATATACTATGTACTACACTGTGCGTTTCTTATATTCTAAGTTTTTCAGTGCAACTCACTCATATACTATGTACTACACTGTGCATTTCGTGTAATGCTGGTTTTTCTGTAAATTCTAAGTTTTTCAGTGCAACTCACTCGTATACTATGTACTACACTGTGCGTTTCTTATATTCTAAGTTTTTCAGTGCAACTCACTCATATACTATGTACTACACTGTGCGTTTCTTATATTCTAAGTTTTTCAGTGCAACTCACTCATATACTATGTACTACACTGTGCGTTTCTTATATTCTAAGTTTTTCAGTGCAACTCACTCATATACTATGTACTACACTGTGCGTTTCTTATATTCTAAGTTTTTCAGTGCAACTCACTCATATACTATGTACTATACTGTGCGTTTCTTATATTCTTAGTTTTTCAGTGCAACTCACTCATATACTATGTACTACACTGTGCGTTTCTTATATTCTAAGTTTTTCAGTGCAACTCACTCATATACTATGTACTACACTGTGCGTTTCTTATATTCTAAGTTTTTCAGTGCAACTCACTCATATACTATGTACTACAATGTGCGTTTCTTATATTCTAAGTTTTTCAGTGAAACTCACTCATATACTATGTACAGCACTGTGCGTTTCTTATATTCTAAGTTTTTCAGTGCAACTCACTCATATACTATGTACTACACTGTGCGTTTCTTATATTCTTAGTTTTTCAGTGCAACTCACTCATATACTATGTACTACACTGTGCGTTTCTTATATTCTAAGTTTTTCAGTGCAACTCACTCATATACTATGTACTACACTGTGCGTTTCTTATATTCTAAGTTTTTCAGTGCAACTCACTCATATACTATGTACTATACTGTGCGTTTCTTATATTCTAAGTTTTTCAGTGCAACTCACTCATATACTATGTACTACACTCTGCGTTTCTTATAATCTAAGTTTTTCAGTGCAACTCACTCATATACTATGTACTACACTGTGCGTTTCTTATATTCTTAGTTTTTCAGTGCAACTCACTCATATACTATGTACTACACTGTGCGTTTCTTATAGTCTAAGTTTTTCAGTGCAACTCACTCATATACTATGTACTACACTGTGCGTTTCTTATATTCTAAGTTTTTCACTGCAACTCACTCATATACTTTGTACTACACTGTGCGTTTCTTATATTCTAAGTTTTTCAGTGCAACTCACTCATATACTATGTACTACACTGTGCATTTCGTGTAATGCTGGTTTTTCTGTAAATTCTAAGTTTTTCAGTGCAACTCACTCATATACTATGTACTACACTGTGCGTTTCTTATATTCTAAGTTTTTCAGTGCAACTCACTCATATACTATGTACTACACTGTGCGTTTCTTATATTCTAAGTTTTTCAGTGCAACTCACTCATATACTATGTACTACAATGTGCGTTTCTTATATTCTAAGTTTTTCAGTGCAACTCACTCATATACTATGTACTACACTGTGCGTTTCTTATATTCTAAGTTTTTCAGTGCAACTCACTCATATACTATGTACTACACTGTGCGTTTCTTATATTCTAAGTTTTTCAGTGCAACTCACTCATATACTATGTACTACACTGTCCGTTTCTTATATTCTAAGTTTTTCAGTGCACCTCACTCATATACTATGTACTACACTGTGCGTTTCTTATATTCTAAGTTTTTCAGTGCAACTCACTCATATACTATGTACTACACGGTGCGTTTCTTATATTCTAAGTTTTTCAGTGGAACTCACTCATATACTATGTACTATACTGTGCGTTTCTTATATTCTTAGTTTTTCAGTGCAACTCACTCATATACTATGTACTACACTGTGCGTTTCTTATATTCTAAGTTTTTCAGTGCAACTCACTCATATACTATGTACTACACTGTGCATTTCGTGTAATGCTGGTTTTTCTGTAAATTCTAAGTTTTTCAGTGCAACTCACTCATATACTATGTACTACACTGTGCGTTTCTTATATTCTAAGTTTTTCAGTGCAACTCACTCATATACTATGTACTACACTGTGCGTTTCTTATATTCTAAGTTTTTCAGTGCAACTCACTCATATACTATGTACTACACTGTGCGTTTCTTATATTCTAAGTTTTTCAGTGCAACTCACTCATATACTATGTACTACACTGTGCGTTTCTTATATTCTAAGTTTTTCAGTGCAACTCACTCATATACTATGTACTATACTGTGCGTTTCTTATATTCTTAGTTTTTCAGTGCAACTCACTCATATACTATGTACTACACTGTGCGTTTCTTATATTCTAAGTTTTTCAGTGCAACTCACTCATATACTATGTACTACACTGTGCGTTTCTTATATTCTAAGTTTTTCAGTGCAACTCACTCATATACTATGTACTACAATGTGCGTTTCTTATATTCTAAGTTTTTCAGTGCAACTCACTCATATACTATGTACAACACTGTGCGTTTCTTATATTCTAAGTTTTTCAGTGCAACTCACTCATATACTATGTACTACACTGTGCGTTTCTTATATTCTTAGTTTTTCAGTGCAACTCACTCATATACTATGTACTACACTGTGCGTTTCTTATATTCTAAGTTTTTCAGTGCAACTCACTCATATACTATGTACTACACTGTGCGTTTCTTATATTCTAAGTTTTTCAGTGCAACTCACTCATATACTATGTACTATACTGTGCGTTTCTTATATTCTAAGTTTTTCAGTGCAACTCACTCATATACTATGTACTACACTGTGCGTTTCTTATAATCTAAGTTTTTCAGTGCAACTCACTCATATACTATGTACTACACTGTGCGTTTCTTATATTCTAAGTTTTTCAGTGCAACTCACTCATATACTATGTACTACACTGTCCGTTTCTTATATTCTAAGTTTTTCAGTGCACCTCACTCATATACTATGTACTACACTGTGCGTTTCTTATATTCTAAGTTTTTCAGTGCAACTCACTCATATACTATGTACTACACTGTGCATTTCGTGTAATGCTGGTTTTTCTGTAAATTCTAAGTTTTTCAGTGCAACTCACTCATATACTATGTACTACACTGTGCGTTTCTTATATTCTAAGTTTTTCAGTGCAACTCACTCATATACTATGTACTACACTGTGCGTTTCTTATATTCTTAGTTTTTCAGTGCAACTCACTCATATACTATGTACTACACTGTGCGTTTCTTATATTCTAAGTTTTTCGGTGCAACTCACTCATATACTATGTACTACACTGTGCGTTTCTTATATTCTAAGTTTTTCAGTGCAACTCACTCATATACTATGTACTACACTGTTCGTTTCTTTTATTCTAAGTTTTTCAGTGCAACTCACTCATATACTATGTACTACACTGTGCGTTTCTTATATTCTAAGTTTTTCAGTGCAACTCACTCATATACTATGTACTACACTGTGCATTTCGTGTAATGCTGGTTTTTCTGTAAATTCTAAGTTTTTCAGTGCAACTCACTCGTATACTATGTACTACACTGTGCGTTTCTTATATTCTAAGTTTTTCAGTGCAACTCACTCATATACTATGTACTACACTGTGCGTTTCTTATATTCTAAGTTTTTCAGTGCAACTCACTCATATACTATGTACTACACTGTGCGTTTCTTATATTCTAAGTTTTTCAGTGCAACTCACTCATATACTATGTACTACACTGTGCGTTTCTTATATTCTAAGTTTTTCAGTGCAACTCACTCATATACTATGTACTATACTGTGCGTTTCTTATATTCTTAGTTTTTCAGTGCAACTCACTCATATACTATGTACTACACTGTGCGTTTCTTATATTCTAAGTTTTTCAGTGCAACTCACTCATATACTATGTACTACACTGTGCGTTTCTTATATTCTAAGTTTTTCAGTGCAACTCACTCATATACTATGTACTACAATGTGCGTTTCTTATATTCTAAGTTTTTCAGTGAAACTCACTCATATACTATGTACAGCACTGTGCGTTTCTTATATTCTAAGTTTTTCAGTGCAACTCACTCATATACTATGTACTACACTGTGCGTTTCTTATATTCTTAGTTTTTCAGTGCAACTCACTCATATACTATGTACTACACTGTGCGTTTCTTATATTCTAAGTTTTTCAGTGCAACTCACTCATATACTATGTACTACACTGTGCGTTTCTTATATTCTAAGTTTTTCAGTGCAACTCACTCATATACTATGTACTATACTGTGCGTTTCTTATATTCTAAGTTTTTCAGTGCAACTCACTCATATACTATGTACTACACTGTGCGTTTCTTATAATCTAAGTTTTTCAGTGCAACTCACTCATATACTATGTACTACACTGTGCGTTTCTTATATTCTTAGTTTTTCAGTGCAACTCACTCATATACTATGTACTACACTGTGCGTTTCTTATAGTCTAAGTTTTTCAGTGCAACTCACTCATATACTATGTACTACACTGTGCGTTTCTTATATTCTAAGTTTTTCACTGCAACTCACTCATATACTTTGTACTACACTGTGCGTTTCTTATATTCTAAGTTTTTCAGTGCAACTCACTCATATACTATGTACTACACTGTGCATTTCGTGTAATGCTGGTTTTTCTGTAAATTCTAAGTTTTTCAGTGCAACTCACTCATATACTATGTACTACACTGTGCGTTTCTTATATTCTAAGTTTTTCAGTGCAACTCACTCATATACTATGTACTACACTGTGCGTTTCTTATATTCTAAGTTTTTCAGTGCAACTCACTCATATACTATGTACTACAATGTGCGTTTCTTATATTCTAAGCTTTTCAGTGCAACTCACTCATATACTATGTACTACACTGTGCGTTTCTTATATTCTAAGTTTTTCAGTGCAACTCACTCATATACTATGTACTACACTGTGCGTTTCTTATATTCTAAGTTTTTCAGTGCAACTCACTCATATACTATGTACTACACTGTCCGTTTCTTATATTCTAAGTTTTTCAGTGCACCTCACTCATATACTATGTACTACACTGTGCGTTTCTTATATTCTAAGTTTTTCAGTGCAACTCACTCATATACTATGTACTACACGGTGCGTTTCTTATATTCTAAGTTTTTCAGTGGAACTCACTCATATACTATGTACTATACTGTGCGTTTCTTATATTCTTAGTTTTTCAGTGCAACTCACTCATATACTATGTACTACACTGTGCGTTTCTTATATTCTAAGTTTTTCAGTGCAACTCACTCATATACTATGTACTACACTGTGCATTTCGTGTAATGCTGGTTTTTCTGTAAATTCTAAGTTTTTCAGTGCAACTCACTCATATACTATGTACTACACTGTGCGTTTCTTATATTCTAAGTTTTTCAGTGCAACTCACTCATATACTATGTACTACACTGTGCGTTTCTTATATTCTAAGTTTTTCAGTGCAACTCACTCATATACTATGTACTACACTGTGCGTTTCTTATATTCTAAGTTTTTCAGTGCAACTCACTCATATACTATGTACTACACTGTGCGTTTCTTATATTCTAAGTTTTTCAGTGCAACTCACTCATATACTATGTACTATACTGTGCGTTTCTTATATTCTTAGTTTTTCAGTGCAACTCACTCATATACTATGTACTACACTGTGCGTTTCTTATATTCTAAGTTTTTCAGTGCAACTCACTCATATACTATGTACTACACTGTGCGTTTCTTATATTCTAAGTTTTTCAGTGCAACTCACTCATATACTATGTACTACAATGTGCGTTTCTTATATTCTAAGTTTTTCAGTGCAACTCACTCATATACTATGTACAACACTGTGCGTTTCTTATATTCTAAGTTTTTCAGTGCAACTCACTCATATACTATGTACTACACTGTGCGTTTCTTATATTCTTAGTTTTTCAGTGCAACTCACTCATATACTATGTACTACACTGTGCGTTTCTTATATTCTAAGTTTTTCAGTGCAACTCACTCATATACTATGTACTACACTGTGCGTTTCTTATATTCTAAGTTTTTCAGTGCAACTCACTCATATACTATGTACTATACTGTGCGTTTCTTATATTCTAAGTTTTTCAGTGCAACTCACTCATATACTATGTACTACACTGTGCGTTTCTTATAATCTAAGTTTTTCAGTGCAACTCACTCATATACTATGTACTACACTGTGCGTTTCTTATATTCTAAGTTTTTCAGTGCAACTCACTCATATACTATGTACTACACTGTCCGTTTCTTATATTCTAAGTTTTTCAGTGCACCTCACTCATATACTATGTACTACACTGTGCGTTTCTTATATTCTAAGTTTTTCAGTGCAACTCACTCATATACTATGTACTACACTGTGCATTTCGTGTAATGCTGGTTTTTCTGTAAATTCTAAGTTTTTCAGTGCAACTCACTCATATACTATGTACTACACTGTGCGTTTCTTATATTCTAAGTTTTTCAGTGCAACTCACTCATATACTATGTACTACACTGTGCGTTTCTTATATTCTTAGTTTTTCAGTGCAACTCACTCATATACTATGTACTACACTGTGCGTTTCTTATATTCTAAGTTTTTCGGTGCAACTCACTCATATACTATGTACTACACTGTGCGTTTCTTATATTCTAAGTTTTTCAGTGCAACTCACTCATATACTATGTACTACACTGTTCGTTTCTTTTATTCTAAGTTTTTCAGTGCAACTCACTCATATACTATGTACTACACTGTGCGTTTCTTATATTCTAAGTTTTTCAGTGCAACTCACTCATATACTATGTACTACACTGTGCATTTCGTGTAATGCTGGTTTTTCTGTAAATTCTAAGTTTTTCAGTGCAACTCACTCGTATACTATGTACTACACTGTGCGTTTCTTATATTCTAAGTTTTTCAGTGCAACTCACTCATATACTATGTACTACACTGTGCGTTTCTTATATTCTAAGTTTTTCAGTGCAACTCACTCATATACTATGTACTACACTGTGCGTTTCTTATATTCTAAGTTTTTCAGTGCAACTCACTCATATACTATGTACTACACTGTGCGTTTCTTATATTCTAAGTTTTTCAGTGCAACTCACTCATATACTATGTACTATACTGTGCGTTTCTTATATTCTTAGTTTTTCAGTGCAACTCACTCATATACTATGTACTACACTGTGCATTTCGTGTAATGCTGGTTTTTCTGTAAATTCTAAGTTTTTCAGTGCAACTCACTCGTATACTATGTACTACACTGTGCGTTTCTTATATTCTAAGTTTTTCAGTGCAACTCACTCATATACTATGTACTACACTGTGCGTTTCTTATATTCTAAGTTTTTCAGTGCAACTCACTCATATACTATGTACTACACTGTGCGTTTCTTATATTCTAAGTTTTTCAGTGCAACTCACTCATATACTATGTACTACAATGTGCGTTTCTTATATTCTAAGTTTTTCAGTGAAACTCACTCATATACTATGTACAGCACTGTGCGTTTCTTATATTCTAAGTTTTTCAGTGCAACTCACTCATATACTATGTACTACACTGTGCGTTTCTTATATTCTTAGTTTTTCAGTGCAACTCACTCATATACTATGTACTACACTGTGCGTTTCTTATATTCTAAGTTTTTCAGTGCAACTCACTCATATACTATGTACTACACTGTGCGTTTCTTATATTCTAAGTTTTTCAGTGCAACTCACTCATATACTATGTACTATACTGTGCGTTTCTTATATTCTAAGTTTTTCAGTGCAACTCACTCATATACTATGTACTACACTGTGCGTTTCTTATAATCTAAGTTTTTCAGTGCAACTCACTCATATACTATGTACTACACTGTGCGTTTCTTATATTCTTAGTTTTTCAGTGCAACTCACTCATATACTATGTACTACACTGTGCGTTTCTTATAGTCTAAGTTTTTCTGTGCAACTCACTCATATACTATGTACTACACTGTGCGTTTCTTATATTCTAAGTTTTTCACTGCAACTCACTCATATACTTTGTACTACACTGTGCGTTTCTTATATTCTAAGTTTTTCAGTGCAACTCACTCATATACTATGTACTACACTGTGCATTTCGTGTAATGCTGGTTTTTCTGTAAATTCTAAGTTTTTCAGTGCAACTCACTCATATACTATGTACTACACTGTGCGTTTCTTATATTCTAAGTTTTTCAGTGCAACTCACTCATATACTATGTACTACACTGTGCGTTTCTTATATTCTAAGTTTTTCAGTGCAACTCACTCATAAACTATGTACTACAATGTGCGTTTCTTATATTCTAAGTTTTTCAGTGCAACTCACTCATATACTATGTACTACACTGTGCGTTTCTTATATTCTAAGTTTTTCAGTGCAACTCACTCATATACTATGTACTACACTGTGCGTTTCTTATATTCTAAGTTTTTCAGTGCAACTCACTCATATACTATGTACTACACTGTCCGTTTCTTATATTCTAAGTTTTTCAGTGCACCTCACTCATATACTATGTACTACACTGTGCGTTTCTTATATTCTAAGTTTTTCAGTGCAACTCACTCATATACTATGTACTACACTGTGCGTTTCTTATATTCTAAGTTTTTCAGTGCAACTCACTCATATACTATGTACTATACTGTGCGTTTCTTATATTCTTAGTTTTTCAGTGCAACTCACTCATATACTATGTACTACACTGTGCGTTTCTTATATTCTAAGTTTTTCAGTGCAACTCACTCATATACTATGTACTACACTGTGCATTTCGTGTAATGCTGGTTTTTCTGTAAATTCTAAGTTTTTCAGTGCAACTCACTCATATACTATGTACTACACTGTGCGTTTCTTATATTCTAAGTTTTTCAGTGCAACTCACTCATATACTATGTACTACACTGTGCGTTTCTTATATTCTAAGTTTTTCAGTGCAACTCACTCATATACTATGTACTACACTGTGCGTTTCTTATATTCTAAGTTTTTCAGTGCAACTCACTCATATACTATGTACTACACTGTGCGTTTCTTATATTCTAAGTTTTTCAGTGCAACTCACTCATATACTATGTACTATACTGTGCGTTTCTTATATTCTTAGTTTTTCAGTGCAACTCACTCATATACTATGTACTACACTGTGCGTTTCTTATATTCTAAGTTTTTCAGTGCAACTCACTCATATACTATGTACTACACTGTGCGTTTCTTATATTCTAAGTTTTTCAGTGCAACTCACTCATATACTATGTACTACAATGTGCGTTTCTTATATTCTAAGTTTTTCAGTGCAACTCACTCATATACTATGTACAACACTGTGCGTTTCTTATATTCTAAGTTTTTCAGTGCAACTCACTCATATACTATGTACTACACTGTGCGTTTCTTATATTCTTAGTTTTTCAGTGCAACTCACTCATATACTATGTACTACACTGTGCGTTTCTTATATTCTAAGTTTTTCAGTGCAACTCACTCATATACTATGTACTACACTGTGCGTTTCTTATATTCTAAGTTTTTCAGTGCAACTCACTCATATACTATGTACTACACTGTGCGTTTCTTATATTCTAAGTTTTTCAGTGCAACTCACTCATATACTATGTACTACACTGTGCGTTTCTTATATTCTAAGTTTTTCAGTGCAACTCACTCATATACTATGTACTATACTGTGCGTTTCTTATATTCTTAGTTTTTCAGTGCAACTCACTCATATACTATGTACTACACTGTGCGTTTCTTATATTCTAAGCTTTTCAGTGCAACTCACTCATATACTATGTACTACACTGTGCGTTTCTTATATTCTAAGTTTTTCAGTGCAAATCACTCATATACTATGTACTACACTGTGCGTTTCTTATATTCTAAGTTTTTCAGTGCAACTCACTCATATACTATGTACTACACTGTGCGTTCCTTATACTCTAAGTTTTTCAGTGCAACTCACTCATATACTATGTATTACACTGTGCGTTTCTTATATTCTAAGTTTTTCAGTGCAACTCACTCATATACTATGTACTACACTGTGCATTTCGTGTAATGCTGGTTTTTCTGTAAATTCTAAGTTTTTCAGTGCAACTCACTCATATACTATGTACTACACTGTGCGTTTCTTATATTCTAAGTTTTTCAGTGCAACTCACTCATATACTATGTACTACACTGTGCGTTTCTTATATTCTAAGTTTTTCAGTGCAACTCACTCATATACTATGTACTACACTGTGCGTTTCTTATATTCTAAGTTTTTCAGTGCAACTCACTCATATACTATGTACTACACTGTGCGTTTCTTATATTCTAAGTTTTTCAGTGCAACTCACTCATATACTATGTACTATACTGTGCGTTTCTTATATTCTTAGTTTTTCAGTGCAACTCACTCATATACTATGTACTACACTGTGCGTTTCTTATATTCTAAGTTTTTCAGTGCAACTCACTCATATACTATGTACTACACTGTGCGTTTCTTATATTCTAAGTTTTTCAGTGCAACTCACTCATATACTATGTACTACACTGTGCGTTTCTTATATTCTAAGTTTTTCAGTGCAACTCACTCATATACTATGTACTACACTGTGCGTTTCTTATATTCTAAGTTTTTCAGTGCAACTCACTCATATACTATGTACTACAATGTGCGTTTCTTATATTCTAAGTTTTTCAGTGAAACTCACTCATATACTATGTACAGCACTGTGCGTTTCTTATATTCTAAGTTTTTCAGTGCAACTCACTCATATACTATGTACTACACTGTGCGTTTCTTATATTCTTAGTTTTTCAGTGCAACTCACTCATATACTATGTACTACACTGTGCGTTTCTTATATTCTAAGTTTTTCAGTGCAACTCACTCATATACTATGTACTACACTGTGCGTTTCTTATATTCTAAGTTTTTCAGTGCAACTCACTCATATACTATGTACTATACTGTGCGTTTCTTATATTCTAAGTTTTTCAGTGCAACTCACTCATATACTATGTACTACACTGTGCGTTTCTTATAATCTAAGTTTTTCAGTGCAACTCACTCATATACTATGTACTACACTGTGCGTTTCTTATATTCTTAGTTTTTCAGTGCAACTCACTCATATACTATGTACTACACTGTGCGTTTCTTATAGTCTAAGTTTTTCTGTGCAACTCACTCATATACTATGTACTGCACTGTGCGTTTCTTATATTCTAAGTTTTTCACTGCAACTCACTCATATACTTTGTACTACACTGTGCGTTTCTTATATTCTAAGTTTTTCAGTGCAACTCACTCATATACTATGTACTACACTGTGCATTTCGTGTAATGCTGGTTTTTCTGTAAATTCTAAGTTTTTCAGTGCAACTCACTCATATACTATGTACTACACTGTGCGTTTCTTATATTCTAAGTTTTTCAGTGCAACTCACTCATATACTATGTACTACACTGTGCGTTTCTTATATTCTAAGTTTTTCAGTGCAACTCACTCATAAACTATGTACTACAATGTGCGTTTCTTATATTCTAAGTTTTTCAGTGCAACTCACTCATATACTATGTACTACACTGTGCGTTTCTTATATTCTAAGTTTTTCAGTGCAACTCACTCATATACTATGTACTACACTGTGCGTTTCTTATATTCTAAGTTTTTCAGTGCAACTCACTCATATACTATGTACTACACTGTCCGTTTCTTATATTCTAAGTTTTTCAGTGCACCTCACTCATATACTATGTACTACACTGTGCGTTTCTTATATTCTAAGTTTTTCAGTGCAACTCACTCATATACTATGTACTACACTGTGCGTTTCTTATATTCTAAGTTTTTCAGTGCAACTCACTCATATACTATGTACTATACTGTGCGTTTCTTATATTCTTAGTTTTTCAGTGCAACTCACTCATATACTATGTACTACACTGTGCGTTTCTTATATTCTAAGTTTTTCAGTGCAACTCACTCATATACTATGTACTACACTGTGCATTTCGTGTAATGCTGGTTTTTCTGTAAATTCTAAGTTTTTCAGTGCAACTCACTCATATACTATGTACTACACTGTGCGTTTCTTATATTCTAAGTTTTTCAGTGCAACTCACTCATATACTATGTACTACACTGTGCGTTTCTTATATTCTAAGTTTTTCAGTGCAACTCACTCATATACTATGTACTACACTGTGCGTTTCTTATATTCTAAGTTTTTCAGTGCAACTCACTCATATACTATGTACTACACTGTGCGTTTCTTATATTCTAAGTTTTTCAGTGCAACTCACTCATATACTATGTACTATACTGTGCGTTTCTTATATTCTTAGTTTTTCAGTGCAACTCACTCATATACTATGTACTACACTGTGCGTTTCTTATATTCTAAGTTTTTCAGTGCAACTCACTCATATACTATGTACTACACTGTGCGTTTCTTATATTCTAAGTTTTTCAGTGCAACTCACTCATATACTATGTACTACAATGTGCGTTTCTTATATTCTAAGTTTTTCAGTGCAACTCACTCATATACTATGTACAACACTGTGCGTTTCTTATATTCTAAGTTTTTCAGTGCAACTCACTCATATACTATGTACTACACTGTGCGTTTCTTATATTCTTAGTTTTTCAGTGCAACTCACTCATATACTATGTACTACACTGTGCGTTTCTTATATTCTAAGTTTTTCAGTGCAACTCACTCATATACTATGTACTACACTGTGCGTTTCTTATATTCTAAGTTTTTCAGTGCAACTCACTCATATACTATGTACTACACTGTGCGTTTCTTATATACTAAGTTTTTCAGTGCAACTCACTCATATACTATGTACTACACTGTGCGTTTCTTATATTCTAAGTTTTTCAGTGCAACTCACTCATATACTATGTACTATACTGTGCGTTTCTTATATTCTTAGTTTTTCAGTGCAACTCACTCATATACTATGTACTACACTGTGCGTTTCTTATATTCTAAGCTTTTCAGTGCAACTCACTCATATACTATGTACTACACTGTGCGTTTCTTATATTCTAAGTTTTTCAGTGCAAATCACTCATATACTATGTACTACACTGTGCGTTTCTTATATTCTAAGTTTTTCAGTGCAACTCACTCATATACTATGTACTACACTGTGCGTTCCTTATACTCTAAGTTTTTCAGTGCAACTCACTCATATACTATGTATTACACTGTGCGTTTCTTATATTCTAAGTTTTTCAGTGCAACTCACTCATATACTATGTACTACACTGTGCATTTCGTGTAATGCTGGTTTTTCTGTAAATTCTAAGTTTTTCAGTGCAACTCACTCATATACTATGTACTACACTGTGCGTTTCTTATATTCTAAGTTTTTCAGTGCAACTCACTCATATACTATGTACTACACTGTGCGTTTCTTATATTCTAAGTTTTTCAGTGCAACTCACTCATATACTATGTACTACACTGTGCGTTTCTTATATTCTAAGTTTTTCAGTGCAACTCACTCATATACTATGTACTACACTGTGCGTTTCTTATATTCTAAGTTTTTCAGTGCAACTCACTCATATACTATGTACTATACTGTGCGTTTCTTATATTCTTAGTTTTTCAGTGCAACTCACTCATATACTATGTACTACAATGTGCGTTTCTTATATTCTAAGTTTTTCAGTGCAACTCACTCATATACTATGTACTACACTGTGCGTTTCTTATATTCTAAGTTTTTCAGTGCAACTCACTCATATACTATGTACTACAATGTGCGTTTCTTATATTCTAAGTTTTTCAGTGCAACTCACTCATATACTATGTACAACACTGTGCGTTTCTTATATTCTAAGTTTTTCAGTGCAACTCACTCATATACTATGTACTACACTGTGCGTTTCTTATATTCTTAGTTTTTCAGTGCAACTCACTCATATACTATGTACTACACTGTGCGTTTCTTATATTCTAAGTTTTTAGGTGCAACTCACTCATATACTATGTACTACACTGTGCGTTTCTTATAATCTAAGTTTTTCAGTGCAACTCACTCATATACTATGTACTACACTGTGCGTTTCTTATATTCTTAGTTTTTCAGTGCAACTCACTCATATACTATGTACTACACTGTGCGTTTCTTATAGTCTAAGTTTTTCAGTGCAACTCACTCATATACTATGTACTACACTGTGCGTTTCTTCTATTCTAAGTTTTTCACTGCAACTCACTCATATACTTTGTACTACACTGTGCGTTTCTTATATTCTAAGTTTTTCAGTGCAACTCACTCATATACTATGTACTACACTGTGCATTTCGTGTAATGCTGGTTTTTCTGTAAATTCTAAGTTTTTCAGTGCAACTCACTCATATACTATGTACTACACTGTGCGTTTCTTATATTCTAAGTTTTTCAGTGCAACTCACTCATATACTATGTACTACACTGTGCGTTTCTTATATTCTAAGTTTTTCAGTGCAACTCACTCATATACTATGTACTACAATGTGCGTTTCTTATATTCTAAGTTTTTCAGTGCAACTCACTCATATACTATGTACTACACTGTGCGTTTCTTATATTCTAAGTTTTTCAGTGCAACTCACTCATATACTATGTACTACACTGTGCGTTTCTTATATTCTAAGTTTTTCAGTGCACCTCACTCATATACTATGTACTACACTGTGCGTTTCTTATATTCTAAGTTTTCAGTGCAACTCACTCATATACTATGTACTACACTGTGCGTTTCTTATATTCTAAGTTTTTCAGTGCAACTCACTCATATACTATGTACTACACTGTGCGTTTCTTATATTCTAAGTTTTTCAGTGCAACTCACTCATATACTATGTACTACACTGTGCGTTTCTTATATTCTAAGTTTTTCAGTGCAACTCACTCATATACTATGTACTACACTGTCCGTTTCTTATATTCTAAGTTTTTCAGTGCACCTCACTCATATACTATGTACTACACTGTGCGTTTCTTATATTCTAAGTTTTTCAGTGCAACTCACTCATATACTATGTACTACACTGTGCGTTTCTTATATTCTAAGTTTTTCAGTGCAACTCACTCATATACTATGTACTATACTGTGCGTTTCTTATATTCTTAGTTTTTCAGTGCAACTCACTCATATACTATGTACTACACTGTGCGTTTCTTATATTCTAAGTTTTTCAGTGCAACTCACTCATATACTATGTACTACACTGTGCATTTCGTGTAATGCTGGTTTTTCTGTAAATTCTAAGTTTTTCAGTGCAACTCACTCATATACTATGTACTACACTGTGCGTTTCTTATATTCTAAGTTTTTCAGTGCAACTCACTCATATACTATGTACTACACTGTGCGTTTCTTATATTCTAAGTTTTTCAGTGCAACTCACTCATATACTATGTACTACACTGTGCGTTTCTTATATTCTAAGTTTTTCAGTGCAACTCACTCATATACTATGTACTACACTGTGCGTTTCTTATATTCTAAGTTTTTCAGTGCAACTCACTCATATACTATGTACTATACTGTGCGTTTCTTATATTCTTAGTTTTTCAGTGCAACTCACTCATATACTATGTACTACACTGTGCGTTTCTTATATTCTAAGTTTTTCAGTGCAACTCACTCATATACTATGTACTACACTGTGCGTTTCTTATATTCTAAGTTTTTCAGTGCAACTCACTCATATACTATGTACTACAATGTGCGTTTCTTATATTCTAAGTTTTTCAGTGCAACTCACTCATATACTATGTACAACACTGTGCGTTTCTTATATTCTAAGTTTTTCAGTGCAACTCACTCATATACTATGTACTACACTGTGCGTTTCTTATATTCTTAGTTTTTCAGTGCAACTCACTCATATACTATGTACTACACTGTGCGTTTCTTATATTCTAAGTTTTTCAGTGCAACTCACTCATATACTATGTACTACACTGTGCGTTTCTTATATTCTAAGTTTTTCAGTGCAACTCACTCATATACTATGTACTACACTGTGCGTTTCTTATATTCTAAGTTTTTCAGTGCAACTCACTCATATACTATGTACTACACTGTGCGTTTCTTATATTCTAAGTTTTTCAGTGCAACTCACTCATATACTATGTACTATACTGTGCGTTTCTTATATTCTTAGTTTTTCAGTGCAACTCACTCATATACTATGTACTACACTGTGCGTTTCTTATATTCTAAGCTTTTCAGTGCAACTCACTCATATACTATGTACTACACTGTGCGTTTCTTATATTCTAAGTTTTTCAGTGCAAATCACTCATATACTATGTACTACACTGTGCGTTTCTTATATTCTAAGTTTTTCAGTGCAACTCACTCATATACTATGTACTACACTGTGCGTTCCTTATACTCTAAGTTTTTCAGTGCAACTCACTCATATACTATGTATTACACTGTGCGTTTCTTATATTCTAAGTTTTTCAGTGCAACTCACTCATATACTATGTACTACACTGTGCATTTCGTGTAATGCTGGTTTTTCTGTAAATTCTAAGTTTTTCAGTGCAACTCACTCATATACTATGTACTACACTGTGCGTTTCTTATATTCTAAGTTTTTCAGTGCAACTCACTCATATACTATGTACTACACTGTGCGTTTCTTATATTCTAAGTTTTTCAGTGCAACTCACTCATATACTATGTACTACACTGTGCGTTTCTTATATTCTAAGTTTTTCAGTGCAACTCACTCATATACTATGTACTACACTGTGCGTTTCTTATATTCTAAGTTTTTCAGTGCAACTCACTCATATACTATGTACTATACTGTGCGTTTCTTATATTCTTAGTTTTTCAGTGCAACTCACTCATATACTATGTACTACACTGTGCGTTTCTTATATTCTAAGTTTTTCAGTGCAACTCACTCATATACTATGTACTACACTGTGCGTTTCTTATATTCTAAGTTTTTCAGTGCAACTCACTCATATACTATGTACTACAATGTGCGTTTCTTATATTCTAAGTTTTTCAGTGCAACTCACTCATATACTATGTACAACACTGTGCGTTTCTTATATTCTAAGTTTTTCAGTGCAACTCACTCATATACTATGTACTACACTGTGCGTTTCTTATATTCTTAGTTTTTCAGTGCAACTCACTCATATACTATGTACTACACTGTGCGTTTCTTATATTCTAAGTTTTTAGGTGCAACTCACTCATATACTATGTACTACACTGTGCGTTTCTTATAATCTAAGTTTTTCAGTGCAACTCACTCATATACTATGTACTACACTGTGCGTTTCTTATATTCTTAGTTTTTCAGTGCAACTCACTCATATACTATGTACTACACTGTGCGTTTCTTATAGTCTAAGTTTTTCAGTGCAACTCACTCATATACTATGTACTACACTGTGCGTTTCTTCTATTCTAAGTTTTTCACTGCAACTCACTCATATACTTTGTACTACACTGTGCGTTTCTTATATTCTAAGTTTTTCAGTGCAACTCACTCATATACTATGTACTACACTGTGCATTTCGTGTAATGCTGGTTTTTCTGTAAATTCTAAGTTTTTCAGTGCAACTCACTCATATACTATGTAGTACACTGTGCGTTTCTTATATTCTAAGTTTTTCAGTGCAACTCACTCATATACTATGTACTACACTGTGCGTTTCTTATATTCTAAGTTTTTCAGTGCAACTCACTCATATACTATGTACTACAATGTGCGTTTCTTATATTCTAAGTTTTTCAGTGCAACTCACTCATATACTATGTACTACACTGTGCGTTTCTTATATTCTAAGTTTTTCAGTGCAACTCACTCATATACTATGTACTACACTGTGCGTTTCTTATATTCTAAGTTTTTCAGTGCACCTCACTCATATACTATGTACTACACTGTGCGTTTCTTATATTCTAAGTTTTCAGTGCAACTCACTCATATACTATGTACTACACTGTGCGTTTCTTATATTCTAAGTTTTTCAGTGCAACTCACTCATATACTATGTACTATACTGTGCGTTTCTTATATTCTTAGTTTTTCAGTGCAACTCACTCATATACTATGTACTACACTGTACGTTTCTTATATTCTAAGTTTTTCAGTGCAACTCACTCATATACTATGTACTACACTGTGCATTTCGTGTAATGCTGGTTTTTCTGTAAATTCTAAGTTTTTCAGTGCAACTCACTCATATACTATGTACTACACTGTGCGTTTCTTATATTCTAAGTTTTTCAGTGCAACTCACTCATATACTATGTACTACACTGTGCGTTTCTTATATTCTAAGTTTTTCAGTGCAACTCACTCATATACTATGTACTACACTGTGCGTTTCTTATATTCTAAGTTTTTCAGTGCAACTCACTCATATACTATGTACTACACTGTGCGTTTCTTATATTCTAAGTTTTTCAGTGCAACTCACTCATATACTATGTACTACACTGTGCGTTTCTTATATTCTAAGTTTTTCAGTGCAACTCACTCATATACTATGTACTACAATGTGCGTTTCTTATATTCTAAGTTTTTCAGTGCAACTCACTCATATACTATGTACAACACTGTGCGTTTCTTATATTCTAAGTTTTTCAGTGCAACTCACTCATATACTATGTACTACACTGTGCGTTTCTTATATTCTTAGTTTTTCAGTGCAACTCACTCATATACTATGTACTACACTGTGCGTTTCTTATATTCTAAGTTTTTCAGTGCAACTCACTCATATACTATGTACTACACTGTGCGTTTCTTATATTCTAAGTTTTTCAGTGCAACTCACTCATATACTATGTACTATACTGTGCGTTTCTTATATTCTAAGTTTTTCAGTGCAACTCACTCATATACTATGTACTACACTGTGCGTTTCTTATAATCTAAGTTTTTCAGTGCAACTCACTCATATACTATGTACTACACTGTGCGTTTCTTATATTCTAAGTTTTTCAGTGCAACTCACTCATATACTATGTACTACACTGTCCGTTTCTTATATTCTAAGTTTTTCAGTGCACCTCACTCATATACTATGTACTACACTGTGCGTTTCTTATATTCTAAGTTTTTCAGTGCAACTCACTCATATACTATGTACTACACTGTGCATTTCGTGTAATGCTGGTTTTTCTGTAAATTCTAAGTTTTTCAGTGCAACTCACTCATATACTATGTACTACACTGTGCGTTTCTTATATTCTAAGTTTTTCAGTGCAACTCACTCATATACTATGTACTACACTGTGCGTTTCTTATATTCTTAGTTTTTCAGTGCAACTCACTCATATACTATGTACTACACTGTGCGTTTCTTATATTCTAAGTTTTTCGGTGCAACTCACTCATATACTATGTACTACACTGTGCGTTTCTTATATTCTAAGTTTTTCAGTGCAACTCACTCATATACTATGTACTACACTGTTCGTTTCTTTTATTCTAAGTTTTTCAGTGCAACTCACTCATATACTATGTACTACACTGTGCGTTTCTTATATTCTAAGTTTTTCAGTGCAACTCACTCATATACTATGTACTACACTGTGCATTTCGTGTAATGCTGGTTTTTCTGTAAATTCTAAGTTTTTCAGTGCAACTCACTCGTATACTATGTACTACACTGTGCGTTTCTTATATTCTAAGTTTTTCAGTGCAACTCACTCATATACTATGTACTACACTGTGCGTTTCTTATATTCTAAGTTTTTCAGTGCAACTCACTCATATACTATGTACTACACTGTGCGTTTCTTATATTCTAAGTTTTTCAGTGCAACTCACTCATATACTATGTACTACACTGTGCGTTTCTTATATTCTAAGTTTTTCAGTGCAACTCACTCATATACTATGTACTATACTGTGCGTTTCTTATATTCTTAGTTTTTCAGTGCAACTCACTCATATACTATGTACTACACTGTGCATTTCGTGTAATGCTGGTTTTTCTGTAAATTCTAAGTTTTTCAGTGCAACTCACTCGTATACTATGTACTACACTGTGCGTTTCTTATATTCTAAGTTTTTCAGTGCAACTCACTCATATACTATGTACTACACTGTGCGTTTCTTATATTCTAAGTTTTTCAGTGCAACTCACTCATATACTATGTACTACACTGTGCGTTTCTTATATTCTAAGTTTTTCAGTGCAACTCACTCATATACTATGTACTACAATGTGCGTTTCTTATATTCTAAGTTTTTCAGTGAAACTCACTCATATACTATGTACAGCACTGTGCGTTTCTTATATTCTAAGTTTTTCAGTGCAACTCACTCATATACTATGTACTACACTGTGCGTTTCTTATATTCTTAGTTTTTCAGTGCAACTCACTCATATACTATGTACTACACTGTGCGTTTCTTATATTCTAAGTTTTTCAGTGCAACTCACTCATATACTATGTACTACACTGTGCGTTTCTTATATTCTAAGTTTTTCAGTGCAACTCACTCATATACTATGTACTATACTGTGCGTTTCTTATATTCTAAGTTTTTCAGTGCAACTCACTCATATACTATGTACTACACTGTGCGTTTCTTATAATCTAAGTTTTTCAGTGCAACTCACTCATATACTATGTACTACACTGTGCGTTTCTTATATTCTTAGTTTTTCAGTGCAACTCACTCATATACTATGTACTACACTGTGCGTTTCTTATAGTCTAAGTTTTTCTGTGCAACTCACTCATATACTATGTACTACACTGTGCGTTTCTTATATTCTAAGTTTTTCACTGCAACTCACTCATATACTTTGTACTACACTGTGCGTTTCTTATATTCTAAGTTTTTCAGTGCAACTCACTCATATACTATGTACTACACTGTGCATTTCGTGTAATGCTGGTTTTTCTGTAAATTCTAAGTTTTTCAGTGCAACTCACTCATATACTATGTACTACACTGTGCGTTTCTTATATTCTAAGTTTTTCAGTGCAACTCACTCATATACTATGTACTACACTGTGCGTTTCTTATATTCTAAGTTTTTCAGTGCAACTCACTCATAAACTATGTACTACAATGTGCGTTTCTTATATTCTAAGTTTTTCAGTGCAACTCACTCATATACTATGTACTACACTGTGCGTTTCTTATATTCTAAGTTTTTCAGTGCAACTCACTCATATACTATGTACTACACTGTGCGTTTCTTATATTCTAAGTTTTTCAGTGCAACTCACTCATATACTATGTACTACACTGTCCGTTTCTTATATTCTAAGTTTTTCAGTGCACCTCACTCATATACTATGTACTACACTGTGCGTTTCTTATATTCTAAGTTTTTCAGTGCAACTCACTCATATACTATGTACTACACTGTGCGTTTCTTATATTCTAAGTTTTTCAGTGCAACTCACTCATATACTATGTACTATACTGTGCGTTTCTTATATTCTTAGTTTTTCAGTGCAACTCACTCATATACTATGTACTACACTGTGCGTTTCTTATATTCTAAGTTTTTCAGTGCAACTCACTCATATACTATGTACTACACTGTGCATTTCGTGTAATGCTGGTTTTTCTGTAAATTCTAAGTTTTTCAGTGCAACTCACTCATATACTATGTACTACACTGTGCGTTTCTTATATTCTAAGTTTTTCAGTGCAACTCACTCATATACTATGTACTACACTGTGCGTTTCTTATATTCTAAGTTTTTCAGTGCAACTCACTCATATACTATGTACTACACTGTGCGTTTCTTATATTCTAAGTTTTTCAGTGCAACTCACTCATATACTATGTACTACACTGTGCGTTTCTTATATTCTAAGTTTTTCAGTGCAACTCACTCATATACTATGTACTACAATGTGCGTTTCTTATATTCTAAGTTTTTCAGTGCAACTCACTCATATACTATGTACAACACTGTGCGTTTCTTATATTCTAAGTTTTTCAGTGCAACTCACTCATATACTATGTACTACACTGTGCGTTTCTTATATTCTTAGTTTTTCAGTGCAACTCACTCATATACTATGTACTACACTGTGCGTTTCTTATATTCTAAGTTTTTCAGTGCAACTCACTCATATACTATGTACTACACTGTGCGTTTCTTATATTCTAAGTTTTTCAGTGCAACTCACTCATATACTATGTACTATACTGTGCGTTTCTTATATTCTAAGTTTTTCAGTGCAACTCACTCATATACTATGTACTACACTGTGCGTTTCTTATAATCTAAGTTTTTCAGTGCAACTCACTCATATACTATGTACTACACTGTGCGTTTCTTATATTCTAAGTTTTTCAGTGCAACTCACTCATATACTATGTACTACACTGTCCGTTTCTTATATTCTAAGTTTTTCAGTGCACCTCACTCATATACTATGTACTACACTGTGCGTTTCTTATATTCTAAGTTTTTCAGTGCAACTCACTCATATACTATGTACTACACTGTGCATTTCGTGTAATGCTGGTTTTTCTGTAAATTCTAAGTTTTTCAGTGCAACTCACTCATATACTATGTACTACACTGTGCGTTTCTTATATTCTAAGTTTTTCAGTGCAACTCACTCATATACTATGTACTACACTGTGCGTTTCTTATATTCTTAGTTTTTCAGTGCAACTCACTCATATACTATGTACTACACTGTGCGTTTCTTATATTCTAAGTTTTTCGGTGCAACTCACTCATATACTATGTACTACACTGTGCGTTTCTTATATTCTAAGTTTTTCAGTGCAACTCACTCATATACTATGTACTACACTGTTCGTTTCTTTTATTCTAAGTTTTTCAGTGCAACTCACTCATATACTATGTACTACACTGTGCGTTTCTTATATTCTAAGTTTTTCAGTGCAACTCACTCATATACTATGTACTACACTGTGCATTTCGTGTAATGCTGGTTTTTCTGTAAATTCTAAGTTTTTCAGTGCAACTCACTCGTATACTATGTACTACACTGTGCGTTTCTTATATTCTAAGTTTTTCAGTGCAACTCACTCATATACTATGTACTACACTGTGCGTTTCTTATATTCTAAGTTTTTCAGTGCAACTCACTCATATACTATGTACTACACTGTGCGTTTCTTATATTCTAAGTTTTTCAGTGCAACTCACTCATATACTATGTACTACACTGTGCGTTTCTTATATTCTAAGTTTTTCAGTGCAACTCACTCATATACTATGTACTATACTGTGCGTTTCTTATATTCTTAGTTTTTCAGTGCAACTCACTCATATACTATGTACTACACTGTGCATTTCGTGTAATGCTGGTTTTTCTGTAAATTCTAAGTTTTTCAGTGCAACTCACTCGTATACTATGTACTACACTGTGCGTTTCTTATATTCTAAGTTTTTCAGTGCAACTCACTCATATACTATGTACTACACTGTGCGTTTCTTATATTCTAAGTTTTTCAGTGCAACTCACTCATATACTATGTACTACACTGTGCGTTTCTTATATTCTAAGTTTTTCAGTGCAACTCACTCATATACTATGTACTACAATGTGCGTTTCTTATATTCTAAGTTTTTCAGTGAAACTCACTCATATACTATGTACAGCACTGTGCGTTTCTTATATTCTAAGTTTTTCAGTGCAACTCACTCATATACTATGTACTACACTGTGCGTTTCTTATATTCTTAGTTTTTCAGTGCAACTCACTCATATACTATGTACTACACTGTGCGTTTCTTATATTCTAAGTTTTTCAGTGCAACTCACTCATATACTATGTACTACACTGTGCGTTTCTTATATTCTAAGTTTTTCAGTGCAACTCACTCATATACTATGTACTATACTGTGCGTTTCTTATATTCTAAGTTTTTCAGTGCAACTCACTCATATACTATGTACTACACTGTGCGTTTCTTATAATCTAAGTTTTTCAGTGCAACTCACTCATATACTATGTACTACACTGTGCGTTTCTTATATTCTTAGTTTTTCAGTGCAACTCACTCATATACTATGTACTACACTGTGCGTTTCTTATAGTCTAAGTTTTTCTGTGCAACTCACTCATATACTATGTACTACACTGTGCGTTTCTTATATTCTAAGTTTTTCACTGCAACTCACTCATATACTTTGTACTACACTGTGCGTTTCTTATATTCTAAGTTTTTCAGTGCAACTCACTCATATACTATGTACTACACTGTGCATTTCGTGTAATGCTGGTTTTTCTGTAAATTCTAAGTTTTTCAGTGCAACTCACTCATATACTATGTACTACACTGTGCGTTTCTTATATTCTAAGTTTTTCAGTGCAACTCACTCATATACTATGTACTACACTGTGCGTTTCTTATATTCTAAGTTTTTCAGTGCAACTCACTCATAAACTATGTACTACAATGTGCGTTTCTTATATTCTAAGTTTTTCAGTGCAACTCACTCATATACTATGTACTACACTGTGCGTTTCTTATATTCTAAGTTTTTCAGTGCAACTCACTCATATACTATGTACTACACTGTGCGTTTCTTATATTCTAAGTTTTTCAGTGCAACTCACTCATATACTATGTACTACACTGTCCGTTTCTTATATTCTAAGTTTTTCAGTGCACCTCACTCATATACTATGTACTACACTGTGCGTTTCTTATATTCTAAGTTTTTCAGTGCAACTCACTCATATACTATGTACTACACTGTGCGTTTCTTATATTCTAAGTTTTTCAGTGCAACTCACTCATATACTATGTACTATACTGTGCGTTTCTTATATTCTTAGTTTTTCAGTGCAACTCACTCATATACTATGTACTACACTGTGCGTTTCTTATATTCTAAGTTTTTCAGTGCAACTCACTCATATACTATGTACTACACTGTGCATTTCGTGTAATGCTGGTTTTTCTGTAAATTCTAAGTTTTTCAGTGCAACTCACTCATATACTATGTACTACACTGTGCGTTTCTTATATTCTAAGTTTTTCAGTGCAACTCACTCATATACTATGTACTACACTGTGCGTTTCTTATATTCTAAGTTTTTCAGTGCAACTCACTCATATACTATGTACTACACTGTGCGTTTCTTATATTCTAAGTTTTTCAGTGCAACTCACTCATATACTATGTACTACACTGTGCGTTTCTTATATTCTAAGTTTTTCAGTGCAACTCACTCATATACTATGTACTATACTGTGCGTTTCTTATATTCTTAGTTTTTCAGTGCAACTCACTCATATACTATGTACTACACTGTGCGTTTCTTATATTCTAAGTTTTTCAGTGCAACTCACTCATATACTATGTACTACACTGTGCGTTTCTTATATTCTAAGTTTTTCAGTGCAACTCACTCATATACTATGTACTACAATGTGCGTTTCTTATATTCTAAGTTTTTCAGTGCAACTCACTCATATACTATGTACAACACTGTGCGTTTCTTATATTCTAAGTTTTTCAGTGCAACTCACTCATATACTATGTACTACACTGTGCGTTTCTTATATTCTTAGTTTTTCAGTGCAACTCACTCATATACTATGTACTACACTGTGCGTTTCTTATATTCTAAGTTTTTCAGTGCAACTCACTCATATACTATGTACTACACTGTGCGTTTCTTATATTCTAAGTTTTTCAGTGCAACTCACTCATATACTATGTACTACACTGTGCGTTTCTTATATTCTAAGTTTTTCAGTGCAACTCACTCATATACTATGTACTACACTGTGCGTTTCTTATATTCTAAGTTTTTCAGTGCAACTCACTCATATACTATGTACTATACTGTGCGTTTCTTATATTCTTAGTTTTTCAGTGCAACTCACTCATATACTATGTACTACACTGTGCGTTTCTTATATTCTAAGCTTTTCAGTGCAACTCACTCATATACTATGTACTACACTGTGCGTTTCTTATATTCTAAGTTTTTCAGTGCAAATCACTCATATACTATGTACTACACTGTGCGTTTCTTATATTCTAAGTTTTTCAGTGCAACTCACTCATATACTATGTACTACACTGTGCGTTCCTTATACTCTAAGTTTTTCAGTGCAACTCACTCATATACTATGTATTACACTGTGCGTTTCTTATATTCTAAGTTTTTCAGTGCAACTCACTCATATACTATGTACTACACTGTGCATTTCGTGTAATGCTGGTTTTTCTGTAAATTCTAAGTTTTTCAGTGCAACTCACTCATATACTATGTACTACACTGTGCGTTTCTTATATTCTAAGTTTTTCAGTGCAACTCACTCATATACTATGTACTACACTGTGCGTTTCTTATATTCTAAGTTTTTCAGTGCAACTCACTCATATACTATGTACTACACTGTGCGTTTCTTATATTCTAAGTTTTTCAGTGCAACTCACTCATATACTATGTACTACACTGTGCGTTTCTTATATTCTAAGTTTTTCAGTGCAACTCACTCATATACTATGTACTATACTGTGCGTTTCTTATATTCTTAGTTTTTCAGTGCAACTCACTCATATACTATGTACTACACTGTGCGTTTCTTATATTCTAAGTTTTTCAGTGCAACTCACTCATATACTATGTACTACACTGTGCGTTTCTTATATTCTAAGTTTTTCAGTGCAACTCACTCATATACTATGTACTACAATGTGCGTTTCTTATATTCTAAGTTTTTCAGTGCAACTCACTCATATACTATGTACAACACTGTGCGTTTCTTATATTCTAAGTTTTTCAGTGCAACTCACTCATATACTATGTACTACACTGTGCGTTTCTTATATTCTTAGTTTTTCAGTGCAACTCACTCATATACTATGTACTACACTGTGCGTTTCTTATATTCTAAGTTTTTAGGTGCAACTCACTCATATACTATGTACTACACTGTGCGTTTCTTATAATCTAAGTTTTTCAGTGCAACTCACTCATATACTATGTACTACACTGTGCGTTTCTTATATTCTTAGTTTTTCAGTGCAACTCACTCATATACTATGTACTACACTGTGCGTTTCTTATAGTCTAAGTTTTTCAGTGCAACTCACTCATATACTATGTACTACACTGTGCGTTTCTTCTATTCTAAGTTTTTCACTGCAACTCACTCATATACTTTGTACTACACTGTGCGTTTCTTATATTCTAAGTTTTTCAGTGCAACTCACTCATATACTATGTACTACACTGTGCATTTCGTGTAATGCTGGTTTTTCTGTAAATTCTAAGTTTTTCAGTGCAACTCACTCATATACTATGTACTACACTGTGCGTTTCTTATATTCTAAGTTTTTCAGTGCAACTCACTCATATACTATGTACTACACTGTGCGTTTCTTATATTCTAAGTTTTTCAGTGCAACTCACTCATATACTATGTACTACAATGTGCGTTTCTTATATTCTAAGTTTTTCAGTGCAACTCACTCATATACTATGTACTACACTGTGCGTTTCTTATATTCTAAGTTTTTCAGTGCAACTCACTCATATACTATGTACTACACTGTGCGTTTCTTATATTCTAAGTTTTTCAGTGCACCTCACTCATATACTATGTACTACACTGTGCGTTTCTTATATTCTAAGTTTTCAGTGCAACTCACTCATATACTATGTACTACACTGTGCGTTTCTTATATTCTAAGTTTTTCAGTGCAACTCACTCATATACTATGTACTATACTGTGCGTTTCTTATATTCTTAGTTTTTCAGTGCAACTCACTCATATACTATGTACTACACTGTGCGTTTCTTATATTCTAAGTTTTTCAGTGCAACTCACTCATATACTATGTACTACACTGTGCATTTCGTGTAATGCTGGTTTTTCTGTAAATTCTAAGTTTTTCAGTGCAACTCACTCATATACTATGTACTACACTGTGCGTTTCTTATATTCTAAGTTTTTCAGTGCAACTCACTCATATACTATGTACTACACTGTGCGTTTCTTATATTCTAAGTTTTTCAGTGCAACTCACTCATATACTATGTACTACACTGTGCGTTTCTTATATTCTAAGTTTTTCAGTGCAACTCACTCATATACTATGTACTACACTGTGCGTTTCTTATATTCTAAGTTTTTCAGTGCAACTCACTCATATACTATGTACTACACTGTGCGTTTCTTATATTCTAAGTTTTTCAGTGCAACTCACTCATATACTATGTACTACAATGTGCGTTTCTTATATTCTAAGTTTTTCAGTGCAACTCACTCATATACTATGTACAACACTGTGCGTTTCTTATATTCTAAGTTTTTCAGTGCAACTCACTCATATACTATGTACTACACTGTGCGTTTCTTATATTCTTAGTTTTTCAGTGCAACTCACTCATATACTATGTACTACACTGTGCGTTTCTTATATTCTAAGTTTTTCAGTGCAACTCACTCATATACTATGTACTACACTGTGCGTTTCTTATATTCTAAGTTTTTCAGTGCAACTCACTCATATACTATGTACTACACTGTGCGTTTCTTATATTCTAAGTTTTTCAGTGCAACTCACTCATATACTATGTACTACACTGTGCGTTTCTTATATTCTAAGTTTTTCAGTGCAACTCACTCATATACTATGTACTATACTGTGCGTTTCTTATATTCTTAGTTTTTCAGTGCAACTCACTCATATACTATGTACTACACTGTGCGTTTCTTATATTCTAAGTTTTTCAGTGCAACTCACTCATATACTATGTACTACACTGTGCGTTTCTTATATTCTAAGTTTTTCAGTGCAACTCACTCATATACTATGTACTACACTGTGCGTTTCTTATATTCTAAGTTTTTCAGTGTAACTCACTCATATACTATGTACTACACTGTGCGTTTCTTATATTCTAAGTTTTTCAGTGCAACTCACTCATATACTATGTACTATACTGTGCGTTTCTTATATTCTTAGTTTTTCAGTGCAACTCACTCATATACTATGTACTACACTGTGCGTTTCTTATATTCTAAGTTTTTCAGTGCAACTCACTCATATACTATGTACTACACTGTGCGTTTCTTATATTCTAAGTTTTTCAGTGTAACTCACTCATATACTATGTACTACACTGTGCGTTTCTTATATTCTAAGTTTTTCAGTGCAACTCACTCATATACTATGTACTATACTGTGCGTTTCTTATATTCTTAGTTTTTCAGTGCAACTCACTCATATACTATGTACTACACTGTGCGTTTCTTATATTCTAAGTTTTTCAGTGCAACTCACTCATATACTATGTACTACACTGTGCGTTTCTTATATTCTAAGTTTTTCAGTGCAACTCACTCATATACTATGTACTACACTGTGCGTTTCTTATATTCTAAGTTTTTCAGTGCAACTCACTCATATACTATGTACTACACTGTGCGTTTCTTATACTCTAAGTTTTTCAGTGCAACTCACTCATATACTATGTATTACACTGTGCGTTTCTTATATTCTAAGTTTTTCAGTGCAACTCACTCATATACTATGTACTACACTGTGCATTTCGTGTAATGCCGGTTTTTCAGTAAATTCTAAGTTTTTCAGTGCAACTCACTCATATACTATGTACTACACTATGCGTTTCTTATATTCTTAGTTTTTCAGTGCAACTCACTCATATACTATGTACTACACTGTGCGTTTCTTATATTCTAAGTTTTTCAGTGCAACTCACTCATATACTATGTACTACACTGTGCGTTTCTTATATTCTAAGTTTTTCAGTGTAACTCACTCATATACTATGTACTACAATGTGCGTTTCTTATATTCTAAGTTTTTCAGTGCAACTCACTCATATACTATGTACAACACTGTGCGTTTCTTATATTCTAAGTTTTTCAGTGCAACTCACTCATATACTATGTACTACACTGTGCGTTTCTTATATTCTAAGTTTTTCGGTGCAACTCACTCATATACTATGTACTACACTGTGCGTTTCTTATATTCTAAGTTTTTCGGTGCAACTCACTCATATACTATGTACTACACTGTGCGTTTCTTATATTCTAAGTTTTTCAGTGCAACTCACTCATATACTATGTACTACACTGTGCGGTTCTTATATTCTAAGTTTTTCAGTGCAACTCACTCATATACTATGTACTACACTGTGCGTTTCTTATATTCTAAGTTTTTCAGTGCAACTCACTCATATACTATGTACTATACTGTGCGTTTCTTATATTCTAAGTTTTTCAGTGCACCTCACTCATATACTATGTACTACACTGTGCATTTCGTGTAATGCTGGTTTTTCTGTAAATTCTAAGTTTTTCAGTGCAACTCACTCATATACTATGTACTACACTGTGCGTTTCTTATATTCTAAGTTTTTCAGTGCAACTCACTCATATACTATGTACTACACTGTGCGTTTCTTATATTCTAAGTTTTTCAGTGCAACTCACTCATATACTATGTACTACACTGTGCGTTTCTTATATTCTAAGTTTTTCAGTGCAACTCACTCATATACTATGTACTACACTGTGCGTTTCTTATATTCTAAGTTTTTCAGTGCAACTCACTCATATACTATGTACTATACTGTGCGTTTCTTATATTCTTAGTTTTTCAGTGCAACTCACTCATATACTATGTACTACACTGTGCGTTTCTTATATTCTAAGTTTTTCAGTGCAACTCACTCATATACTATGTACTACACTGTGCGTTTCTTATATTCTAAGTTTTTCAGTGCAACTCACTCATATACTATGTACTACAATGTGCGTTTCTTATATTCTAAGTTTTTCAGTGCAACTCACTCATATACTATGTACAACACTGTGCGTTTCTTATATTCTAAGTTTTTCAGTGCAACTCACTCATATACTATGTACTACACTGTGCGTTTCTTATATTCTTAGTTTTTCAGTGCAACTCACTCATATACTATGTACTACACTGTGCGTTTCTTATATTCTAAGTTTTTCAGTGCAACTCACTCATATACTATGTACTACACTGTGCGTTTCTTATAATCTAAGTTTTTCAGTGCAACTCACTCATATACTATGTACTACACTGTGCGTTTCTTATATTCTTAGTTTTTCAGTGCAACTCACTCATATACTATGTACTACACTGTGCGTTTCTTATAGTCTAAGTTTTTCAGTGCAACTCACTCATATACTATGTACTACACTGTGCGTTTCTTATATTCTAAGTTTTTCACTGCAACTCACTCATATACTTTGTACTACACTGTGCGTTTCTTATATTCTAAGTTTTTCAGTGCAACTCACTCATATACTATGTACTACACTGTGCATTTCGTGTAATGCTGGTTTTTCTGTAAATTCTAAGTTTTTCAGTGCAACTCACTCATATACTATGTACTACACTGTGCGTTTCTTATATTCTAAGTTTTTCAGTGCAACTCACTCATATACTATGTACTACACTGTGCGTTTCTTATATTCTAAGTTTTTCAGTGCAACTCACTCATATACTATGTACTATACTGTGCGTTTCTTATATTCTTAGTTTTTCAGTGCAACTCACTCATATACTATGTACTACACTGTGCGTTTCTTATATTCTAAGTTTTTCAGTGCAACTCACTCATATACTATGTACTACAATGTGCGTTTCTTATATTCTAAGTTTTTCAGTGCAACTCACTCATATACTATGTACTACACTGTGCGTTTCTTATATTCTAAGTTTTTCAGTGCAACTCACTCATATACTATGTACTACACTGTGCGTTTCTTATACTCTAAGTTTTTCAGTGCAACTCACTCATATACTATGTATTACACTGTGCGTTTCTTATATTCTAAGTTTTTCAGTGCAACTCACTCATATACTATGTACTACACTGTGCATTTCGTGTAATGCCGGTTTTTCAGTAAATTCTAAGTTTTTCAGTGCAACTCACTCATATACTATGTACTACACTATGCGTTTCTTATATTCTTAGTTTTTCAGTGCAACTCACTCATATACTATGTACTACACTGTGCGTTTCTTATATTCTAAGTTTTTCAGTGCAACTCACTCATATACTATGTACTACACTGTCCGTTTCTTATATTCTAAGTTTTTCAGTGCAACTCACTCATATACTATGTACTACACTGTGCGTTTCTTATATTCTAAGTTTTTCAGTGCACCTCACTCATATACTATGTACTACACTGTGCGTTTCTTATACTCTAAGTTTTTCAGTGCAACTCACTCATATACTATGTATTACACTGTGCGTTTCTTATATTCTAAGTTTTTCAGTGCAACTCACTCATATACTATGTACTACACTGTGCATTTCGTGTAATGCCGGTTTTTCAGTAAATTCTAAGTTTTTCAGTGCAACTCACTCATATACTATGTACTACACTATGCGTTTCTTATATTCTTAGTTTTTCAGTGCAACTCACTCATATACTATGTACTACACTGTGCGTTTCTTATATTCTAAGTTTTTCAGTGCAACTCACTCATATACTATGTACTACACTGTCCGTTTCTTATATTCTAAGTTTTTCAGTGCAACTCACTCATATACTATGTACTACAATGTGCGTTTCTTATATTCTAAGTTTTTCAGTGCAACTCACTCATATACTATGTACAACACTGTGCGTTTCTTATATTCTAAGTTTTTCAGTGCAACTCACTCATATACTATGTACTACACTGTGCGTTTCTTATATTCTAAGTTTTTCAGTGCAACTCACTCATATACTATGTACTACACTGTGCGTTTCTTATACTCTAAGTTTTTCAGTGCAACTCACTCATATACTATGTACTACACTGTGCGTTTCTTATATTCTAAGTTTTTCAGTGCAACTCACTCATATACTATGTACTACACTGTGCGTTTCTTATATTCTAAGTTTTTCAGTGCAACTCACTCATATACTATGTACTACACTGTGCGTTTCTTATATTCTAAGTTTTTCAGTGCAACTCACTCATATACTATGTACTATACTGTGCGTTTCTTATATTCTTAGTTTTTCAGTGCAACTCACTCATATACTATGTACTACACTGTGCGTTTCTTATATTCTAAGTTTTTCAGTGCAACTCACTCATATACTATGTACTACAATGTGCGTTTCTTATATTCTAAGTTTTTCAGTGCAACTCACTCATATACTATGTACAACACTGTGCGTTTCTTATATTCTAAGTTTTTCAGTGCAACTCACTCATATACTATGTACTACACTGTGCGTTTCTTATATTCTTAGTTTTTCAGTGCAACTCACTCATATACTATGTACTACACTGTGCGTTTCTTATATTCTAAGTTTTTCAGTGCAACTCACTCATATACTATGTACTACACTGTGCGTTTCTTATATTCTAAGTTTTTCAGTGCAACTCACTCATATACTATGTACTATACTGTGCGTTTCTTATATTCTAAGTTTTTCAGTGCAACTCACTCATATACTATGTACTACACTGTGCGTTTCTTATAATCTAAGTTTTTCAGTGCAACTCACTCATATACTATGTACTACACTGTGCGTTTCTTATATTCTTAGTTTTTCAGTGCAACTCACTCATATACTATGTACTACACTGTGCGTTTCTTATAGTCTAAGTTTTTCAGTGCAACTCACTCATATACTATGTACTACACTGTGCGTTTCTTATATTCTAAGTTTTTCACTGCAACTCACTCATATACTTTGTACTACACTGTGCGTTTCTTATATTCTAAGTTTTTCAGTGCAACTCACTCATATACTATGTACTACACTGTGCATTTCGTGTAATGCTGGTTTTTCTGTAAATTCTAAGTTTTTCAGTGCAACTCACTCATATACTATGTACTACACTGTGCGTTTCTTATATTCTAAGTTTTTCAGTGCAACTCACTCATATACTATGTACTACACTGTGCGTTTCTTATATTCTAAGTTTTTCAGTGCAACTCACTCATATACTATGTACTACAATGTGTTTTTCTTATATTCTAAGTTTTTCAGTGCAACTCACTCATATACTATGTACTACACTGTGCGTTTCTTATATTCTAAGTTTTTCAGTGCAACTCACTCATATACTATGTACTACACTGTGCGTTTCTTATATTCTAAGTTTTTCAGTGCAACTCACTCATATACTATGTACTACACTGTCCGTTTCTTATATTCTAAGTTTTTCAGTGCACCTCACTCATATACTATGTACTACACTGTGCGTTTCTTATATTCTAAGTTTTTCAGTGCAACTCACTCATATACTATGTACTACACTGTGCGTTTCTTATATTCTAAGTTTTTCAGTGCAACTCACTCATATACTATGTACTATACTGTGCGTTTCTTATATTCTTAGTTTTTCAGTGCAACTCACTCATATACTATGTACTACACTGTGCGTTTCTTATATTCTAAGTTTTTCAGTGCAACTCACTCATATACTATGTACTACACTGTGCGTTTCTTATATTCTAAGTTTTTCAGTGCAAATCACTCATATACTATGTACTACACTGTGCGTTTCTTATATTCTAAGTTTTTCAGTGCAACTCACTCATATACTATGTACTACACTGTGCGTTTCTTATACTCTAAGTTTTTCAGTGCAACTCACTCATATACTATGTACTACACTGTGCGTTTCTTATAATCTAAGTTTTTCAGTGCAACTCACTCATATACTATGTACTACACTGTGCGTTTCTTATATTCTTAGTTTTTCAGTGCAACTCACTCATATACTATGTACTACACTGTGCGTTTCTTATAGTCTAAGTTTTTCAGTGCAACTCACTCATATACTATGTACTACACTGTGCGTTTCTTATATTCTAAGTTTTTCACTGCAACTCACTCATATACTTTGTACTACACTGTGCGTTTCTTATATTCTAAGTTTTTCAGTGCAACTCACTCATATACTATGTACTACACTGTGCATTTCGTGTAATGCTGGTTTTTCTGTAAATTCTAAGTTTTTCAGTGCAACTCACTCATATACTATGTACTACACTGTGCGTTTCTTATATTCTAAGTTTTTCAGTGCAACTCACTCATATACTATGTACTACACTGTGCGTTTCTTATATTCTAAGTTTTTCAGTGCAACTCACTCATATACTATGTACTACAATGTGTTTTTCTTATATTCTAAGTTTTTCAGTGCAACTCACTCATATACTATGTACTACACTGTGCGTTTCTTATATTCTAAGTTTTTCAGTGCAACTCACTCATATACTATGTACTACACTGTGCGTTTCTTATATTCTAAGTTTTTCAGTGCAACTCACTCATATACTATGTACTACACTGTCCGTTTCTTATATTCTAAGTTTTTCAGTGCACCTCACTCATATACTATGTACTACACTGTGCGTTTCTTATATTCTAAGTTTTTCAGTGCAACTCACTCATATACTATGTACTACACTGTGCGTTTCTTATATTCTAAGTTTTTCAGTGCAACTCACTCATATACTATGTACTATACTGTGCGTTTCTTATATTCTTAGTTTTTCAGTGCAACTCACTCATATACTATGTACTACACTGTGCGTTTCTTATATTCTAAGTTTTTCAGTGCAACTCACTCATATACTATGTACTACACTGTGCGTTTCTTATATTCTAAGTTTTTCAGTGCAAATCACTCATATACTATGTACTACACTGTGCGTTTCTTATATTCTAAGTTTTTCAGTGCAACTCACTCATATACTATGTACTACACTGTGCGTTTCTTATACTCTAAGTTTTTCAGTGCAACTCACTCATATACTATGTATTACACTGTGCGTTTCTTATATTCTAAGTTTTTCAGTGCAACTCACTCATATACTATGTACTACACTGTGCATTTCGTGTAATGCCGGTTTTTCAGTAAATTCTAAGTTTTTCAGTGCAACTCACTCATATACTATGTACTACACTATGCGTTTCTTATATTCTTAGTTTTTCAGTGCAACTCACTCATATACTATGTACTACACTGTGCGTTTCTTATATTCTAAGTTTTTCAGTGCAACTCACTCATATACTATGTACTATACTGTGCGTTTCTTATATTCTTAGTTTTTCAGTGCAATTCACTCATATACTATGTACTACACTGTGCGTTTCTTATATTCTAAGTTTTTCAGTGCAACTCACTCATATACTATGTACTACACTGTGCGTTTCTTATATTCTAAGTTTTTCAGTGCAACTCACTCATATACTATGTACTACAATGTGCGTTTCTTATATTCTAAGTTTTTCAGTGCAACTCACTCATATACTATGTACAACACTGTGCGTTTCTTATATTCTAAGTTTTTCAGTGCAACTCACTCATATACTATGTACTACAATGTGCGTTTCTTATATTCTAAGTTTTTCAGTGCAACTCACTCATATACTATGTACTACACTGTGCGTTTCTTATATTCTAAGTTTTTCAGTGCAACTCACTCATATACTATGTACTACACTGTGCGTTTCTTATATTCTAAGTTTTTCAGTGCAAATCACTCATATACTATGTACTACACTGTGCGTTTCTTATATTCTAAGTTTTTCAGTGCAACTCACTCATATACTATGTACTACACTGTGCGTTTCTTATACTCTAAGTTTTTCAGTGCAACTCACTCATATACTATGTATTACACTGTGCGTTTCTTATATTCTAAGTTTTTCAGTGCAACTCACTCATATACTATGTACTACACTGTGCATTTCGTGTAATGCCGGTTTTTCAGTAAATTCTAAGTTTTTCAGTGCAACTCACTCATATACTATGTACTACACTATGCGTTTCTTATATTCTTAGTTTTTCAGTGCAACTCACTCATATACTATGTACTACACTGTGCGTTTCTTATATTCTAAGTTTTTCAGTGCAACTCACTCATATACTATGTACTATACTGTGCGTTTCTTATATTCTTAGTTTTTCAGTGCAATTCACTCATATACTATGTACTACACTGTGCGTTTCTTATATTCTAAGTTTTTCAGTGCAACTCACTCATATACTATGTACTACACTGTGCGTTTCTTATATTCTAAGTTTTTCAGTGCAACTCACTCATATACTATGTACTACAATGTGCGTTTCTTATATTCTAAGTTTTTCAGTGCAACTCACTCATATACTATGTACAACACTGTGCGTTTCTTATATTCTAAGTTTTTCAGTGCAACTCACTCATATACTATGTACTACACTGTGCGTTTCTTATATTCTTAGTTTTTCAGTGCAACTCACTCATATACTATGTACTACACTGTGCGTTTCTTATATTCTAAGTTTTTCGGTGCAACTCCCTCATATACTATGTACTACACTGTGCGTTTCTTATATTCTAAGTTTTTCAGTGCAACTCACTCATATACTATGTACTACACTGTTCGTTTCTTTTATTCTAAGTTTTTCAGTGCAACTCACTCATATACTATGTACTACACTGTGCGTTTCTTATATTCTAAGTTTTTCAGTGCAACTCACTCATATACTATGTACTACACTGTGCATTTCGTGTAATGCTGGTTTTTCTGTAAATTCTAAGTTTTTCAGTGCAACTCACTCATATACTATGTACTACACTGTGCGTTTCTTATATTCTAAGTTTTTCAGTGCAACTCACTCATATACTATGTTCTACACTGTGCGTTTCTTATATTCTAAGTTTTTCAGTGCAACTCACTCATATACTATGTACTAAACTGTGCGTTTCTTATATTCTAAGTTTTTCAGTGCAACTCACTCATATACTATGTACTACACTGTGCGTTTCTTATATTCTTAGTTTTTCAGTGCAACTCACTCATATACTATGTACTACACTGTGCGTTTCTTATATTCTAAGTTTTTCAGTGCAACTCACTCATATACTATGTATTACACTGTGCGTTTCTTATATTCTAAGTTTTTCAGTGCAACTCACTCATATACTATGTACTACACTGTGCATTTCGTGTAATGCCGGTTTTTCAGTAAATTCTAAGTTTTTCAGTGCAACTCACTCATATACTATGTACTACACTATGCGTTTCTTATATTCTTAGTTTTTCAGTGCAACTCACTCATATACTATGTACTACACTGTGCGTTTCTTATATTCTAAGTTTTTCAGTGCAACTCACTCATATACTATGTACTATACTGTGCGTTTCTTATATTCTTAGTTTTTCAGTGCAATTCACTCATATACTATGTACTACACTGTGCGTTTCTTATATTCTAAGTTTTTCAGTGCAACTCACTCATATACTATGTACTACACTGTGCGTTTCTTATATTCTAAGTTTTTCAGTGCAACTCACTCATATACTATGTACTACAATGTGCGTTTCTTATATTCTAAGTTTTTCAGTGCAACTCACTCATATACTATGTACTACACTATGCGTTTCTTATAGTCTAAGTTTTTCAGTGCAACTCACTCATATACTATGTACTACACTGTGCGTTTCTTATATTCTAAGTTTTTCACTGCAACTCACTCATATACTATGTACTACACTGTGCGTTTCTTATATTCTAAGTTTTTCAGTGCAACTCACTCATATACTATGTACTACACTGTGCATTTCGTGTAATGCTGGTTTTTCTGTAAATTCTAAGTTTTTCAGTGCAACTCACTCATATACTATGTACTACACTGTGCGTTTCTTATATTCTAAGTTTTTCAGTGCAACTCACTCATATACTATGTACTACACTGTGCGTTTCTTATATTCTAAGTTTTTCAGTGCAACTCACTCATATACTATGTATTACACTGTGCGTTTCTTATATTCTAAGTTTTTCAGTGCAACTCACTCATATACTATGTACTACACTGTGCGTTTCTTATATTCTTAGTTTTTCAGTGCAACTCACTCATATACTATGTACTACACTGTGCGTTTCTTATATTCTAAGTTTTTCAGTGCAACTCACTCATATACTATGTATTACACTGTGCGTTTCTTATATTCTAAGTTTTTCAGTGCAACTCACTCATATACTATGTACTACACTGTGCATTTCGTGTAATGCCGGTTTTTCAGTAAATTCTAAGTTTTTCAGTGCAACTCACTCATATACTATGTACTACACTATGCGTTTCTTATATTCTTAGTTTTTCAGTGCAACTCACTCATATACTATGTACTACACTGTGCGTTTCTTATATTCTAAGTTTTTCAGTGCAACTCACTCATATACTATGTACTATACTGTGCGTTTCTTATATTCTTAGTTTTTCAGTGCAATTCACTCATATACTATGTACTACACTGTGCGTTTCTTATATTCTAAGTTTTTCAGTGCAACTCACTCATATACTATGTACTACACTGTGCGTTTCTTATATTCTAAGTTTTTCAGTGCAACTCACTCATATACTATGTACTACACTGTGCGTTTCTTATATTCTAAGTTTTTCAGTGCAAATCACTCATATACTATGTACTACACTGTGCGTTTCTTATATTCTTAGTTTTTCAGTGCAACTCACTCATATACTATGTACTACACTGTGCGTTTCTTATATTCTAAGTTTTTCAGTGCAACTCACTCATATACTATGTACTACACTGTGCGTTTCTTATATTCTAAGTTTTTCAGTGCAACTCACTCATATACTATGTACTACACTGTTCGTTTCTTATATTCTAAGTTTTTCAGTGCAACTCACTCATATACTATGTACTACAATGTGCGTTTCTTATATTCTAAGTTTTTCAGTGCAACTCACTCATATACTATGTACAACACTGTGCGTTTCTTATATTCTAAGTTTTTCAGTGCAACTCACTCATATACTATGTACTACAATGTGCGTTTCTTATATTCTAAGTTTTTCAGTGCAACTCACTCATATACTATGTACAACACTGTGCGTTTCTTATATTCTAAGTTTTTCAGTGCAACTCACTCATATACTATGTACTACACTGTGCGTTTCTTATATTCTTAGTTTTTCAGTGCAACTCACTCATATACTATGTACTACACTGTGCGTTTCTTATATTCTAAGTTTTTAGGTGCAACTCACTCATATACTATGTACTACACTGTGCGTTTCTTATAATCTAAGTTTTTCAGTGCAACTCACTCATATACTATGTACTACACTGTGCGTTTCTTATATTCTTAGTTTTTCAGTGCAACTCACTCATATACTATGTACTACACTGTGCGTTTCTTATAGTCTAAGTTTTTCAGTGCAACTCACTCATATACTATGTACTACACTGTGCGTTTCTTCTATTCTAAGTTTTTCACTGCAACTCACTCATATACTTTGTACTACACTGTGCGTTTCTTATATTCTAAGTTTTTCAGTGCAACTCACTCATATACTATGTACTACACTGTGCATTTCGTGTAATGCTGGTTTTTCTGTAAATTCTAAGTTTTTCAGTGCAACTCACTCATATACTATGTACTACACTGTGCGTTTCTTATACTCTAAGTTTTTCAGTGCAACTCACTCATATACTATGTATTACACTGTGCGTTTCTTATATTCTAAGTTTTTCAGTGCAACTCACTCATATACTATGTACTACACTGTGCATTTCGTGTAATGCCGGTTTTTCAGTAAATTCTAAGTTTTTCAGTGCAACTCACTCATATACTATGTACTACACTATGCGTTTCTTATATTCTTAGTTTTTCAGTGCAACTCACTCATATACTATGTACTACACTGTGCGTTTCTTATATTCTAAGTTTTTCAGTGCAACTCACTCATATACTATGTACTACACTGTGCGTTTCTTATATTCTAAGTTTTTCAGTGTAACTCACTCATATACTATGTACTACAATGTGCGTTTCTTATATTCTAAGTTTTTCAGTGCAACTCACTCATATACTATGTACAACACTGTGCGTTTCTTATATTCTAAGTTTTTCAGTGCAACTCACTCATATACTATGTACTACACTGTGCGTTTCTTATATTCTAAGTTTTTCGGTGCAACTCACTCATATACTATGTACTACACTGTGCGTTTCTTATATTCTAAGTTTTTCGGTGCAACTCACTCATATACTATGTACTACACTGTGCGTTTCTTATATTCTAAGTTTTTCAGTGCAACTCACTCATATACTATGTACTACACTGTGCGGTTCTTATATTCTAAGTTTTTCAGTGCAACTCACTCATATACTATGTACTACACTGTGCGTTTCTTATATTCTAAGTTTTTCAGTGCAACTCACTCATATACTATGTACTATACTGTGCGTTTCTTATATTCTAAGTTTTTCAGTGCACCTCACTCATATACTATGTACTACACTGTGCATTTCGTGTAATGCTGGTTTTTCTGTAAATTCTAAGTTTTTCAGTGCAACTCACTCATATACTATGTACTACACTGTGCGTTTCTTATATTCTAAGTTTTTCAGTGCAACTCACTCATATACTATGTACTACACTGTGCGTTTCTTATATTCTAAGTTTTTCAGTGCAACTCACTCATATACTATGTACTACACTGTGCGTTTCTTATATTCTAAGTTTTTCAGTGCAACTCACTCATATACTATGTACTACACTGTGCGTTTCTTATATTCTAAGTTTTTCAGTGCAACTCACTCATATACTATGTACTATACTGTGCGTTTCTTATATTCTTAGTTTTTCAGTGCAACTCACTCATATACTATGTACTACACTGTGCGTTTCTTATATTCTAAGTTTTTCAGTGCAACTCACTCATATACTATGTACTACACTGTGCGTTTCTTATATTCTAAGTTTTTCAGTGCAACTCACTCATATACTATGTACTACAATGTGCGTTTCTTATATTCTAAGTTTTTCAGTGCAACTCACTCATATACTATGTACAACACTGTGCGTTTCTTATATTCTAAGTTTTTCAGTGCAACTCACTCATATACTATGTACTACACTGTGCGTTTCTTATATTCTTAGTTTTTCAGTGCAACTCACTCATATACTATGTACTACACTGTGCGTTTCTTATATTCTAAGTTTTTCAGTGCAACTCACTCATATACTATGTACTACACTGTGCGTTTCTTATAATCTAAGTTTTTCAGTGCAACTCACTCATATACTATGTACTACACTGTGCGTTTCTTATATTCTTAGTTTTTCAGTGCAACTCACTCATATACTATGTACTACACTGTGCGTTTCTTATAGTCTAAGTTTTTCAGTGCAACTCACTCATATACTATGTACTACACTGTGCGTTTCTTATATTCTAAGTTTTTCACTGCAACTCACTCATATACTTTGTACTACACTGTGCGTTTCTTATATTCTAAGTTTTTCAGTGCAACTCACTCATATACTATGTACTACACTGTGCATTTCGTGTAATGCTGGTTTTTCTGTAAATTCTAAGTTTTTCAGTGCAACTCACTCATATACTATGTACTACACTGTGCGTTTCTTATATTCTAAGTTTTTCAGTGCAACTCACTCATATACTATGTACTACACTGTGCGTTTCTTATATTCTAAGTTTTTCAGTGCAACTCACTCATATACTATGTACTATACTGTGCGTTTCTTATATTCTTAGTTTTTCAGTGCAACTCACTCATATACTATGTACTACACTGTGCGTTTCTTATATTCTAAGTTTTTCAGTGCAACTCACTCATATACTATGTACTACAATGTGCGTTTCTTATATTCTAAGTTTTTCAGTGCAACTCACTCATATACTATGTACTACACTGTGCGTTTCTTATATTCTAAGTTTTTCAGTGCAACTCACTCATATACTATGTACTACACTGTGCGTTTCTTATACTCTAAGTTTTTCAGTGCAACTCACTCATATACTATGTATTACACTGTGCGTTTCTTATATTCTAAGTTTTTCAGTGCAACTCACTCATATACTATGTACTACACTGTGCATTTCGTGTAATGCCGGTTTTTCAGTAAATTCTAAGTTTTTCAGTGCAACTCACTCATATACTATGTACTACACTATGCGTTTCTTATATTCTTAGTTTTTCAGTGCAACTCACTCATATACTATGTACTACACTGTGCGTTTCTTATATTCTAAGTTTTTCAGTGCAACTCACTCATATACTATGTACTACACTGTGCGTTTCTTATATTCTAAGTTTTTCAGTGCAACTCACTCATATACTATGTACTACACTGTGCGTTTCTTATATTCTAAGTTTTTCAGTGCAAATCACTCATATACTATGTACTACACTGTGCGTTTCTTATATTCTAAGTTTTTCAGTGCAACTCACTCATATACTATGTACTACACTGTGCGTTTCTTATACTCTAAGTTTTTCAGTGCAACTCACTCATATACTATGTATTACACTGTGCGTTTCTTATATTCTAAGTTTTTCAGTGCAACTCACTCATATACTATGTACTACACTGTGCATTTCGTGTAATGCCGGTTTTTCAGTAAATTCTAAGTTTTTCAGTGCAACTCACTCATATACTATGTACTACACTATGCGTTTCTTATATTCTTAGTTTTTCAGTGCAACTCACTCATATACTATGTACTACACTGTGCGTTTCTTATATTCTAAGTTTTTCAGTGCAACTCACTCATATACTATGTACTATACTGTGCGTTTCTTATATTCTTAGTTTTTCAGTGCAATTCACTCATATACTATGTACTACACTGTGCGTTTCTTATATTCTAAGTTTTTCAGTGCAACTCACTCATATACTATGTACTACACTGTGCGTTTCTTATATTCTAAGTTTTTCAGTGCAACTCACTCATATACTATGTACTACAATGTGCGTTTCTTATATTCTAAGTTTTTCAGTGCAACTCACTCATATACTATGTACAACACTGTGCGTTTCTTATATTCTAAGTTTTTCAGTGCAACTCACTCATATACTATGTACTACAATGTGCGTTTCTTATATTCTAAGTTTTTCAGTGCAACTCACTCATATACTATGTACTACACTGTGCGTTTCTTATATTCTAAGTTTTTCAGTGCAACTCACTCATATACTATGTACTACACTGTGCGTTTCTTATATTCTAAGTTTTTCAGTGCAAATCACTCATATACTATGTACTACACTGTGCGTTTCTTATATTCTAAGTTTTTCAGTGCAACTCACTCATATACTATGTACTACACTGTGCGTTTCTTATACTCTAAGTTTTTCAGTGCAACTCACTCATATACTATGTATTACACTGTGCGTTTCTTATATTCTAAGTTTTTCAGTGCAACTCACTCATATACTATGTACTACACTGTGCATTTCGTGTAATGCCGGTTTTTCAGTAAATTCTAAGTTTTTCAGTGCAACTCACTCATATACTATGTACTACACTATGCGTTTCTTATATTCTTAGTTTTTCAGTGCAACTCACTCATATACTATGTACTACACTGTGCGTTTCTTATATTCTAAGTTTTTCAGTGCAACTCACTCATATACTATGTACTATACTGTGCGTTTCTTATATTCTTAGTTTTTCAGTGCAATTCACTCATATACTATGTACTACACTGTGCGTTTCTTATATTCTAAGTTTTTCAGTGCAACTCACTCATATACTATGTACTACACTGTGCGTTTCTTATATTCTAAGTTTTTCAGTGCAACTCACTCATATACTATGTACTACAATGTGCGTTTCTTATATTCTAAGTTTTTCAGTGCAACTCACTCATATACTATGTACAACACTGTGCGTTTCTTATATTCTAAGTTTTTCAGTGCAACTCACTCATATACTATGTACTACACTGTGCGTTTCTTATATTCTTAGTTTTTCAGTGCAACTCACTCATATACTATGTACTACACTGTGCGTTTCTTATATTCTAAGTTTTTCGGTGCAACTCCCTCATATACTATGTACTACACTGTGCGTTTCTTATATTCTAAGTTTTTCAGTGCAACTCACTCATATACTATGTACTACACTGTTCGTTTCTTTTATTCTAAGTTTTTCAGTGCAACTCACTCATATACTATGTACTACACTGTGCGTTTCTTATATTCTAAGTTTTTCAGTGCAACTCACTCATATACTATGTACTACACTGTGCATTTCGTGTAATGCTGGTTTTTCTGTAAATTCTAAGTTTTTCAGTGCAACTCACTCATATACTATGTACTACACTGTGCGTTTCTTATATTCTAAGTTTTTCAGTGCAACTCACTCATATACTATGTTCTACACTGTGCGTTTCTTATATTCTAAGTTTTTCAGTGCAACTCACTCATATACTATGTACTAAACTGTGCGTTTCTTATATTCTAAGTTTTTCAGTGCAACTCACTCATATACTATGTACTACACTGTGCGTTTCTTATATTCTTAGTTTTTCAGTGCAACTCACTCATATACTATGTACTACACTGTGCGTTTCTTATATTCTAAGTTTTTCAGTGCAACTCACTCATATACTATGTATTACACTGTGCGTTTCTTATATTCTAAGTTTTTCAGTGCAACTCACTCATATACTATGTACTACACTGTGCATTTCGTGTAATGCCGGTTTTTCAGTAAATTCTAAGTTTTTCAGTGCAACTCACTCATATACTATGTACTACACTATGCGTTTCTTATATTCTTAGTTTTTCAGTGCAACTCACTCATATACTATGTACTACACTGTGCGTTTCTTATATTCTAAGTTTTTCAGTGCAACTCACTCATATACTATGTACTATACTGTGCGTTTCTTATATTCTTAGTTTTTCAGTGCAATTCACTCATATACTATGTACTACACTGTGCGTTTCTTATATTCTAAGTTTTTCAGTGCAACTCACTCATATACTATGTACTACACTGTGCGTTTCTTATATTCTAAGTTTTTCAGTGCAACTCACTCATATACTATGTACTACAATGTGCGTTTCTTATATTCTAAGTTTTTCAGTGCAACTCACTCATATACTATGTACTACACTATGCGTTTCTTATAGTCTAAGTTTTTCAGTGCAACTCACTCATATACTATGTACTACACTGTGCGTTTCTTATATTCTAAGTTTTTCACTGCAACTCACTCATATACTATGTACTACACTGTGCGTTTCTTATATTCTAAGTTTTTCAGTGCAACTCACTCATATACTATGTACTACACTGTGCATTTCGTGTAATGCTGGTTTTTCTGTAAATTCTAAGTTTTTCAGTGCAACTCACTCATATACTATGTACTACACTGTGCGTTTCTTATATTCTAAGTTTTTCAGTGCAACTCACTCATATACTATGTACTACACTGTGCGTTTCTTATATTCTAAGTTTTTCAGTGCAACTCACTCATATACTATGTATTACACTGTGCGTTTCTTATATTCTAAGTTTTTCAGTGCAACTCACTCATATACTATGTACTACACTGTGCGTTTCTTATATTCTTAGTTTTTCAGTGCAACTCACTCATATACTATGTACTACACTGTGCGTTTCTTATATTCTAAGTTTTTCAGTGCAACTCACTCATATACTATGTATTACACTGTGCGTTTCTTATATTCTAAGTTTTTCAGTGCAACTCACTCATATACTATGTACTACACTGTGCATTTCGTGTAATGCCGGTTTTTCAGTAAATTCTAAGTTTTTCAGTGCAACTCACTCATATACTATGTACTACACTATGCGTTTCTTATATTCTTAGTTTTTCAGTGCAACTCACTCATATACTATGTACTACACTGTGCGTTTCTTATATTCTAAGTTTTTCAGTGCAACTCACTCATATACTATGTACTATACTGTGCGTTTCTTATATTCTTAGTTTTTCAGTGCAATTCACTCATATACTATGTACTACACTGTGCGTTTCTTATATTCTAAGTTTTTCAGTGCAACTCACTCATATACTATGTACTACACTGTGCGTTTCTTATATTCTAAGTTTTTCAGTGCAACTCACTCATATACTATGTACTACACTGTGCGTTTCTTATATTCTAAGTTTTTCAGTGCAAATCACTCATATACTATGTACTACACTGTGCGTTTCTTATATTCTTAGTTTTTCAGTGCAACTCACTCATATACTATGTACTACACTGTGCGTTTCTTATATTCTAAGTTTTTCAGTGCAACTCACTCATATACTATGTACTACACTGTGCGTTTCTTATATTCTAAGTTTTTCAGTGCAACTCACTCATATACTATGTACTACACTGTTCGTTTCTTATATTCTAAGTTTTTCAGTGCAACTCACTCATATACTATGTACTACAATGTGCGTTTCTTATATTCTAAGTTTTTCAGTGCAACTCACTCATATACTATGTACAACACTGTGCGTTTCTTATATTCTAAGTTTTTCAGTGCAACTCACTCATATACTATGTACTACAATGTGCGTTTCTTATATTCTAAGTTTTTCAGTGCAACTCACTCATATACTATGTACAACACTGTGCGTTTCTTATATTCTAAGTTTTTCAGTGCAACTCACTCATATACTATGTACTACACTGTGCGTTTCTTATATTCTTAGTTTTTCAGTGCAACTCACTCATATACTATGTACTACACTGTGCGTTTCTTATATTCTAAGTTTTTAGGTGCAACTCACTCATATACTATGTACTACACTGTGCGTTTCTTATAATCTAAGTTTTTCAGTGCAACTCACTCATATACTATGTACTACACTGTGCGTTTCTTATATTCTTAGTTTTTCAGTGCAACTCACTCATATACTATGTACTACACTGTGCGTTTCTTATAGTCTAAGTTTTTCAGTGCAACTCACTCATATACTATGTACTACACTGTGCGTTTCTTCTATTCTAAGTTTTTCACTGCAACTCACTCATATACTTTGTACTACACTGTGCGTTTCTTATATTCTAAGTTTTTCAGTGCAACTCACTCATATACTATGTACTACACTGTGCATTTCGTGTAATGCTGGTTTTTCTGTAAATTCTAAGTTTTTCAGTGCAACTCACTCATATACTATGTACTACACTGTGCGTTTCTTATATTCTAAGTTTTTCAGTGCAACTCACTCATATACTATGTACTACACTGTGCGTTTCTTATATTCTAAGTTTTTCAGTGCAACTCACTCATATACTATGTACTACAATGTGCGTTTCTTATATTCTAAGTTTTTCAGTGCAACTCACTCATATACTATGTACTACACTGTGCGTTTCTTATATTCTAAGTTTTTCAGTGCAACTCACTCATATACTATGTACTACACTGTGCGTTTCTTATATTCTAAGTTTTTCAGTGCACCTCACTCATATACTATGTACTACACTGTGCGTTTCTTATATTCTAAGTTTTCAGTGCAACTCACTCATATACTATGTACTACACTGTGCGTTTCTTATATTCTAAGTTTTTCAGTGCAACTCACTCATATACTATGTACTATACTGTGCGTTTCTTATATTCTTAGTTTTTCAGTGCAACTCACTCATATACTATGTACTACACTGTGCGTTTCTTATATTCTAAGTTTTTCAGTGCAACTCACTCATATACTATGTACTACACTGTGCATTTCGTGTAATGCTGGTTTTTCTGTAAATTCTAAGTTTTTCAGTGCAACTCACTCATATACTATGTACTACACTGTGCGTTTCTTATATTCTAAGTTTTTCAGTGCAACTCACTCATATACTATGTACTACACTGTGCGTTTCTTATATTCTAAGTTTTTCAGTGCAACTCACTCATATACTATGTACTACACTGTGCGTTTCTTATATTCTAAGTTTTTCAGTGCAACTCACTCATATACTATGTACTACACTGTGCGTTTCTTATATTCTAAGTTTTTCAGTGCAACTCACTCATATACTATGTACTACACTGTGCGTTTCTTATATTCTAAGTTTTTCAGTGCAACTCACTCATATACTATGTACTACACTGTGCGTTTCTTATATTCTAAGTTTTTCAGTGTAACTCACTCATATACTATGTACTACACTGTGCGTTTCTTATATTCTAAGTTTTTCAGTGCAACTCACTCATATACTATGTACTATACTGTGCGTTTCTTATATTCTTAGTTTTTCAGTGCAACTCACTCATATACTATGTACTACACTGTGCGTTTCTTATATTCTAAGTTTTTCAGTGCAACTCACTCATATACTATGTACTACACTGTGCGTTTCTTATATTCTAAGTTTTTCAGTGTAACTCACTCATATACTATGTACTACACTGTGCGTTTCTTATATTCTAAGTTTTTCAGTGCAACTCACTCATATACTATGTACTATACTGTGCGTTTCTTATATTCTTAGTTTTTCAGTGCAACTCACTCATATACTATGTACTACACTGTGCGTTTCTTATATTCTAAGTTTTTCAGTGCAACTCACTCATATACTATGTACTACACTGTGCGTTTCTTATATTCTAAGTTTTTCAGTGCAACTCACTCATATACTATGTACTACACTGTGCGTTTCTTATATTCTAAGTTTTTCAGTGCAACTCACTCATATACTATGTACTACACTGTGCGTTTCTTATACTCTAAGTTTTTCAGTGCAACTCACTCATATACTATGTATTACACTGTGCGTTTCTTATATTCTAAGTTTTTCAGTGCAACTCACTCATATACTATGTACTACACTGTGCATTTCGTGTAATGCCGGTTTTTCAGTAAATTCTAAGTTTTTCAGTGCAACTCACTCATATACTATGTACTACACTATGCGTTTCTTATATTCTTAGTTTTTCAGTGCAACTCACTCATATACTATGTACTACACTGTGCGTTTCTTATATTCTAAGTTTTTCAGTGCAACTCACTCATATACTATGTACTACACTGTGCGTTTCTTATATTCTAAGTTTTTCAGTGTAACTCACTCATATACTATGTACTACAATGTGCGTTTCTTATATTCTAAGTTTTTCAGTGCAACTCACTCATATACTATGTACAACACTGTGCGTTTCTTATATTCTAAGTTTTTCAGTGCAACTCACTCATATACTATGTACTACACTGTGCGTTTCTTATATTCTAAGTTTTTCGGTGCAACTCACTCATATACTATGTACTACACTGTGCGTTTCTTATATTCTAAGTTTTTCGGTGCAACTCACTCATATACTATGTACTACACTGTGCGTTTCTTATATTCTAAGTTTTTCAGTGCAACTCACTCATATACTATGTACTACACTGTGCGGTTCTTATATTCTAAGTTTTTCAGTGCAACTCACTCATATACTATGTACTACACTGTGCGTTTCTTATATTCTAAGTTTTTCAGTGCAACTCACTCATATACTATGTACTATACTGTGCGTTTCTTATATTCTAAGTTTTTCAGTGCACCTCACTCATATACTATGTACTACACTGTGCATTTCGTGTAATGCTGGTTTTTCTGTAAATTCTAAGTTTTTCAGTGCAACTCACTCATATACTATGTACTACACTGTGCGTTTCTTATATTCTAAGTTTTTCAGTGCAACTCACTCATATACTATGTACTACACTGTGCGTTTCTTATATTCTAAGTTTTTCAGTGCAACTCACTCATATACTATGTACTACACTGTGCGTTTCTTATATTCTAAGTTTTTCAGTGCAACTCACTCATATACTATGTACTACACTGTGCGTTTCTTATATTCTAAGTTTTTCAGTGCAACTCACTCATATACTATGTACTATACTGTGCGTTTCTTATATTCTTAGTTTTTCAGTGCAACTCACTCATATACTATGTACTACACTGTGCGTTTCTTATATTCTAAGTTTTTCAGTGCAACTCACTCATATACTATGTACTACACTGTGCGTTTCTTATATTCTAAGTTTTTCAGTGCAACTCACTCATATACTATGTACTACAATGTGCGTTTCTTATATTCTAAGTTTTTCAGTGCAACTCACTCATATACTATGTACAACACTGTGCGTTTCTTATATTCTAAGTTTTTCAGTGCAACTCACTCATATACTATGTACTACACTGTGCGTTTCTTATATTCTTAGTTTTTCAGTGCAACTCACTCATATACTATGTACTACACTGTGCGTTTCTTATATTCTAAGTTTTTCAGTGCAACTCACTCATATACTATGTACTACACTGTGCGTTTCTTATAATCTAAGTTTTTCAGTGCAACTCACTCATATACTATGTACTACACTGTGCGTTTCTTATATTCTTAGTTTTTCAGTGCAACTCACTCATATACTATGTACTACACTGTGCGTTTCTTATAGTCTAAGTTTTTCAGTGCAACTCACTCATATACTATGTACTACACTGTGCGTTTCTTATATTCTAAGTTTTTCACTGCAACTCACTCATATACTTTGTACTACACTGTGCGTTTCTTATATTCTAAGTTTTTCAGTGCAACTCACTCATATACTATGTACTACACTGTGCATTTCGTGTAATGCTGGTTTTTCTGTAAATTCTAAGTTTTTCAGTGCAACTCACTCATATACTATGTACTACACTGTGCGTTTCTTATATTCTAAGTTTTTCAGTGCAACTCACTCATATACTATGTACTACACTGTGCGTTTCTTATATTCTAAGTTTTTCAGTGCAACTCACTCATATACTATGTACTATACTGTGCGTTTCTTATATTCTTAGTTTTTCAGTGCAACTCACTCATATACTATGTACTACACTGTGCGTTTCTTATATTCTAAGTTTTTCAGTGCAACTCACTCATATACTATGTACTACAATGTGCGTTTCTTATATTCTAAGTTTTTCAGTGCAACTCACTCATATACTATGTACTACACTGTGCGTTTCTTATATTCTAAGTTTTTCAGTGCAACTCACTCATATACTATGTACTACACTGTGCGTTTCTTATACTCTAAGTTTTTCAGTGCAACTCACTCATATACTATGTATTACACTGTGCGTTTCTTATATTCTAAGTTTTTCAGTGCAACTCACTCATATACTATGTACTACACTGTGCATTTCGTGTAATGCCGGTTTTTCAGTAAATTCTAAGTTTTTCAGTGCAACTCACTCATATACTATGTACTACACTATGCGTTTCTTATATTCTTAGTTTTTCAGTGCAACTCACTCATATACTATGTACTACACTGTGCGTTTCTTATATTCTAAGTTTTTCAGTGCAACTCACTCATATACTATGTACTACACTGTCCGTTTCTTATATTCTAAGTTTTTCAGTGCAACTCACTCATATACTATGTACTACACTGTGCGTTTCTTATATTCTAAGTTTTTCAGTGCACCTCACTCATATACTATGTACTACACTGTGCGTTTCTTATACTCTAAGTTTTTCAGTGCAACTCACTCATATACTATGTATTACACTGTGCGTTTCTTATATTCTAAGTTTTTCAGTGCAACTCACTCATATACTATGTACTACACTGTGCATTTCGTGTAATGCCGGTTTTTCAGTAAATTCTAAGTTTTTCAGTGCAACTCACTCATATACTATGTACTACACTATGCGTTTCTTATATTCTTAGTTTTTCAGTGCAACTCACTCATATACTATGTACTACACTGTGCGTTTCTTATATTCTAAGTTTTTCAGTGCAACTCACTCATATACTATGTACTACACTGTCCGTTTCTTATATTCTAAGTTTTTCAGTGCAACTCACTCATATACTATGTACTACAATGTGCGTTTCTTATATTCTAAGTTTTTCAGTGCAACTCACTCATATACTATGTACAACACTGTGCGTTTCTTATATTCTAAGTTTTTCAGTGCAACTCACTCATATACTATGTACTACACTGTGCGTTTCTTATATTCTAAGTTTTTCAGTGCAACTCACTCATATACTATGTACTACACTGTGCGTTTCTTATACTCTAAGTTTTTCAGTGCAACTCACTCATATACTATGTACTACACTGTGCGTTTCTTATATTCTAAGTTTTTCAGTGCAACTCACTCATATACTATGTACTACACTGTGCGTTTCTTATATTCTAAGTTTTTCAGTGCAACTCACTCATATACTATGTACTACACTGTGCGTTTCTTATATTCTAAGTTTTTCAGTGCAACTCACTCATATACTATGTACTATACTGTGCGTTTCTTATATTCTTAGTTTTTCAGTGCAACTCACTCATATACTATGTACTACACTGTGCGTTTCTTATATTCTAAGTTTTTCAGTGCAACTCACTCATATACTATGTACTACACTGTGCGTTTCTTATATTCTAAGTTTTTCAGTGCAACTCACTCATATACTATGTACTACAATGTGCGTTTCTTATATTCTAAGTTTTTCAGTGCAACTCACTCATATACTATGTACAACACTGTGCGTTTCTTATATTCTAAGTTTTTCAGTGCAACTCACTCATATACTATGTACTACACTGTGCGTTTCTTATATTCTTAGTTTTTCAGTGCAACTCACTCATATACTATGTACTACACTGTGCGTTTCTTATATTCTAAGTTTTTCAGTGCAACTCACTCATATACTATGTACTACACTGTGCGTTTCTTATATTCTAAGTTTTTCAGTGCAACTCACTCATATACTATGTACTATACTGTGCGTTTCTTATATTCTAAGTTTTTCAGTGCAACTCACTCATATACTATGTACTACACTGTGCGTTTCTTATAATCTAAGTTTTTCAGTGCAACTCACTCATATACTATGTACTACACTGTGCGTTTCTTATATTCTTAGTTTTTCAGTGCAACTCACTCATATACTATGTACTACACTGTGCGTTTCTTATAGTCTAAGTTTTTCAGTGCAACTCACTCATATACTATGTACTACACTGTGCGTTTCTTATATTCTAAGTTTTTCACTGCAACTCACTCATATACTTTGTACTACACTGTGCGTTTCTTATATTCTAAGTTTTTCAGTGCAACTCACTCATATACTATGTACTACACTGTGCATTTCGTGTAATGCTGGTTTTTCTGTAAATTCTAAGTTTTTCAGTGCAACTCACTCATATACTATGTACTACACTGTGCGTTTCTTATATTCTAAGTTTTTCAGTGCAACTCACTCATATACTATGTACTACACTGTGCGTTTCTTATATTCTAAGTTTTTCAGTGCAACTCACTCATATACTATGTACTACAATGTGTTTTTCTTATATTCTAAGTTTTTCAGTGCAACTCACTCATATACTATGTACTACACTGTGCGTTTCTTATATTCTAAGTTTTTCAGTGCAACTCACTCATATACTATGTACTACACTGTGCGTTTCTTATATTCTAAGTTTTTCAGTGCAACTCACTCATATACTATGTACTACACTGTCCGTTTCTTATATTCTAAGTTTTTCAGTGCACCTCACTCATATACTATGTACTACACTGTGCGTTTCTTATATTCTAAGTTTTTCAGTGCAACTCACTCATATACTATGTACTACACTGTGCGTTTCTTATATTCTAAGTTTTTCAGTGCAACTCACTCATATACTATGTACTATACTGTGCGTTTCTTATATTCTTAGTTTTTCAGTGCAACTCACTCATATACTATGTACTACACTGTGCGTTTCTTATATTCTAAGTTTTTCAGTGCAACTCACTCATATACTATGTACTACACTGTGCGTTTCTTATATTCTAAGTTTTTCAGTGCAAATCACTCATATACTATGTACTACACTGTGCGTTTCTTATATTCTAAGTTTTTCAGTGCAACTCACTCATATACTATGTACTACACTGTGCGTTTCTTATACTCTAAGTTTTTCAGTGCAACTCACTCATATACTATGTATTACACTGTGCGTTTCTTATATTCTAAGTTTTTCAGTGCAACTCACTCATATACTATGTACTACACTGTGCATTTCGTGTAATGCCGGTTTTTCAGTAAATTCTAAGTTTTTCAGTGCAACTCACTCATATACTATGTACTACACTATGCGTTTCTTATATTCTTAGTTTTTCAGTGCAACTCACTCATATACTATGTACTACACTGTGCGTTTCTTATATCTAAGTTTTTCAGTGCAACTCACTCATATACTATGTACTATACTGTGCGTTTCTTATATTCTTAGTTTTTCAGTGCAATTCACTCATATACTATGTACTACACTGTGCGTTTCTTATATTCTAAGTTTTTCAGTGCAACTCACTCATATACTATGTACTACACTGTGCGTTTCTTATATTCTAAGTTTTTCAGTGCAACTCACTCATATACTATGTACTACAATGTGCGTTTCTTATATTCTAAGTTTTTCAGTGCAACTCACTCATATACTATGTACAACACTGTGCGTTTCTTATATTCTAAGTTTTTCAGTGCAACTCACTCATATACTATGTACTACAATGTGCGTTTCTTATATTCTAAGTTTTTCAGTGCAACTCACTCATATACTATGTACTACACTGTGCGTTTCTTATATTCTAAGTTTTTCAGTGCAACTCACTCATATACTATGTACTACACTGTGCGTTTCTTATATTCTAAGTTTTTCAGTGCAAATCACTCATATACTATGTACTACACTGTGCGTTTCTTATATTCTAAGTTTTTCAGTGCAACTCACTCATATACTATGTACTACACTGTGCGTTTCTTATACTCTAAGTTTTTCAGTGCAACTCACTCATATACTATGTATTACACTGTGCGTTTCTTATATTCTAAGTTTTTCAGTGCAACTCACTCATATACTATGTACTACACTGTGCATTTCGTGTAATGCCGGTTTTTCAGTAAATTCTAAGTTTTTCAGTGCAACTCACTCATATACTATGTACTACACTATGCGTTTCTTATATTCTTAGTTTTTCAGTGCAACTCACTCATATACTATGTACTACACTGTGCGTTTCTTATATTCTAAGTTTTTCAGTGCAACTCACTCATATACTATGTACTACACTGTCCGTTTCTTATATTCTAAGTTTTTCAGTGCAACTCACTCATATACTATGTACTACAATGTGCGTTTCTTATATTCTAAGTTTTTCAGTGCAACTCACTCATATACTATGTACAACACTGTGCGTTTCTTATATTCTAAGTTTTTCAGTGCAACTCACTCATATACTATGTACTACACTGTGCGTTTCTTATATTCTAAGTTTTTCAGTGCAACTCACTCATATACTATGTACTACACTGTGCGTTTCTTATACTCTAAGTTTTTCAGTGCAACTCACTCATATACTATGTACTACACTGTGCGTTTCTTATATTCTAAGTTTTTCAGTGCAACTCACTCATATACTATGTACTACACTGTGCGTTTCTTATATTCTAAGTTTTTCAGTGCAACTCACTCATATACTATGTACTACACTGTGCGTTTCTTATATTCTAAGTTTTTCAGTGCAACTCACTCATATACTATGTACTATACTGTGCGTTTCTTATATTCTTAGTTTTTCAGTGCAACTCACTCATATACTATGTACTACACTGTGCGTTTCTTATATTCTAAGTTTTTCAGTGCAACTCACTCATATACTATGTACTACACTGTGCGTTTCTTATATTCTAAGTTTTTCAGTGCAACTCACTCATATACTATGTACTACAATGTGCGTTTCTTATATTCTAAGTTTTTCAGTGCAACTCACTCATATACTATGTACAACACTGTGCGTTTCTTATATTCTAAGTTTTTCAGTGCAACTCACTCATATACTATGTACTACACTGTGCGTTTCTTATATTCTTAGTTTTTCAGTGCAACTCACTCATATACTATGTACTACACTGTGCGTTTCTTATATTCTAAGTTTTTCAGTGCAACTCACTCATATACTATGTACTACACTGTGCGTTTCTTATATTCTAAGTTTTTCAGTGCAACTCACTCATATACTATGTACTATACTGTGCGTTTCTTATATTCTAAGTTTTTCAGTGCAACTCACTCATATACTATGTACTACACTGTGCGTTTCTTATAATCTAAGTTTTTCAGTGCAACTCACTCATATACTATGTACTACACTGTGCGTTTCTTATATTCTTAGTTTTTCAGTGCAACTCACTCATATACTATGTACTACACTGTGCGTTTCTTATAGTCTAAGTTTTTCAGTGCAACTCACTCATATACTATGTACTACACTGTGCGTTTCTTATATTCTAAGTTTTTCACTGCAACTCACTCATATACTTTGTACTACACTGTGCGTTTCTTATATTCTAAGTTTTTCAGTGCAACTCACTCATATACTATGTACTACACTGTGCATTTCGTGTAATGCTGGTTTTTCTGTAAATTCTAAGTTTTTCAGTGCAACTCACTCATATACTATGTACTACACTGTGCGTTTCTTATATTCTAAGTTTTTCAGTGCAACTCACTCATATACTATGTACTACACTGTGCGTTTCTTATATTCTAAGTTTTTCAGTGCAACTCACTCATATACTATGTACTACAATGTGTTTTTCTTATATTCTAAGTTTTTCAGTGCAACTCACTCATATACTATGTACTACACTGTGCGTTTCTTATATTCTAAGTTTTTCAGTGCAACTCACTCATATACTATGTACTACACTGTGCGTTTCTTATATTCTAAGTTTTTCAGTGCAACTCACTCATATACTATGTACTACACTGTCCGTTTCTTATATTCTAAGTTTTTCAGTGCACCTCACTCATATACTATGTACTACACTGTGCGTTTCTTATATTCTAAGTTTTTCAGTGCAACTCACTCATATACTATGTACTACACTGTGCGTTTCTTATATTCTAAGTTTTTCAGTGCAACTCACTCATATACTATGTACTATACTGTGCGTTTCTTATATTCTTAGTTTTTCAGTGCAACTCACTCATATACTATGTACTACACTGTGCGTTTCTTATATTCTAAGTTTTTCAGTGCAACTCACTCATATACTATGTACTACACTGTGCGTTTCTTATATTCTAAGTTTTTCAGTGCAAATCACTCATATACTATGTACTACACTGTGCGTTTCTTATATTCTAAGTTTTTCAGTGCAACTCACTCATATACTATGTACTACACTGTGCGTTTCTTATACTCTAAGTTTTTCAGTGCAACTCACTCATATACTATGTATTACACTGTGCGTTTCTTATATTCTAAGTTTTTCAGTGCAACTCACTCATATACTATGTACTACACTGTGCATTTCGTGTAATGCCGGTTTTTCAGTAAATTCTAAGTTTTTCAGTGCAACTCACTCATATACTATGTACTACACTATGCGTTTCTTATATTCTTAGTTTTTCAGTGCAACTCACTCATATACTATGTACTACACTGTGCGTTTCTTATATTCTAAGTTTTTCAGTGCAACTCACTCATATACTATGTACTATACTGTGCGTTTCTTATATTCTTAGTTTTTCAGTGCAATTCACTCATATACTATGTACTACACTGTGCGTTTCTTATATTCTAAGTTTTTCAGTGCAACTCACTCATATACTATGTACTACACTGTGCGTTTCTTATATTCTAAGTTTTTCAGTGCAACTCACTCATATACTATGTACTACAATGTGCGTTTCTTATATTCTAAGTTTTTCAGTGCAACTCACTCATATACTATGTACAACACTGTGCGTTTCTTATATTCTAAGTTTTTCAGTGCAACTCACTCATATACTATGTACTACAATGTGCGTTTCTTATATTCTAAGTTTTTCAGTGCAACTCACTCATATACTATGTACTACACTGTGCGTTTCTTATATTCTAAGTTTTTCAGTGCAACTCACTCATATACTATGTACTACACTGTGCGTTTCTTATATTCTAAGTTTTTCAGTGCAAATCACTCATATACTATGTACTACACTGTGCGTTTCTTATATTCTAAGTTTTTCAGTGCAACTCACTCATATACTATGTACTACACTGTGCGTTTCTTATACTCTAAGTTTTTCAGTGCAACTCACTCATATACTATGTATTACACTGTGCGTTTCTTATATTCTAAGTTTTTCAGTGCAACTCACTCATATACTATGTACTACACTGTGCATTTCGTGTAATGCCGGTTTTTCAGTAAATTCTAAGTTTTTCAGTGCAACTCACTCATATACTATGTACTACACTATGCGTTTCTTATATTCTTAGTTTTTCAGTGCAACTCACTCATATACTATGTACTACACTGTGCGTTTCTTATATTCTAAGTTTTTCAGTGCAACTCACTCATATACTATGTACTATACTGTGCGTTTCTTATATTCTTAGTTTTTCAGTGCAATTCACTCATATACTATGTACTACACTGTGCGTTTCTTATATTCTAAGTTTTTCAGTGCAACTCACTCATATACTATGTACTACACTGTGCGTTTCTTATATTCTAAGTTTTTCAGTGCAACTCACTCATATACTATGTACTACAATGTGCGTTTCTTATATTCTAAGTTTTTCAGTGCAACTCACTCATATACTATGTACAACACTGTGCGTTTCTTATATTCTAAGTTTTTCAGTGCAACTCACTCATATACTATGTACTACACTGTGCGTTTCTTATATTCTTAGTTTTTCAGTGCAACTCACTCATATACTATGTACTACACTGTGCGTTTCTTATATTCTAAGTTTTTCGGTGCAACTCCCTCATATACTATGTACTACACTGTGCGTTTCTTATATTCTAAGTTTTTCAGTGCAACTCACTCATATACTATGTACTACACTGTTCGTTTCTTTTATTCTAAGTTTTTCAGTGCAACTCACTCATATACTATGTACTACACTGTGCGTTTCTTATATTCTAAGTTTTTCAGTGCAACTCACTCATATACTATGTACTACACTGTGCATTTCGTGTAATGCTGGTTTTTCTGTAAATTCTAAGTTTTTCAGTGCAACTCACTCATATACTATGTACTACACTGTGCGTTTCTTATATTCTAAGTTTTTCAGTGCAACTCACTCATATACTATGTTCTACACTGTGCGTTTCTTATATTCTAAGTTTTTCAGTGCAACTCACTCATATACTATGTACTAAACTGTGCGTTTCTTATATTCTAAGTTTTTCAGTGCAACTCACTCATATACTATGTACTACACTGTGCGTTTCTTATATTCTTAGTTTTTCAGTGCAACTCACTCATATACTATGTACTACACTGTGCGTTTCTTATATTCTAAGTTTTTCAGTGCAACTCACTCATATACTATGTATTACACTGTGCGTTTCTTATATTCTAAGTTTTTCAGTGCAACTCACTCATATACTATGTACTACACTGTGCATTTCGTGTAATGCCGGTTTTTCAGTAAATTCTAAGTTTTTCAGTACAACTCACTCATATACTATGTACTACACTATGCGTTTCTTATATTCTTAGTTTTTCAGTGCAACTCACTCATATACTATGTACTACACTGTGCGTTTCTTATATTCTAAGTTTTTCAGTGCAACTCACTCATATACTATGTACTATACTGTGCGTTTCTTATATTCTTAGTTTTTCAGTGCAATTCACTCATATACTATGTACTACACTGTGCGTTTCTTATATTCTAAGTTTTTCAGTGCAACTCACTCATATACTATGTACTACACTGTGCGTTTCTTATATTCTAAGTTTTTCAGTGCAACTCACTCATATACTATGTACTACACTGTGCGTTTCTTATATTCTAAGTTTTTCAGTGCAACTCACTCATATACTATGTACTACACTGTGCGTTTCTTATATTCTTAGTTTTTCAGTGCAACTCACTCATATACTATGTACTACACTGTGCGTTTCTTATATTCTAAGTTTTTCAGTGCAACTCACTCATATACTATGTACTACACTGTGCGTTTCTTATATTCTAAGTTTTTCAGTGCAACTCACTCATATACTATGTACTACACTGTTCGTTTCTTATATTCTAAGTTTTTCAGTGAAACTCACTCATATACTATGTACTACACTGTGCGTTTCTTATATCCTAAGTTTTTCAGTGCAACTCACTCATATACTATGTACTACACTGTGCATTTCGTGTAATGCTGGTTTTTCTGTAAATTCTAAGTTTTTCAGTGCAACTCACTCATATACTATGTACTACACTGTGCGTTTCTTATATTCTAAGTTTTTCAGTGCAACTCACTCATATACTATGTACTACAATGTGCGTTTCTTATATTCTAAGTTTTTCAGTGCAACTCACTCATATACTATGTACTACACTATGCGTTTCTTATAGTCTAAGTTTTTCAGTGCAACTCACTCATATACTATGTACTACACTGTGCGTTTCTTATATTCTAAGTTTTTCAGTGCAACTCACTCATATACTATGTACTACACTGTGCGTTTCTTATATTCTAAGTTTTTCAGTGCAACTCACTCATATACTATGTACTACACTGTGCATTTCGTGTAATGCTGGTTTTTCTGTAAATTCTAAGTTTTTCAGTGCAACTCACTCATATACTATGTACTACACTGTGCGTTTCTTATATTCTAAGTTTTTCAGTGCAACTCACTCATATACTATGTACTACACTGTGCGTTTCTTATATTCTAAGTTTTTCAGTGCAACTCACTCATATACTATGTACTACACTGTGCGTTTCTTATATTCTAAGTTTTTCAGTGCAACTCACTCATATACTATGTACTACAATGTGCGTTTCTTACATTCTAAGTTTTTCAGTGCAACTCACTCATATACTATGTACTACACTGTGCGTTTCTTATATTCTAAGTTTTTCAGTGCAACTCACTCATATACTATGTACTACAATGTGCGTTTCTTATATTCTAAGTTTTTCAGTGCAACTCACTCATATACTATGTACTACACTGTGCGTTTCTTATATTCTAAGTTTTTCAGTGCAACTCACTCATATACTATGTACTACACTGTGCGTTTCTTATATTCTAAGTTTTTCAGTGCAACTCACTCATATACTATGTACTACACTGTTCGTTTCTTTTATTCTAAGTTTTTCAGTGCAACTCACTCATATACTATGTACTACACTGTGCGTTTCTTATATTCTAAGTTTTTCAGTGCAACTCACTCATATACTATGTACTACACTGTGCATTTCGTGTAATGCTGGTTTTTCTGTAAATTCTAAGTTTTTCAGTGCAACTCACTCATATACTATGTACTACACTGTGCGTTTCTTATATTCTAAGTTTTTCAGTGCAACTCACTCATATACTATGTACTACACTGTGCGTTTCTTATATTCTAAGTTTTTCAGTGCAAATCACTCATATACTATGTACTACACTGTGCGTTTCTTATATTCTAAGTTTTTCAGTGCAACTCACTCATATACTATGTACTACACTGTGCGTTTCTTATACTCTAAGTTTTTCAGTGCAACTCACTCATATACTATGTATTACACTGTGCGTTTCTTATATTCTAAGTTTTTCAGTGCAACTCACTCATATACTATGTACTACACTGTGCATTTCGTGTAATGCCGGTTTTTCAGTAAATTCTAAGTTTTTCAGTGCAACTCACTCATATACTATGTACTACACTATGCGTTTCTTATATTCTTAGTTTTTCAGTGCAACTCACTCATATACTATGTACTACACTGTGCGTTTCTTATATTCTAAGTTTTTCAGTGCAACTCACTCATATACTATGTACTATACTGTGCGTTTCTTATATTCTTAGTTTTTCAGTGCAATTCACTCATATACTATGTACTACACTGTGCGTTTCTTATATTCTAAGTTTTTCAGTGCAACTCACTCATATACTATGTACTACACTGTGCGTTTCTTATATTCTAAGTTTTTCAGTGCAACTCACTCATATACTATGTACTACAATGTGCGTTTCTTATATTCTAAGTTTTTCAGTGCAACTCACTCATATACTATGTACAACACTGTGCGTTTCTTATATTCTAAGTTTTTCAGTGCAACTCACTCATATACTATGTACTACAATGTGCGTTTCTTATATTCTAAGTTTTTCAGTGCAACTCACTCATATACTATGTACTACACTGTGCGTTTCTTATATTCTAAGTTTTTCAGTGCAACTCACTCATATACTATGTACTACACTGTGCGTTTCTTATATTCTAAGTTTTTCAGTGCAAATCACTCATATACTATGTACTACACTGTGCGTTTCTTATATTCTAAGTTTTTCAGTGCAACTCACTCATATACTATGTACTACACTGTGCGTTTCTTATACTCTAAGTTTTTCAGTGCAACTCACTCATATACTATGTATTACACTGTGCGTTTCTTATATTCTAAGTTTTTCAGTGCAACTCACTCATATACTATGTACTACACTGTGCATTTCGTGTAATGCCGGTTTTTCAGTAAATTCTAAGTTTTTCAGTGCAACTCACTCATATACTATGTACTACACTATGCGTTTCTTATATTCTTAGTTTTTCAGTGCAACTCACTCATATACTATGTACTACACTGTGCGTTTCTTATATTCTAAGTTTTTCAGTGCAACTCACTCATATACTATGTACTATACTGTGCGTTTCTTATATTCTTAGTTTTTCAGTGCAATTCACTCATATACTATGTACTACACTGTGCGTTTCTTATATTCTAAGTTTTTCAGTGCAACTCACTCATATACTATGTACTACACTGTGCGTTTCTTATATTCTAAGTTTTTCAGTGCAACTCACTCATATACTATGTACTACAATGTGCGTTTCTTATATTCTAAGTTTTTCAGTGCAACTCACTCATATACTATGTACAACACTGTGCGTTTCTTATATTCTAAGTTTTTCAGTGCAACTCACTCATATACTATGTACTACAATGTGCGTTTCTTATATTCTAAGTTTTTCAGTGCAACTCACTCATATACTATGTACTACACTGTGCGTTTCTTATATTCTAAGTTTTTCAGTGCAACTCACTCATATACTATGTACTACACTGTGCGTTTCTTATATTCTAAGTTTTTCAGTGCAAATCACTCATATACTATGTACTACACTGTGCGTTTCTTATATTCTAAGTTTTTCAGTGCAACTCACTCATATACTATGTACTACACTGTGCGTTTCTTATACTCTAAGTTTTTCAGTGCAACTCACTCATATACTATGTATTACACTGTGCGTTTCTTATATTCTAAGTTTTTCAGTGCAACTCACTCATATACTATGTACTACACTGTGCATTTCGTGTAATGCCGGTTTTTCAGTAAATTCTAAGTTTTTCAGTGCAACTCACTCATATACTATGTACTACACTATGCGTTTCTTATATTCTTAGTTTTTCAGTGCAACTCACTCATATACTATGTACTACACTGTGCGTTTCTTATATTCTAAGTTTTTCAGTGCAACTCACTCATATACTATGTACTATACTGTGCGTTTCTTATATTCTTAGTTTTTCAGTGCAATTCACTCATATACTATGTACTACACTGTGCGTTTCTTATATTCTAAGTTTTTCAGTGCAACTCACTCATATACTATGTACTACACTGTGCGTTTCTTATATTCTAAGTTTTTCAGTGCAACTCACTCATATACTATGTACTACAATGTGCGTTTCTTATATTCTAAGTTTTTCAGTGCAACTCACTCATATACTATGTACAACACTGTGCGTTTCTTATATTCTAAGTTTTTCAGTGCAACTCACTCATATACTATGTACTACACTGTGCGTTTCTTATATTCTTAGTTTTTCAGTGCAACTCACTCATATACTATGTACTACACTGTGCGTTTCTTATATTCTAAGTTTTTCGGTGCAACTCCCTCATATACTATGTACTACACTGTGCGTTTCTTATATTCTAAGTTTTTCAGTGCAACTCACTCATATACTATGTACTACACTGTTCGTTTCTTTTATTCTAAGTTTTTCAGTGCAACTCACTCATATACTATGTACTACACTGTGCGTTTCTTATATTCTAAGTTTTTCAGTGCAACTCACTCATATACTATGTACTACACTGTGCATTTCGTGTAATGCTGGTTTTTCTGTAAATTCTAAGTTTTTCAGTGCAACTCACTCATATACTATGTACTACACTGTGCGTTTCTTATATTCTAAGTTTTTCAGTGCAACTCACTCATATACTATGTTCTACACTGTGCGTTTCTTATATTCTAAGTTTTTCAGTGCAACTCACTCATATACTATGTACTAAACTGTGCGTTTCTTATATTCTAAGTTTTTCAGTGCAACTCACTCATATACTATGTACTACACTGTGCGTTTCTTATATTCTTAGTTTTTCAGTGCAACTCACTCATATACTATGTACTACACTGTGCGTTTCTTATATTCTAAGTTTTTCAGTGCAACTCACTCATATACTATGTATTACACTGTGCGTTTCTTATATTCTAAGTTTTTCAGTGCAACTCACTCATATACTATGTACTACACTGTGCATTTCGTGTAATGCCGGTTTTTCAGTAAATTCTAAGTTTTTCAGTACAACTCACTCATATACTATGTACTACACTATGCGTTTCTTATATTCTTAGTTTTTCAGTGCAACTCACTCATATACTATGTACTACACTGTGCGTTTCTTATATTCTAAGTTTTTCAGTGCAACTCACTCATATACTATGTACTATACTGTGCGTTTCTTATATTCTTAGTTTTTCAGTGCAATTCACTCATATACTATGTACTACACTGTGCGTTTCTTATATTCTAAGTTTTTCAGTGCAACTCACTCATATACTATGTACTACACTGTGCGTTTCTTATATTCTAAGTTTTTCAGTGCAACTCACTCATATACTATGTACTACACTGTGCGTTTCTTATATTCTAAGTTTTTCAGTGCAACTCACTCATATACTATGTACTACACTGTGCGTTTCTTATATTCTTAGTTTTTCAGTGCAACTCACTCATATACTATGTACTACACTGTGCGTTTCTTATATTCTAAGTTTTTCAGTGCAACTCACTCATATACTATGTACTACACTGTGCGTTTCTTATATTCTAAGTTTTTCAGTGCAACTCACTCATATACTATGTACTACACTGTTCGTTTCTTATATTCTAAGTTTTTCAGTGAAACTCACTCATATACTATGTACTACACTGTGCGTTTCTTATATCCTAAGTTTTTCAGTGCAACTCACTCATATACTATGTACTACACTGTGCATTTCGTGTAATGCTGGTTTTTCTGTAAATTCTAAGTTTTTCAGTGCAACTCACTCATATACTATGTACTACACTGTGCGTTTCTTATATTCTAAGTTTTTCAGTGCAACTCACTCATATACTATGTACTACAATGTGCGTTTCTTATATTCTAAGTTTTTCAGTGCAACTCACTCATATACTATGTACTACACTATGCGTTTCTTATAGTCTAAGTTTTTCAGTGCAACTCACTCATATACTATGTACTACACTGTGCGTTTCTTATATTCTAAGTTTTTCAGTGCAACTCACTCATATACTATGTACTACACTGTGCGTTTCTTATATTCTAAGTTTTTCAGTGCAACTCACTCATATACTATGTACTACACTGTGCATTTCGTGTAATGCTGGTTTTTCTGTAAATTCTAAGTTTTTCAGTGCAACTCACTCATATACTATGTACTACACTGTGCGTTTCTTATATTCTAAGTTTTTCAGTGCAACTCACTCATATACTATGTACTACACTGTGCGTTTCTTATATTCTAAGTTTTTCAGTGCAACTCACTCATATACTATGTACTACACTGTGCGTTTCTTATATTCTAAGTTTTTCAGTGCAACTCACTCATATACTATGTACTACAATGTGCGTTTCTTACATTCTAAGTTTTTCAGTGCAACTCACTCATATACTATGTACTACACTGTGCGTTTCTTATATTCTAAGTTTTTCAGTGCAACTCACTCATATACTATGTACTACAATGTGCGTTTCTTATATTCTAAGTTTTTCAGTGCAACTCACTCATATACTATGTACTACACTGTGCGTTTCTTATATTCTAAGTTTTTCAGTGCAACTCACTCATATACTATGTACTACACTGTGCGTTTCTTATATTCTAAGTTTTTCAGTGCAACTCACTCATATACTATGTACTACACTGTTCGTTTCTTTTATTCTAAGTTTTTCAGTGCAACTCACTCATATACTATGTACTACACTGTGCGTTTCTTATATTCTAAGTTTTTCAGTGCAACTCACTCATATACTATGTACTACACTGTGCATTTCGTGTAATGCTGGTTTTTCTGTAAATTCTAAGTTTTTCAGTGCAACTCACTCATATACTATGTACTACACTGTGCGTTTCTTATATTCTAAGTTTTTCAGTGCAACTCACTCATATACTATGTACTACACTGTGCGTTTCTTATATTCTAAGTTTTTCAGTGCAACTCACTCATATACTATGTATTACACTGTGCGTTTCTTATATTCTAAGTTTTTCAGTGCAACTCACTCATATACTATGTACTACACTGTGCGTTTCTTATATTCTTAGTTTTTCAGTGCAACTCACTCATATACTATGTACTACACTGTGCGTTTCTTATATTCTAAGTTTTTCAGTGCAACTCACTCATATACTATGTATTACACTGTGCGTTTCTTATATTCTAAGTTTTTCAGTGCAACTCACTCATATACTATGTACTACACTGTGCATTTCGTGTAATGCCGGTTTTTCAGTAAATTCTAAGTTTTTCAGTGCAACTCACTCATATACTATGTACTACACTATGCGTTTCTTATATTCTTAGTTTTTCAGTGCAACTCACTCATATACTATGTACTACACTGTGCGTTTCTTATATTCTAAGTTTTTCAGTGCAACTCACTCATATACTATGTACTATACTGTGCGTTTCTTATATTCTTAGTTTTTCAGTGCAATTCACTCATATACTATGTACTACACTGTGCGTTTCTTATATTCTAAGTTTTTCAGTGCAACTCACTCATATACTATGTACTACACTGTGCGTTTCTTATATTCTAAGTTTTTCAGTGCAACTCACTCATATACTATGTACTACACTGTGCGTTTCTTATATTCTAAGTTTTTCAGTGCAACTCACTCATATACTATGTACTACACTGTGCGTTTCTTATATTCTTAGTTTTTCAGTGCAACTCACTCATATACTATGTACTACACTGTGCGTTTCTTATATTCTAAGTTTTTCAGTGCAACTCACTCATATACTATGTACTACACTGTGCGTTTCTTATATTCTAAGTTTTTCAGTGCAACTCACTCATATACTATGTACTACACTGTTCGTTTCTTATATTCTAAGTTTTTCAGTGAAACTCACTCATATACTATGTACTACACTGTGCGTTTCTTATATCCTAAGTTTTTCAGTGCAACTCACTCATATACTATGTACTACACTGTGCATTTCGTGTAATGCTGGTTTTTCTGTAAATTCTAAGTTTTTCAGTGCAACTCACTCATATACTATGTACTACACTGTGCGTTTCTTATATTCTAAGTTTTTCAGTGCAACTCACTCATATACTATGTACTACACTGTGCGTTTCTTATATTCTAAGTTTTTCAGTGCAACTCACTCATATACTATGTACTACAATGTGCGTTTCTTATATTCTAAGTTTTTCAGTGCAACTCACTCATATACTATGTACTACACTGTGCGTTTCTTATATTCTAAGTTTTTCAGTGCAACTCACTCATATACTATGTACTACACTGTGCGTTTCTTATATTCTAAGTTTTTCAGTGCAACTCACTCATATACTATGTACTACACTGTGCGTTTCTTATATTCTAAGTTTTTCAGTGCAACTCACTCATATACTATGTACTACACTGTGCATTTCTTATATTCTAAGTTTTTCAGTGCAACTCACTCATATACTATGTACTACACTGTGCGTTTCTTATATTCTTAGTTTTTCAGTGCAACTCACTCATATACTATGTACTACACTGTGCGTTTCTTATAGTCTAAGTTTTTCAGTGCAACTCACTCATATACTATGTACTACACTGTGCGTTTCTTATATTCTAAGTTTTTCAGTGCAACTCACTCATATACTATGTACTACACTGTGCGTTTCTTATATTCTAAGTTTTTCAGTGCAACTCACTCATATACTATGTACTACACAGTGCATTTCGTGTAATGCTGGTTTTTCTGTAAATTCTAAGTTTTTCAGTGCAACTCACTCATATACTATGTACTACACTGTGCGTTTCTTATATTCTAAGTTTTTCAGTGCAACTCACTCATATACTATGTACTACACTGTGCGTTTCTTATATTCTAAGTTTTTCAGTGCAACTCACTCATATACTATGTACTACACTGTGCGTTTCTTATATTCTAAGTTTTTCAGTGCAACTCACTCATATACTATGTACTACAATGTGCGTTTCTTATATTCTAAGTTTTTCAGTGCAACTCACTCATATACTATGTACTACACTGTGCGTTTCTTATATTCTAAGTTTTTCAGTGCAACTCACTCATATACTATGTACTACAATGTGCGTTTCTTATATTCTAAGTTTTTCAGTGCAACTCACTCATATACTATGTACTACACTGTGCGTTTCTTATATTCTAAGTTTTTCAGTGCAACTCACTCATATACTATGTACTACACTGTGCGTTTCTTATATTCTAAGTTTTTCAGTGCAACTCACTCATATACTATGTACTACACTGTGCGTTTCTTATATTCTAAGTTTTTCAGTGCAACTCACTCATATACTATGTACTACACTGTGCGTTTCTTATATTCTAAGTTTTTCAGTGCAACTCACTCATATACTATGTACTACACTGTGCGTTTCTTATATTCTTAGTTTTTCAGTGCAACTCACTCATATACTATGTACTACACTGTGCGTTTCTTATAGTCTAAGTTTTTCAGTGCAACTCACTCATAGACTATGTACTACACTGTGCGTTTCTTATATTCTAAGTTTTTCAGTGCAACTCACTCATATACTATGTACTACACTGTGCGTTTCTTATATTCTAAGTTTTTCAGTGCAACTCACTCATATACTATGTACTACACTGTGCGTTTCTTATATTCTAAGTTTTTCAGTGCAACTCACTCATATACTATGTACTACAATGTGCGTTTCTTATATTCTAAGTTTTTCAGTGCAACTCACTCATATACTATGTACTACACTGTGCGTTTCTTATATTCTAAGTTTTTCAGTGCAACTCACTCATATACTATGTACTACACTGTGCGTTTCTTATATTCTAAGTTTTTCAGTGCAACTCACTCATATACTATGTACTACACTATGCGTTTCTTATATTCTAAGTTTTTCAGTGCAACTCACTCATATACTATGTACTACACTGTGCGTTTCTTATATTCTAAGTTTTTCAGTGCAACTCACTCATATACTATGTACTACACTGTGCGTTTCTTATATTCTTAGTTTTTCAGTGCAACTCACTCATATACTATGTACTACACTGTGCGTTTCTTATAGTCTAAGTTTTTCAGTGCAACTCACTCATATACTATGTACTACACTGTGCGTTTCTTATATTCTAAGTTTTTCACTGCAACTCACTCATATACTATGTACTACACTGTGCGTTTCTTATATTCTAAGTTTTTCAGTGCAACTCACTCATATACTATGTACTACACTGTGCATTTCGTGTAATGCTGGTTTTTCTGTAAATTCTAAGTTTTTCAGTGCAACTCACTCATATACTATGTACTACACTGTGCGTTTCTTATATTCTAAGTTTTTCAGTGCAACTCACTCATATACTATGTACTACACTGTGCGTTTCTTATATTCTAAGTTTTTCAGTGCAACTCACTCATATACTATGTACTACAATGTGCGTTTCTTATATTCTAAGTTTTTCAGTGCAACTCACTCATATACTATGTACTACACTGTGCGTTTCTTATATTCTAAGTTTTTCAGTGCAACTCACTCATATACTATGTACTACACTGTGCGTTTCTTATATTCTAAGTTTTTCAGTGCAACTCACTCATATACTATGTACTACACTGTGCGTTTCTTATATTCTAAGTTTTTCAGTGCAACTCACTCATATACTATGTACTACACTGTGCGTTTCTTATATTCTAAGTTTTTCAGTGCAACTCACTCATATACTATGTACTACACTGTGCGTTTCTTATATTCTAAATTTTTCAGTGCAACTCACTCATATACTATGTACTACACTGTGCGTTTCTTATATTCTAAGTTTTTCAGTGCAACTCACTCATATACTATGTACTACACTGTGCGTTTCTTATATTCTTAGTTTTTCAGTGCAACTCACTCATATACTATGTACTACACTGTGCGTTTCTTATAGTCTAAGTTTTTCAGTGCAACTCACTCATAGACTATGTACTACACTGTGCGTTTCTTATATTCTAAGTTTTTCAGTGCAACTCACTCATATACTATGTACTACACTGTGCGTTTCTTATATTCTAAGTTTTTCAGTGCAACTCACTCATATACTATGTACTACACTGTGCGTTTCTTATATTCTAAGTTTTTCAGTGCAACTCACTCATATACTATGTACTACAATGTGCGTTTCTTATATTCTAAGTTTTTCAGTGCAACTCACTCATATACTATGTACTACACTGTGCGTTTCTTATATTCTAAGTTTTTCAGTGCAACTCACTCATATACTATGTACTACACTGTGCGTTTCTTATATTCTAAGTTTTTCAGTGCAACTCACTCATATACTATGTACTACACTATGCGTTTCTTATATTCTAAGTTTTTCAGTGCAACTCACTCATATACTATGTACTACACTGTGCGTTTCTTATATTCTAAGTTTTTCAGTGCAACTCACTCATATACTATGTACTACACTGTGCGTTTCTTATATTCTTAGTTTTTCAGTGCAACTCACTCATATACTATGTACTACACTGTGCGTTTCTTATAGTCTAAGTTTTTCATTGCAACTCACTCATATACTATGTACTACACTATGCGTTTCTTATATTCTAAGTTTTTCACTGCAACTCACTCATATACTATGTACTACACTGTGCGTTTCTTATATTCTAAGTTTTTCAGTGCAACTCACTCATATACTATGTACTACACTGTGCATTTCGTGTAATGCTGGTTTTTCTGTAAATTCTAAGTTTTTCAGTGCAACTCACTCATATACTATGTACTACACTGTGCGTTTCTTATATTCTAAGTTTTTCAGTGCAACTCACTCATATACTATGTACTACACTGTGCGTTTCTTATATTCTAAGTTTTTCAGTGCAACTCACTCATATACTATGTACTACAATGTGCGTTTCTTATATTCTAAGTTTTTCAGTGCAACTCACTCATATACTATGTACTACACTGTGCGTTTCTTATATTCTAAGTTTTTCAGTGCAACTCACTCATATACTATGTACTACACTGTGCGTTTCTTATATTCTAAGTTTTTCAGTAAAACTCACTCATATACTATGTACTACACTGTGCGTTTCTTATATTCTAAGTTTTTCAGTGCAACTCACTCATATACTATGTACTACACTGTGCGTTTCTTATATTCTAAGTTTTTCAGTGCACCTCACTCATATACTATGTACTACACTGTGCGTTTCTTATATTCTAAGTTTTTCAGTGCAACTCACTCATATACTATGTACTACACTGTCCGTTTCTTATATTCTAAGTTTTTCAGTGCACCTCACTCATATACTATGTACTACACTGTGCGTTTCTTATATTCTAAGTTTTTCAGTGCAACTCACTCATATACTATGTACTACACTGTCCGTTTCTTATATTCTAAGTTTTTCAGTGCAACTCACTCATATACTATGTACTATACTGTGCGTTTCTTATATTCTTAGTTTTTCAGTGCAACTCACTCATATACTATGTACTACACTGTGCGTTTCTTATATTCTAAGTTTTTCAGTGCAACTCACTCATATACTATGTACTACACTGTGCGTTTCTTATATTCTAAGTTTTTCAGTGCAACTCACTCATCTACTATGTACTACACTGTGCGTTTCTTATATTCTAAGTTTTTCAGTGCAACTCACTCATATACTATGTACTACACTGTGCGTTTCTTATATTCTAAGTTTTTCAGTGCAACTCACTCATATACTATGTACTACACTGTGCGTTTCTTATACTCTAAGTTTTTCAGTGCAACTCACTCATATACTATGTATTACACTATGCGTTTCTTATATTCTAAGTTTTTCAGTGCAACTCACTCATATACTATGTACTACACTGTGCATTTCGTGTAATGCCGGTTTTTCAGTAAATTCTAAGTTTTTCAGTGCAACTCACTCATATACTATGTACTACACTATGCGTTTCTTATATTCTTAGTTTTTCAGTGCAACTCACTCATATACTATGTACTACACTGTGCGTTTCTTATATTCTAAGTTTTTCAGTGCAACTCACTCATATACTATGTACTACACTGTGCGTTTCTTATATTCTAAGTTTTTCAGTGCAACTCACTCATATACTATGTACTACACTGTGCGTTTCTTATATTCTAAGTTTTTCAGTGCAACTCACTCATATACTATGTACTACAATGTGCGTTTCTTATATTCTAAGTTTTTCAGTGCAACTCACTCATATACTATGTACTACACTGTGCGTTTCTTATATTCTAAGTTTTTCAGTGCAACTCACTCATATACTATGTACTACACTGTGCGTTTCTTATATTCTAAGTTTTTCAGTGCAACTCACTCATATACTATGTACTACACTATGCGTTTCTTATATTCTAAGTTTTTCAGTGCAACTCACTCATATACTATGTACTACACTGTGCGTTTCTTATATTCTAAGTTTTTCAGTGCAACTCACTCATATACTATGTACTACACTGTGCGTTTCTTATATTCTTAGTTTTTCAGTGCAACTCACTCATATACTATGTACTACACTGTGCGTTTCTTATAGTCTAAGTTTTTCAGTGCAACTCACTCATATACTATGTAATACACTGTGCGTTTCTTATATTCTAAGTTTTTCACTGCAACTCACTCATATACTATGTACTACACTGTGCGTTTCTTATATTCTAAGTTTTTCAGTGCAACTCACTCATATACTATGTACTACACTGTGCATTTCGTGTAATGCTGGTTTTTCTGTAAATTCTAAGTTTTTCAGTGCAACTCACTCATATACTATGTACTACACTGTGCGTTTCTTATATTCTAAGTTTTTCAGTGCAACTCACTCATATACTATGTACTACACTGTGAGTTTCTTATACTCTAAGTTTTTCAGTGCAACTCACTCATATACTATGTACTACAATGTGCGTTTCTTATATTCTAAGTTTTTCAGTGCAACTCACTCATATACTATGTACTACACTGTGCGTTTCTTATATTCTAAGTTTTTCAGTGCACCTCACTCATATACTATGTACTACACTGTGCGTTTCTTATATTCTAAGTTTTTCAGTGCAACTCACTCATATACTATGTACTACACTGTGCGTTTCTTATATTCTAAGTTTTTCAGTGCAACTCACTCATATACTATGTACTACACTGTCCGTTTCTTATATTCTAAGTTTTTCAGTGCAACTCACTCATATACTATGTACTATACTGTGCGTTTCTTATATTCTTAGTTTTTCAGTGCAACTCACTCATATACTATGTACTACACTGTGCGTTTCTTATATTCTAAGTTTTTCAGTGCAACTCACTCATATACTATGTACTACACTGTGCGTTTCTTATATTCTAAGTTTTTCAGTGCAACTCACTCATATACTATGTACTACACTGTGCGTTTCTTATATTCTAAGTTTTTCAGTGCAACTCACTCATATACTATGTACTACACTGTGCGTTTCTTATATTCTAAGTTTTTCAGTGCAACTCACTCATATACTATGTACTACACTGTGCGTTTCTTATACTCTAAGTTTTTCAGTGCAACTCACTCATATACTATGTATTACACTATGCGTTTCTTATATTCTAAGTTTTTCAGTGCAACTCACTCATATACTATGTACTACACTGTGCATTTCGTGTAATGCCGGTTTTTCAGTAAATTCTAAGTTTTTCAGTGCAACTCACTCATATACTATGTACTACACTATGCGTTTCTTATATTCTTAGTTTTTCAGTGCAACTCACTCATATACTATGTACTACACTGTGCGTTTCTTATATTCTAAGTTTTTCAGTGCAACTCACTCATATACTATGTACTATACTGTGCGTTTCTTATATTCTTAGTTTTTCAGTGCAATTCACTCATATACTATGCACTACACTGTGCGTTTCTTATATTCTAAGTTTTTCAGTGCAACTCACTCATATACTATGTACTACACTGTGCGTTTCTTATATTCTAAGTTTTTCAGTGCAACTCACTCATATACTATGTACTACAATGTGCGTTTCTTATATTCTAAGTTTTTCAGTGCAACTCACTCATATACTATGTACAACACTGTGCGTTTCTTATATTCTAAGTTTTTCAGTGCAACTCACTCATATACTATGTACTACACTGTGCGTTTCTTATATTCTTAGTTTTTCAGTGCAACTCACTCATATACTATGTACTACACTGTGCGTTTCTTATATTCTAAGTTTTTCAGTGCAACTCACTCATATACTATGTACTACACTGTGCGTTTCTTATATTCTAAGTTTTTCAGTTCAACTCACTCATATACTATGTACTACACTGTTCGTTTCTTATATTCTAAGTTTTTCAGTGCAACTCACTCATATACTATGTACTACACTGTGCGTTTCTTATATTCTAAGTTTTTCAGTGCAACTCACTCATATACTATGTACTACACTGTGCATTTCGTGTAATGCTGGTTTTTCTGTAAATTCTAAGTTTTTCAGTGCAACTCACTCATATACTATGTACTACACTGTGCGTTTCTTATATTCTAAGTTTTTCAGTGCAACTCACTCATATACTATGTACTACACTGTGCGTTTCTTATATTCTAAGTTTTTCAGTGCAACTCACTCATATACTATGTACTACAATGTGCGTTTCTTATATTCTAAGTTTTTCAGTGCAACTCACTCATATACTATGTACTACACTGTGCGTTTCTTATATTCTAAGTTTTTCAGTGCAACTCACTCATATACTATGTACTACACTGTGCGTTTCTTATATTCTAAGTTTTTCAGTGCAACTCACTCATATACTATGTACTACACTGTGCGTTTCTTATATTCTAAGTTTTTCAGTGCAACTCACTCATATACTATGTACTACACTGTGCGTGTCTTATTTTCTAAGTTTTTCAGTGCAACTCACTCATATACTATGTACTACACTGTGCGTTTCTTATATTCATAGTTTTTCAGTGCAACTCACTCATATACTATGTACTACACTGTGCGTTTCTTATAGTCTAAGTTTTTCAGTGCAACTCACTCATATACTATTTACTACACTGTGCGTTTCTTATATTCTAAGTTTTTCACTGCAACTCACTCATATACTATGTACTACACTGTGCGTTTCTTATATTCTAAGTTTTTCAGTGCAACTCACTCATATACTATGTACTACACTGTGCATTTCGTGTAATGCTGGTTTTTCTGTAAATTCTAAGTTTTTCAGTGCAAACCCTCATATACTATGTACTACATTGTGCGTTTCTTATATTCTAAGTTTTTCAGTGCAACTCACTCATATACTATGTACTACACTGTGCGTTTCTTATATTCTAAGTTTTTCAGTGCAACTCACTCATATACTATGTACTACAATGTGCGTTTCTTATATTCTAAGTTTTTCAGTGCAACTCACTCATATACTATGTACTACACTGTGCGTTTCTTATATTCTAAGTTTTTCAGTGCAACTCACTCATATACTATGTACTACACTGTGCGTTTCTTATATTCTAAGTTTTTCAGTGCAACTCACTCATATACTATGTACTACACTGTGCGTTTCTTATATTCTAAGTTTTTCAGTGCAACTCACTCATAAACTATGTACTACACTGTGCGTTTCTTATATTCTAAGTTTTTCAGTGCACCTCATTCATATACTATGTACTACACTGTGCGTTTCTAATATTCTAAGTTTTTCAGTGCAACTCACTCATATACTATGTACTACACTGTCCGTTTCTTATATTCTAAGTTTTTCAGTGCAACTCACTCATATACTATGTACTATACTGTGCGTTTCTTATATTCTTAGTTTTTCAGTGCAACTCACTCATATACTATGTACTACACTGTGCGTTTCTTATATTCTAAGTTTTTCAGTGCAACTCACTCATATACTATGTACTACACTGTGCGTTTCTTATATTCTAAATTTTTCAGTGCAACTCACTCATATACTATGTACTACACTGTGCGTTTCTTATACTCTAAGTTTTTCAGTGCAACTCACTCATATACTATGTATTACACTGTGCGTTTCTTATATTCTAAGTTTTTCAGTGCAACTCACTCATATACTATGTACTACACTGTGCATTTCGTGTAATGCCGGTTTTTCAGTAAATTCTAAGTTTTTCAGTGCAACTCACTCATATACTATGTACTACACTGTGCGTTTCTTATATTCTAAGTTTTTCAGTGCAACTCACTCATATACTATGTACTACAATGTGCGTTTCTTATATTCTAAGTTTTTCAGTGCAACTCACTCATATACTATGTACTACACTGTGCGTTTCTTATATTCTTAGTTTTCAGTGCAACTCACTCATATACTATGTACTACACTGTGCGTTTCTTATATTCTATGTTTTTCAGTGCAACTCACTCATATACTATATACTACACTGTGCGTTTCTTATATTCTAAGTTTTTCAGTGCAACTCACTCATATACTATGTACTACACTGTGCGTTTCTTATATTCTAAGTTTTTCAGTGCAACTCACTCATATACTATGTACTACACTGTGCGTTTCTTATATTCTAAGTTTTTCAGTGCAACTCACTCATATACTATGTACTACACTGTGCGTTTCTTATATTCTTAGTTTTTCAGTGCAACTCACTCATATACTATGTACTACACTGTGCGTTTCTTATATTCTAAGTTTTTCAGTTCAACTCACTCATATACTATGTACTACACTGTGCGTTTCTTATATTCTAAGTTTTTCAGTGCAACTCACTCATATACTATGTACTACACTGTGCGTTTCTTATATTCTAAGTTTTTCAGTGCAACTCACTCATATACTATGTACTACACTGTGCGTTTCTTATACTCTAAGTTTTTCAGTGCAACTCACTCATATACTATGTATTACACTGTGCGTTTCTTATATTCTAAGTTTTTCAGTGCAACTCACTCATATACTATGTACTACACTGTGCATTTCGTGTAATGCCGGTTTTTCAGTAAATTCTAAGTTTTTCACTGCAACTCACTCATATACTATGTACTACACTATGCGTTTCTTATATTCTAAGTTTTTCAGTGCAACTCACTCATATACTATGTACTACACTGTGCATTTCGTGTAATGCTGGTTTTTCTGTAAATTCTAAGTTTTTCAGTGCAACTCACTCATATACTATGTACTACACTGTGCGTTTCTTATATTCTAAGTTTTTCAGTGCAACTCACTCATATACTATGTACTACACTGTGCGTTTCTTATATTCTAAGTTTTTCAGTGCAACTCACTCATATACTATGTACTACACTGTGCGTTTCTTATATTCTAAGTTTTTCAGTGCAACTCACTCATATACTATGTACTACACTGTGCGTTTCTTATATTCTAAGTTTTTCAGTGCAACTCACTCATATACTATGTACTACACTGTGCGTTTCTTATATTCTAAGTTTTTCAGTCCAACTCACTCATATACTATGTACTACACTGTGCGTTTCTTATATTCTAAGTTTTTCAGTGCAACTCACTCATATACTATGTACTACACTGTGCGTTTCTTATATTCTAAGTTTTTCAGTGCAACTCACTCATATACTATGTACTACACTGTGCGTTTCTTATATTCTAAGTTTTTCAGTGCAACTCACTCATATACTATGTACTACACTGTGCGTTTCTTATATTCTAAGTTTTTCAGTGCAACTCACTCATATACTATGTACTACACTGTGCGTTTCTTATACTCTAAGTTTTTCAGTGCAACTCACTCATATACTATGTATTACACTGTGCGTTTCTTATATTCTAAGTTTTTCAGTGCAACTCACTCATATACTATGTACTACACTGTGCATTTCGTGTAATGCCGGTTTTTCAGTAAATTCTAAGTTTTTCAGTGCAACTCACTCATATACTATGTACTACACTGTGCGTTTCTTATATTCTAAGTTTTTCAGTGCAACTCACTCATATACTATGTACTACACTGTGCGTTTCTTATATCCTAAGTTTTTCAGTGCAACTCACTCATCTACTATGTACTACACTGTGCGTTTCTTATATTCTAAGTTTTTCAGTGCAACTCACTCATATACTATGTACTACACTGTGCGTTTCTTATATTCTAAGTTTTTCAGTGCAACTCACTCATATACTATGTACTACACTGTGCGTTTCTTATACTCTAAGTTTTTCAGTGCAACTCACTCATATACTATGTATTACACTGTGCGTTTCTTATATTCTAAGTTTTTCAGTTCAACTCACTCATATACTATGTACTACACTGTGCATTTCGTGTAATGCCGGTTTTTCAGTAAATTCTAAGTTTTTCAGTGCAACTCACTCATATACTATGTACTACACTATGCGTTTCTTATATTCTAAGTTTTTCAGTGCAACTCACTCATATACTATGTACTACACTGTGCATTTCGTGTAATGCTGGTTTTTCTGTAAATTCTAAGTTTTTCAGTGCAACTCACTCATATACTATGTACTACACTGTGCGTTTCTTATATTCTAAGGTTTTCAGTGCAACTCACTCATATACTATGTACTACACTGTGCGTTTCTTATATTCTAAGTTTTTCAGTGCAACTCACTCATATACTATGTACTACACTGTGCGTTTCTTATATTCTAAGTTTTTCAGTGCAACTCACTCATATACTATGTACTACACTGTGCGTTTCTTATATTCTAAGTTTTTCAGTGCAACTCACTCATATACTATGTACTACACTGTGCGTTTCTTATACTCTAAGTTTTTCAGTGCAACTCACTCATATACTATGTATTACACTGTGCGTTTCTTATATTCTAAGTTTTTCAGTGCAACTCACTCATATACTATGTACTACACTGTGCATTTCGTGTATTGCCCGTTTTTCAGTAAATTCTAAGTTTTTCAGTGCAACTCACTCATATACTATGTACTACACTATGCGTTTCTTATATTCTAAGTTTTTCAGTGCAACTCACTCATATACTATGTACTACACTGTGCGTTTCTTATATTCTAAGTTTTTCAGTGCAACTCACTCATATACTATGTACTACACTGTGCGTTTCTTATATTCTAAGTTTTTCAGTGCAACTCACTCATATACTATGTACTACACTGTGCGTTTCTTATATTCTAAGTTTTTCAGTGCAACTCACTCATATACTATGTACTACACTGTGCGTTTCTTATATTCTAAGTTTTTCAGTGCAACTCACTCATATACTATGTACTACACTGTGCGTTTCTTATATTCTAAGTTTTTCAGTGCAACTCACTCATATACTATGTACTACACTGTGCGTTTCTTATATTCTAAGTTTTTCAGTGCAACTCACTCATATACTATGTACTACACTGTGCGTTTCTTATATTCTTAGTTTTTCAGTGCAACTCACTCATATACTATGTACTACACTGTGCGTTTCTTATATTCTAAGTTTTTCAGTGCAACTCACTCATATACTATGTACTACACTGTGCGTTTCTTATATTCTAAGTTTTTCAGTGCAACTCACTCATATACTATGTACTACACTGTGCGTTTCTTATATTCTAAGTTTTTCAGTGCAACTCACTCATATACTATGTACTACACTGTGCGTTTCTTATACTCTAAGTTTTTCAGTGCAACTCACTCATATACTATGTATTACACTGTGCGTTTCTTATATTCTAAGTTTTTCAGTGCAACTCACTCATATACTATGTACTACAATGTGCATTTCGTGTAATGCCGGTTTTTCAGTAAATTCTAAGTTTTTCAGTGCAACTCACTCATATACTATGTACTACACTGTGCGTTTCTTATATTCTAAGTTTTTCAGTGCAACTCACTCATATACTATGTACTACACTTTGCGTTTCTTATATTCTAAGTTTTTCAGTGCAACTCACTCATATACTATGTACTACACTGTGCGTTTCTTATATTCTAAGTTTTTCAGTGCAACTCACTCATATACTATGTACTACACTGTGCGTTTCTTATATTCTAAGTTTTTCAGTGCAACTCACTCATATACTATGTACTACACTGTGCGTTTCTTATATTCTAAGTTTTTCAGTGCAACTCACTCATATACTATGTACTACACTGTGCGTTTCTTATATTCTAAGTTTTTCAGTGCACCTCACTCATATACTATGTACTACACTGTGCGTTTCTAATATTCTAAGTTTTTCAGTGCAACTCACTCATATACTATGTACTACACTGTCCGTTTCTTATATTCTAAGTTTTTCAGTGCAACTCACTCATATACTATGTACTATATTGTGCGTTTCTTATATTCTTAGTTTTTCAGTGCAACTCACTCATATACTATGTACTACACTGTGCTTTCTTATATTCTAAGTTTTTCAGTGCAACTCACTCATATACTATGTACTACACTGTGCGTTTCTTATATTCTAAGTTTTTCAGTGCAACTCACTCATATACTATGTACTACAATGTGCGTTTCTTATACTCTAAGTTTTTCAGTGCAACTCACTCATATACTATGTATTACACTGTGCGTTTCTTATATTGTAAGTTTTTCAGTGCAACTCACTCATATACTATGTACTACACTGTGCATTTCGTGTAATGCCGGTTTTTCAGTAAATTCTAAGTTTTTCAGTGCAACTCACTCATATACTATGTACTACACTGTGCGTTTCTTATATCCTAAGTTTTTCAGTGCAACTCACTCATCTACTATGTACTACACTGTGCGTTTCTTATATTCTAAGTTTTTCAGTGCAACTCACTCATATACTATGTACTACACTGTGCGTTTCTTATATTCTAAGTTTTTCAGTGCAACTCACTCATATACTATGTACTACACTGTGCGTTTCTTATACTCTAAGTTTTTCAGTGCAACTCACTCATATACTATGTATTACACTGTGCGTTTCTTATATTCTAAGTTTTTCAGTTCAACTCACTCATATACTATGTACTACACTGTGCATTTCGTGTAATGCCGGTTTTTCAGTAAATTCTAAGTTTTTCAGTGCAACTCACTCATATACTATGTACTACACTATGCGTTTCTTATATTCTAAGGTTTTCAGTGCAACTCACTCATATACTATGTACTACACTGTGCATTTCGTGTAATGCTGGTTTTTCTGTAAATTCTAAGTTTTTCAGTGCAACTCACTCATATACTATGTACTACACTGTGCGTTTCTTATATTCTAAGGTTTTCAGTGCAACTCACTCATATACTATGTACTACACTGTGCGTTTCTTATATTCTAAGTTTTTCAGTGCAACTCACTCATATACTATGTACTACACTGTGCGTTTCTTATATTCTAAGTTTTTCAGTGCAACTCACTCATATACTATGTACTACACTGTGCGTTTCTTATATTCTAAGTTTTTCAGTGCAACTCACTCATATACTATGTACTACACTGTGCGTTTCTTATACTCTAAGTTTTTCAGTGCAACTCACTCATATACTATGTATTACACTGTGCGTTTCTTATATTCTAAGTTTTTCAGTGCAACTCACTCATATACTATGTACTACACTGTGCATTTCGTGTATTGCCCGTTTTTCAGTAAATTCTAAGTTTTTCAGTGCAACTCACTCATATACTATGTACTACACTATGCGTTTCTTATATTCTAAGTTTTTCAGTGCAACTCACTCATATACTATGTACTACACTGTGCGTTTCTTATATTCTAAGTTTTTCAGTGCAACTCACTCATATACTATGTACTACACTGTGCGTTTCTTATATTCTAAGTTTTTCAGTGCAACTCACTCATATACTATGTACTACACTGTGCGTTTCTTATATTCTAAGTTTTTCAGTGCAACTCACTCATATACTATGTACTACACTGTGCGTTTCTTATATTCTAAGTTTTTCAGTGCAACTCACTCATATACTATGTACTACACTGTGCGTTTCTTATATTCTAAGTTTTTCAGTGCAACTCACTCATATACTATGTACTACACTGTGCGTTTCTTATATTCTAAGTTTTTCAGTGCAACTCACTCATATACTATGTACTACACTGTGCGTTTCTTATATTCTTAGTTTTTCAGTGCAACTCACTCATATACTATGTACTACACTGTGCGTTTCTTATATTCTAAGTTTTTCAGTGCAACTCACTCATATACTATGTACTACACTGTGCGTTTCTTATATTCTAAGTTTTTCAGTGCAACTCACTCATATACTATGTACTACACTGTGCGTTTCTTATATTCTAAGTTTTTCAGTGCAACTCACTCATATACTATGTACTACACTGTGCGTTTCTTATACTCTAAGTTTTTCAGTGCAACTCACTCATATACTATGTATTACACTGTGCGTTTCTTATATTCTAAGTTTTTCAGTGCAACTCACTCATATACTATGTACTACAATGTGCATTTCGTGTAATGCCGGTTTTTCAGTAAATTCTAAGTTTTTCAGTGCAACTCACTCATATACTATGTACTACACTGTGCGTTTCTTATATTCTAAGTTTTTCAGTGCAACTCACTCATATACTATGTACTACACTTTGCGTTTCTTATATTCTAAGTTTTTCAGTGCAACTCACTCATATACTATGTACTACACTGTGCGTTTCTTATATTCTAAGTTTTTCAGTGCAACTCACTCATATACTATGTACTACACTGTGCGTTTCTTATATTCTAAGTTTTTCAGTGCAACTCACTCATATACTATGTACTACACTGTGCGTTTCTTATATTCTAAGTTTTTCAGTGCAACTCACTCATATACTATGTACTACACTGTGCGTTTCTTATATTCTAAGTTTTTCAGTGCACCTCACTCATATACTATGTACTACACTGTGCGTTTCTAATATTCTAAGTTTTTCAGTGCAACTCACTCATATACTATGTACTACACTGTCCGTTTCTTATATTCTAAGTTTTTCAGTGCAACTCACTCATATACTATGTACTATATTGTGCGTTTCTTATATTCTTAGTTTTTCAGTGCAACTCACTCATATACTATGTACTACACTGTGCTTTCTTATATTCTAAGTTTTTCAGTGCAACTCACTCATATACTATGTACTACACTGTGCGTTTCTTATATTCTAAGTTTTTCAGTGCAACTCACTCATATACTATGTACTACAATGTGCGTTTCTTATACTCTAAGTTTTTCAGTGCAACTCACTCATATACTATGTATTACACTGTGCGTTTCTTATATTGTAAGTTTTTCAGTGCAACTCACTCATATACTATGTACTACACTGTGCATTTCGTGTAATGCCGGTTTTTCAGTAAATTCTAAGTTTTTCAGTGCAACTCACTCATATACTATGTACTACACTGTGCGTTTCTTATATTCTAAGTTTTTCAGTGCAACTCACTCATATACTATGTACTACACTGTGCGTTTCTTATATTCTAAGTTTTTCAGTGCAACTCACTCATATACTATGTACTACACTGTGCGTTTCTTATATTCTAAGTTTTTCAGTGCAACTCACTCATATACTATGTACTACACTGTGCGTTTCTTATACTCTAAGTTTTTCAGTGCAACTCACTCATATACTATGTATTACACTGTGCGTTTCTTATATTCTAAGTTTTTCAGTGCAACTCACTCATATACTATGTACTACACTGTGCGTTTCTTATATTCTAAGTTTTTCAGTGCAACTCACTCATATACTATGTACTACACTATGCGTTTCTTATATTCTAAGTTTTTCAGTGCAACTCACTCATATACTATGTACTACACTGTTCGTTTCTTATATTCTAAGTTTTTCAGTGCAACTCACTCATATACTATGTACTACACTGTGCGTTTCTTATACTCTAAGTTTTTCAGTGCAACTCACTCATATACTATGTATTACACTGTGCGTTTCTTATATTCTAAGTTTTTCAGTGCAACTCACTCATATACTATGTACTACACTCTGCATTTCGTGTAATGCCGGTTTTTCAGTAAATTCTAAGTTTTTCAGTGCAACTCACTCATATACTATGTACTACACTGTGCGTTTCTTATATTCTTAGTTTTTCAGTGCAACTCACTCATATACTATGTACTACACTGTGCGTTTCTTATATTCTAAGTTTTTCAGTGCAACTCACTCATATACTATGTACTACACTGTGCGTTTCTTATATTCTAAGTTTTTCAGTGCAACTCACTCATATACTATGTACTACACTGTTCGTTTCTTATATTCTAAGTTTTTCAGTGCAACTCACTCATATACTATGTACTACACTGTGCGTTTCTTATATTCTAAGTTTTTCAGTGCAACTCACTCATATACTATGTACTACACTGTGCATTTCGTGTAATGCTGGTTTTTCTGTAAATTCTAAGTTTTTCAGTGCAACTCACTCATATACTATGTACTACACTGTGCGTTTCTTATATTCTAAGTTTTTCAGTGCAACTCACTCATATACTATGTACTACACTGTGCGTTTCTTATATTCTAAGTTTTTCAGTGCAACTCACTTATATACTATGTACTACAATGTGCGTTTCTTATATTCTAAGTTTTTCAGTGCAACTCACTCATATACTATGTACTACACTGTGCGTTTCTTATATTCTAAGTTTTTCAGTGCAACTCACTCATATACTATGTACTACACTGTGCGTTTCTTATATTCTAAGTTTTTCAGTGCAACTCACTCATATACTATGTATTACACTGTGCGTTTCTTATATTCTAAGTTTTTCAGTGCAACTCACTCATATACTATGTACTACACTGTGCGTTTCTTATATTCTAAGTTTTTCAGTGCAACTCACTCATATACTATGTACTACACTATGCGTTTCTTATATTCTAAGTTTTTCAGTGCAACTCACTCATATACTATGTACTACACTGTTCGTTTCTTATATTCTAAGTTTTTCAGTGCAACTCACTCATATACTATGTACTACACTGTGCGTTTCTTATACTCTAAGTTTTTCAGTGCAACTCACTCATATACTATGTATTACACTGTGCGTTTCTTATATTCTAAGTTTTTCAGTGCAACTCACTCATATACTATGTACTACACTCTGCATTTCGTGTAATGCCGGTTTTTCAGTAAATTCTAAGTTTTTCAGTGCAACTCACTCATATACTATGTACTACACTGTGCGTTTCTTATATTCTTAGTTTTTCAGTGCAACTCACTCATATACTATGTACTACACTGTGCGTTTCTTATATTCTAAGTTTTTCAGTGCAACTCACTCATATACTATGTACTACACTGTGCGTTTCTTATATTCTAAGTTTTTCAGTGCAACTCACTCATATACTATGTACTACACTGTTCGTTTCTTATATTCTAAGTTTTTCAGTGCAACTCACTCATATACTATGTACTACACTGTGCGTTTCTTATATTCTAAGTTTTTCAGTGCAACTCACTCATATACTATGTACTACACTGTGCATTTCGTGTAATGCTGGTTTTTCTGTAAATTCTAAGTTTTTCAGTGCAACTCACTCATATACTATGTACTACACTGTGCGTTTCTTATATTCTAAGTTTTTCAGTGCAACTCACTCATATACTATGTACTACACTGTGCGTTTCTTATATTCTAAGTTTTTCAGTGCAACTCACTTATATACTATGTACTACAATGTGCGTTTCTTATATTCTAAGTTTTTCAGTGCAACTCACTCATATACTATGTACTACACTGTGCGTTTCTTATATTCTAAGTTTTTCAGTGCAACTCACTCATATACTATGTACTACACTGTGCGTTTCTTATATTCTAAGTTTTTCAGTGCAACTCACTCATATACTATGTACTACACTGTGCGTTTCTTATATTCTAAGTTTTTCAGTGCAACTCACTCATATACTATGTACTACACTGTGCGTTTCTTATAGTCTAAGTTTTTCAGTGCAACTCACTCATATACTATGTACTACACTGTGCGTTTCTTATATTCTAAGTTTTTCACTGCAACTCACTCATATACTATGTACTACACTGTGCGTTTCTTATATTCTAAGTTTTTCAGTGCAACTCACTCATATACTATGTACTACACTGTGCGTTTCTTATATTCTAAGTTTTTCAGTGCAACTCACTCATATACTATGTACTACACTGTGCGTTTCTTATACTCTAAGTTTTTCAGTGCAACTCACTCATATACTATGTATTACACTGTGCGTTTCTTATATTCTAAGTTTTTCAGTTCAACTCACTCATATACTATGTACTACACTGTGCATTTCGTGTAATGCCGGTTTTTCAGTAAATTCTAAGTTTTTCAGTGCAACTCACTCATATACTATGTACTACACTATGCGTTTCTTATATTCTAAGTTTTTCAGTGCAACTCACTCATATACTATGTACTACACTGTGCATTTCGTGTAATGCTGGTTTTTCTGTAAATTCTAAGTTTTTCAGTGCAACTCACTCATATACTATGTACTACACTGTGCGTTTCTTATATTCTAAGGTTTTCAGTGCAACTCACTCATATACTATGTACTACACTGTGCGTTTCTTATATTCTAAGTTTTTCAGTGCAACTCACTCATATACTATGTACTACACTGTGCGTTTCTTATATTCTAAGTTTTTCAGTGCAACTCACTCATATACTATGTACTACACTGTGCGTTTCTTATATTCTAAGTTTTTCAGTGCAACTCACTCATATACTATGTACTACACTGTGCGTTTCTTATACTCTAAGTTTTTCAGTGCAACTCACTCATATACTATGTATTACACTGTGCGTTTCTTATATTCTAAGTTTTTCAGTGCAACTCACTCATATACTATGTACTACACTGTGCATTTCGTGTATTGCCCGTTTTTCAGTAAATTCTAAGTTTTTCAGTGCAACTCACTCATATACTATGTACTACACTATGCGTTTCTTATATTCTAAGTTTTTCAGTGCAACTCACTCATATACTATGTACTACACTGTGCGTTTCTTATATTCTAAGTTTTTCAGTGCAACTCACTCATATACTATGTACTACACTGTGCGTTTCTTATATTCTAAGTTTTTCAGTGCAACTCACTCATATACTATGTACTACACTGTGCGTTTCTTATATTCTAAGTTTTTCAGTGCAACTCACTCATATACTATGTACTACACTGTGCGTTTCTTATATTCTAAGTTTTTCAGTGCAACTCACTCATATACTATGTACTACACTGTGCGTTTCTTATATTCTAAGTTTTTCAGTGCAACTCACTCATATACTATGTACTACACTGTGCGTTTCTTATATTCTAAGTTTTTCAGTGCAACTCACTCATATACTATGTACTACACTGTGCGTTTCTTATATTCTTAGTTTTTCAGTGCAACTCACTCATATACTATGTACTACACTGTGCGTTTCTTATATTCTAAGTTTTTCAGTGCAACTCACTCATATACTATGTACTACACTGTGCGATTCTTATATTCTAAGTTTTTCAGTGCAACTCACTCATATACTATGTACTACACTGTGCGTTTCTTATATTCTAAGTTTTTCAGTGCAACTCACTCATATACTATGTACTACACTGTGCGTTTCTTATACTCTAAGTTTTTCAGTGCAACTCACTCATATACTATGTATTACACTGTGCGTTTCTTATATTCTAAGTTTTTCAGTGCAACTCACTCATATACTATGTACTACACTGTGCATTTCGTGTAATGCCGGTTTTTCAGTAAATTCTAAGTTTTTCAGTGCAACTCACTCATATACTATGTACTACACTGTGCGTTTCTTATATTCTAAGTTTTTCAGTGCAACTCACTCATATACTATGTACTACACTTTGCGTTTCTTATATTCTAAGTTTTTCAGTGCAACTCACTCATATACTATGTACTACACTGTGCGTTTCTTATATTCTAAGTTTTTCAGTGCAACTCACTCATATACTATGTACTACACTGTGCGTTTCTTATATTCTAAGTTTTTCAGTGCAACTCACTCATATACTATGTACTACACTGTGCGTTTCTTATATTCTAAGTTTTTCAGTGCACCTCACTCATATACTATGTACTACACTGTGCGTTTCTAATATTCTAAGTTTTTCAGTGCAACTCACTCATATACTATGTACTACACTGTCCGTTTCTTATATTCTAAGTTTTTCAGTGCAACTCACTCATATACTATGTACTATATTGTGCGTTTCTTATATTCTTAGTTTTTCAGTGCAACTCACTCATATACTATGTACTACACTGTGCGTTTCTTATATTCTAAGTTTTTCAGTGCAACTCACTCATATACTATGTACTACACTGTGCGTTTCTTATATTCTAAGTTTTTCAGTGCAACTCACTCATATACTATGTACTACAATGTGCGTTTCTTATACTCTAAGTTTTTCAGTGCAACTCACTCATATACTATGTATTACACTGTGCGTTTCTTATATTCTAAGTTTTTCAGTGCAACTCACTCATATACTATGTACTACACTGTGCATTTCGTGTAATGCCGGTTTTTCAGTAAATTCTAAGTTTTTCAGTGCAACTCACTCATATACTATGTACTACACTGTGCGTTTCTTATATTCTAAGTTTTTCAGTGCAACTCACTCATATACTATGTACTACACTGTGCGTTTCTTATATTCTAAGTTTTTCAGTGCAACTCACTCATATACTATGTACTACACTGTGCGTTTCTTATATTCTAAGTTTTTCAGTGCAACTCACTCATATACTATGTACTACACTGTGCGTTTCTTATATTCTAAGTTTTTCAGTGCAACTCACTCATATACTATGTACTACACTGTGCGTTTCTTATATTCTAAGTTTTTCAGTGCAACTCACTCATATACTATGTACTACACTATGCGTTTCTTATATTCTAAGTTTTTCAGTGCAACTCACTCATATACTATGTACTACACTGTTCGTTTCTTATATTCTAAGTTTTTCAGTGCAACTCACTCATATACTATGTACTACACTGTGCGTTTCTTATACTCTAAGTTTTTCAGTGCAACTCACTCATATACTATGTATTACACTGTGCGTTTCTTATATTCTAAGTTTTTCAGTGCAACTCACTCATATACTATGTACTACACTCTGCATTTCGTGTAATGCCGGTTTTTCAGTAAATTCTAAGTTTTTCAGTGCAACTCACTCATATACTATGTACTACACTGTGCGTTTCTTATATTCTTAGTTTTTCAGTGCAACTCACTCATATACTATGTACTACACTGTGCGTTTCTTATATTCTAAGTTTTTCAGTGCAACTCACTCATATACTATGTACTACACTGTGCGTTTCTTATATTCTAAGTTTTTCAGTGCAACTCACTCATATACTATGTACTACACTGTTCGTTTCTTATATTCTAAGTTTTTCAGTGCAACTCACTCATATACTATGTACTACACTGTGCGTTTCTTATATTCTAAGTTTTTCAGTGCAACTCACTCATATACTATGTACTACACTGTGCATTTCGTGTAATGCTGGTTTTTCTGTAAATTCTAAGTTTTTCAGTGCAACTCACTCATATACTATGTACTACACTGTGCGTTTCTTATATTCTAAGTTTTTCAGTGCAACTCACTCATATACTATGTACTACACTGTGCGTTTCTTATATTCTAAGTTTTTCAGTGCAACTCACTTATATACTATGTACTACAATGTGCGTTTCTTATATTCTAAGTTTTTCAGTGCAACTCACTCATATACTATGTACTACACTGTGCGTTTCTTATATTCTAAGTTTTTCAGTGCAACTCACTCATATACTATGTACTACACTGTGCGTTTCTTATATTCTAAGTTTTTCAGTGCAACTCACTCATATACTATGTACTATACTGTGCGTTTCTTATATTCTAAGTTTTTCAGTGCAACTCACTCATATACTATGTACTACACTGTGCGTTTCTTATAGTCTAAGTTTTTCAGTGCAACTCACTCATATACTATGTACTACACTGTGCGTTTCTTATATTCTAAGTTTTTCACTGCAACTCACTCATATACTATGTACTACACTGTGCGTTTCTTATATTCTAAGTTTTTCAGTGCAACTCACTCATATACTATGTACTACACTGTGCATTTCGTGTAATGCTGGTTTTTCTGTAAATTCTAAGTTTTTCAGTGCAACTCACTCATATACTATGTACTACACTGTGCGTTTCTTATATTCTAAGTTTTTCAGTGCAACTCACTCATATACTATGTACTACACTGTGCGTTTCTTATATTCTAAGTTTTTCAGTGCAACTCACTCATATACTATGTACTACACTGTGCGTTTCTTATATTCTAAGTTTTTCAGTGCAACTCACTCATATACTATGTACTACACTGTGCGTTTCTTATATTCTAAGTTTTTCAGTGCAACTCACTCATATACTATGTACTACACTGTGCGTTTCTTATATTCTAAGTTTTTCAGTGCAACTCACTCATATACTATGTACTACACTGTACGTTTCTTATATTCTAAGTTTTTCAGTGCAACTCACTCATATACTATGTACTACACTGTGCGTTTCTTATATTCTAAGTTTTTCACTGCACCTCACTCATATACTATGTACTACACTGTGCGTTTCTAATATTCTAAGTTTTTCAGTGCAACTCACTCATATACTATGTACTACACTGTCCGTTTCTTATATTCTAAGTTTTTCAGTGCAACTCACTCATATACTATGTACTATACTGTGCGTTTCTTATATTCTTAGTTTTTCAGTGCAACTCACTCATATACTATGTACTACACTGTGCGTTTCTTATATTCTAAGTTTTTCAGTGCAACTCACTCATATACTATGTACTACACTGTGCGTTTCTTATATTCTAAGTTTTTCAGTGCAACTCACTCATATACTATGTACTACACTGTGCGTTTCTTATACTCTAAGTTTTTCAGTGCAACTCACTCATATACTATGTACTACACTGTGCGTTTCTTATATTCTAAGTTTTTCAGTGCACCTCACTCATATACTATGTACTACACTGTGCGTTTCTAATATTCTAAGTTTTTCAGTGCAACTCACTCATATACTATGTACTACACTGTCCGTTTCTTATATTCTAAGTTTTTCAGTGCAACTCACTCATATACTATGTACTATATTGTGCGTTTCTTATATTCTTAGTTTTTCAGTGCAACTCACTCATATACTATGTACTACACTGTGCGTTTCTTATATTCTAAGTTTTTCAGTGCAACTCACTCATATACTATGTACTACACTGTGCGTTTCTTATATTCTAAGTTTTTCAGTGCAACTCACTCATATACTATGTACTACAATGTGCGTTTCTTATACTCTAAGTTTTTCAGTGCAACTCACTCATATACTATGTATTACACTGTGCGTTTCTTATATTCTAAGTTTTTCAGTGCAACTCACTCATATACTATGTACTACACTGTGCATTTCGTGTAATGCCGGTTTTTCAGTAAATTCTAAGTTTTTCAGTGCAACTCACTCATATACTATGTACTACACTGTGCGTTTCTTATATTCTAAGTTTTTCAGTGCAACTCACTCATATACTATGTACTACACTGTGCGTTTCTTATATTCTAAGTTTTTCAGTGCAACTCACTCATATACTATGTACTACACTGTGCGTTTCTTATATTCTAAGTTTTTCAGTGCAACTCACTCATATACTATGTACTACACTGTGCGTTTCTTATACTCTAAGTTTTTCAGTGCAACTCACTCATATACTATGTATTACACTGTGCGTTTCTTATATTCTAAGTTTTTCAGTGCAACTCACTCATATACTATGTACTACACTGTGCATTTCGTGTAATGCCGGTTTTTCAGTAAATTCTAAGTTTTTCAGTGCAACTCACTCATATACTATGTACTACACTGTGCGTTTCTTATATTCTAAGTGTTTCAGTGCAACTCACTCATATACTATGTACTACACTGTGCGTTTCTTATATTCTAAGTTTTTCAGTGCAACTCACTCATATACTATGTACTACACTGTCCGTTTCTTATATTCTAAGTTTTTCAGTGCAACTCACTCATATACTATGTACTATACTGTGCGTTTCTTATATTCTTAGTTTTTCAGTGCAACTCACTCATATACTATGTACTACACTGTGCGTTTCTTATATTCTAAGTTTTTCAGTGCAACTCACTCATATACTATGTACTACACTGTGCGTTTCTTATATTCTAAGTTTTTCAGTGCAACTCACTCATATACTATGTACTACACTATGCGTTTCTTATATTCTAAGTTTTTCAGTGCAACTCACTCATATACTATGTACTACACTGTGCGTTTCTTATATTCTAAGTTTTTCAGTGCAACTCACTCATATACTATGTACTACACTGTGCGTTTCTTATACTCTAAGTTTTTCAGTGCAACTCACTCATATACTATGTATTACACTGTGCGTTTCTTATATTCTAAGTTTTTCAGTGCAACTCACTCATATACTATGTACTACACTGTGCATTTCGTGTAATGCCGGTTTTTCAGTAAATTCTAAGTTTTTCAGTGCAACTCACTCATATACTATGTACTACACTGTGCGTTTCTTATATTCTTAGTTTTTCAGTGCAACTCACTCATATACTATGTACTACACTGTGCGTTTCTTATATTCTAAGTTTTTCAGTGCAACTCACTCATATACTATGTACTACACTGTGCGTTTCTTATATTCTAAGTTTTTCAGTGCAACTCACTCATATACTATGTACTACACTGTTCGTTTCTTATATTCTAAGTTTTTCAGTGCAACTCACTCATATACTATGTACTACACTGTGCGTTTCTTATATTCTAAGTTTTTCAGTGCAACTCACTCATATACTATGTACTACACTGTGCATTTCGTGTAATGCTGGTTTTTCTGTAAATTCTAAGTTTTTCAGTGCAACTCACTCATATACTATGTACTACACTGTGCGTTTCTTATATTCTAAGTTTTTCAGTGCAACTCACTCATATACTATGTACTACACTGTGCGTTTCTTATATTCTAAGTTTTTCAGTGCAACTCACTCATATACTATGTACTACAATGTGCGTTTCTTATATTCTAAGTTTTTCAGTGCAACTCACTCATATACTATGTACTACACTGTGCGTTTCTTATATTCTAAGTTTTTCAGTGCAACTCACTCATATACTATGTACTACACTGTGCGTTTCTTATATTCTAAGTTTTTCAGTGCAACTCACTCATATACTATGTACTACACTGTGCGTTTCTTATATTCTAAGTTTTTCAGTGCAACTCACTCATATACTATGTACTACACTGTGCGTTTCTTATATTCTAAGTTTTTCACTGCAACTCACTCATATACTATGTACTACACTGTGCATTTCTTATATTCTAAGTTTTTCAGTGCAACTCACTCATATACTATGTACTACACTGTGCATTTCGTGTAATGCTGGTTTTTCTGTAAATTCTAAGTTTTTCAGTGCAACTCACTCATATACTATGTACTACACTGTGCGTTTCTTATATTCTAAGTTTTTCAGTGCAACTCACTCATATACTATGTACTATACTGTGCGTTTCTTATATTCTAAGTTTTTCAGTGCAACTCACTCATATACTATGTACTACACTGTGCGTTTCTTATATTCTAAGTTTTTCAGTGCAACTCACTCATATACTATGTACTACACTGTGCGTTTCTTATATTCTAAGTTTTTCAGTGCACCTCACTCATATACTATGTACTACACTGTGCGTTTCTAATATTCTAAGTTTTTCAGTGCAACTCACTCATATACTATGTACTACACTGTCCGTTTCTTATATTCTAAGTTTTTCAGTGCAACTCACTCATATACTATGTACTATACTGTGCGTTTCTTATATTCTTAGTTTTTCAGTGCAACTCACTCATATACTATGTACTACACTGTGCGTTTCTTATATTCTAAGTTTTTCAGTGCAACTCACTCATATACTATGTACTACACTGTGCGTTTCTTATATTCTAAGTTTTTCAGTGCAACTCACTCATATACTATGTACTACAATGTGCGTTTCTTATACTCTAAGTTTTTCAGTGCAACTCACTCATATACTATGTATTACACTGTGCGTTTCTTATATTCTAAGTTTTTCAGTGCAACTCACTCATATACTATGTACTACACTGTGCATTTCGTGTAATGCCGGTTTTTCAGTAAATTCTAAGTTTTTCAGTGCAACTCACTCATATACTATGTACTACACTGTGCGTTTCTTATATTCTAAGTTTTTCAGTGCAACTCACTCATATACTATGTACTACACTGTGCGTTTCTTATATTCTAAGTTTTTCAGTGCAACTCACTCATATACTATGTACTACACTGTGCGTTTCTTATATTCTAAGTTTTTCAGTGCAACTCACTCATATACTATGTACTACACTGTGCGTTTCTTATATTCTAAGTTTTTCAGTGCAACTCACTCATATACTATGTACTACACTATGCGTTTCTTATATTCTAAGTTTTTCAGTGCAACTCACTCATATACTATGTACTACACTGTGCGTTTCTTATATTCTAAGTTTTTCAGTGCAACTCACTCATATACTATGTACTACACTGTGCGTTTCTTATACTCTAAGTTTTTCAGTGCAACTCACTCATATACTATGTATTACACTGTGCGTTTCTTATATTCTAAGTTTTTCAGTGCAACTCACTCATATACTATGTACTACACTGTGCATTTCGTGTAATGCCGGTTTTTCAGTAAATTCTAAGTTTTTCAGTGCAACTCACTCATATACTATGTACTACACTGTGCGTTTCTTATATTCTTAGTTTTTCAGTGCAACTCACTCATATACTATGTACTACACTGTGCGTTTCTTATTTTCTAAGTTTTTCAGTGCAACTCACTCATATACTATGTACTACACTGTGCGTTTCTTATATTCTAAGTTTTTCAGTGCAACTCACTCATATACTATGTACTACACTGTTCGTTTCTTATATTCTAAGTTTTTCAGTGCAACTCACTCATATACTATGTACTACACTGTGCGTTTCTTATATTCTAAGTTTTTCAGTGCAACTCACTCATATACTATGTACTACACTGTGCGTTTCTTATATTCTTAGTTTTTCAGTGCAACTCACTCATATACTATGTACTACACTGTGGGTTTCTTATAGTCTAAGTTTTTCAGTGCAACTCACTCATATACTATGTACTACACTGTGCGTTTCTTATATTCTAAGTTTTTCACTGCAACTCACTCATATACTATGTACTACACTGTGCGTTTCTTATATTCTAAGTTTTTCAGTGCAACTCACTCATATACTATGTACTACACTGTGCATTTCGTGTAATGCTGGTTTTTCTGTAAATTCTAAGTTTTTCAGTGCAACTCACTCATATACTATGTACTACACTGTGCGTTTCTTATATTCTAAGTTTTTCAGTGCAACTCACTCATATACTATGTACTACACTGTGCGTTTCTTATATTCTAAGTTTTTCAGTGCAACTCACTCATATACTATGTACTACAATGTGCGTTTCTTATATTCTAAGTTTTTCAGTGCAACTCACTCATATACTATGTACTACACTGTGCGTTTCTTATATTCTAAGTTTTTCAGTGCAACTCACTCATATACTATGTACTATACTGTGCGTTTCTTATATTCTAAGTTTTTCAGTGCAACTCACTCATATACTATGTACTACACTGTGCGTTTCTTATATTCTAAGTTTTTCAGTGCAACTCACTCATATACTATGTACTACACTGTGCATTTCGTGTAATGCCGGTTTTTCAGTAAATTCTAAGTTTTTCAGTGCAACTCACTCATATACTATGTACTACACTGTGCGTTTCTTATATTCTAAGTTTTTCAGTGCAACTCACTCATATACTATGTACTACAATGTGCGTTTCTTATATTCTAAGTTTTTCAGTGCAACTCACTCATATACTATGTACTACACTGTGCGTTTCTTATATTCTAAGTTTTTCAGTGCAACTCACTCATATACTATGTACTACACTGTGCGTTTCTTATATTCTAAGTTTTTCAGTGCAACTCACTCATATACTATGTACTACACTGTGCGTTTCTTATATTCTAAGTTTTTCAGTGCAACTCACTCATATACTATGTACTACACTGTGCGTTTCTTATATTCTAAGTTTTTCAGTGCAACTCACTCATATACTATGTACTACACTGTGCGTTTCTTATATTCTAAGTTTTTCAGTGCAACTCACTCATATACTATGTACTACACTGTGCGTTTCTTATATTCTAAGTTTTTCAGTGCAACTCACTCATATACTATGTACTACACTGTGCGTTTCTTATACTCTAAGTTTTACAGTGCAACTCACTCATATACTATGTACTACACTGTGCGTTTCTTATATTCTAAGTTTTTCAGTGCAACTCACTCATATACTATGTACTACACTGTGCATTTCGTGTAATGCCGGTTTTTCAGTAAATTCTAAGTTTTTCAGTGCAACTCACTCATATACTATGTACTACACTGTGCGTTTCTTATATTCTAAGTTTTTCAGTGCAACTCACTCATATACTATGTACTACACTGTGCGTTTCTTATATTCTAAGTTTTTCAGTGCAACTCACTCATATACTATGTACTACACTGTGCGTTTTTTATATTCTAAGTTTTTCAGTGCAACTCACTCATATACTATGTACTATACTGTGCGTTTCTTATATTCTTAGTTTTTCAGTGCAACTCACTCATATACTATGTACTACACTGTGCGTTTCTTATATTCTAAGTTTTTCAGTGCAACTCACTCATATACTATGTACTACACTGTGCGTTTCTTATATTCTAAGTTTTTCAGTGCAACTCACTCATATACTATGTACTACACTATGCGTCTCTTATATTCTAAGTTTTTCAGTGCAACTCACTCATATACTATGTACTACACTGTGCGTTTCTTATATTCTAAGTTTTTCAGTGCAACTCACTCATATACTATGTACTACACTGTGCGTTTCTTATACTCTAAGTTTTTCAGTGCAACTCACTCATATACTATGTATTACACTGTGCGTTTCTTATATTCTAAGTTTTTCAGTGCAACTCACTCATATACTATGTACTACACTGTGCATTTCGTGTAATGCAGGTTTTTCAGTAAATTCTAAGTTTTTCAGTGCAACTCACTCATATACTATGTACTACACTGTGCGTTTCTTATATTCTTAGTTTTTCAGTGCAACTCACTCATATACTATGTACTACACTGTGTGTTTCTTATATTCTAAGTTTTTCAGTGCAACTCACTCATATACTATGTACTACACTGTGCGTTTCTTATATTCTAAGTTTTTCAGTGCAACTCACTCATATACTATGTACTACACTGTTCGTTTCTTATATAATAAGTTTTTCAGTGCAACTCACTCATATACTATGTACTACACTGTGCGTTTCTTATATTCTAAGTTTTTCAGTGCAACTCACTCATATACTAGGTACTACACTGTGCATTTCGTGTAATGCTGGTTTTTCTGTAAATTCTAAGTTTTTCAGTGCAACTCACTCATATACTATGTACTACACTGTGCGTTTCTTATATTCTAAGTTTTTCAGTGCAACTCACTCATATACTATGTACTACACTGTGCGTTTCTTATATTCTAAGTTTTTCAGTGCAACTCACTCATATACTAGGTACTACACTGTGCATTTCGTGTAATGCTGGTTTTTCTGTAAATTCTAAGTTTTTCAGTGCAACTCACTCATATACTATGTACTACACTGTGCGTTTCTTATATTCTAAGTTTTTCAGTGCAACTCACTCATATACTATGTACTACACTGTGCGTTTCTTATATTCTTAGTTTTTCAGTGTAACTCACTCATATACTATGTACTACACTGTGCGTTTCTTATATTCTAAGTTTTTCAGTGCAACTCACTCATATACTATGTACTACACTGTGCGTTTCTTATATTCTTAGTTTTTCAGTGCAACTCACTCATATACTATGTACTACACTGTGCGTTTCTTATATTCTAAGTTTTTCAGTGCAACTCACTCATATACTATGTACTACACTGTGCGTTTCTTATACTCTAAGTTTTTCAGTGCAACTCACTCATATACTATGTATTACACTGTGCGTTTCTTATATTCTAAGTTTTTCAGTGCAACTCACTCATATACTATGTACTACACTGTGCATTTCGTGTAATGCCGGTTTTTCAGTAAATTCTAAGTTTTTCAGTGCAACTCACTCATATACTATGTACTACACTGTGCGTTTCTTATATTCTTAGTTTTTCAGTGCAACTCACTCATATACTATGTACTACACTGTGCGTTTCTTATATTCTAAGTTTTTCAGTGCAACTCACTCATATACTATGTACTACACTGTGCGTTTCTTATATTCTAAGTTTTTCAGTGCAACTCACTCATATACTATGTACTACACTGTGCGTTTCTTATATTCTAAGTTTTTCAGTGCAACTCACTCATATACTATGTACTACACTGTGCGTTTCTTATATTCTAAGTTTTTCAGTGCAACTCACTCATATACTATGTACTACACTGTGCGTTTCTTATACTCTAAGTTTTACAGTGCAACTCACTCATATACTATGTACTACACTGTGCGTTTCTTATATTCTAAGTTTTTCAGTGCAACTCACTCATATACTATGTACTACACTGTGCATTTCGTGTAATGCCGGTTTTTCAGTAAATTCTAAGTTTTTCAGTGCAACTCACTCATATACTATGTACTACACTGTGCGTTTCTTATATTCTAAGTTTTTCAGTGCAACTCACTCATATACTAAGTACTACACTGTGCGTTTCTTATACTCTAAGTTTTTCAGTGCAACTCACTCATATACTATGTATTACACTGTGCGTTTCTTATATTCTAAGTTTTTCAGTGCAACTCACTCATATACTATGTACTACACTGTGCGTTTCTTATACTCTAAGTTTTTCAGTGCAACTCACTCATATACTATGTATTACACTGTGCGTTTCTTATATTCTAAGTTTTTCAGTGCAACTCACTCATATACTATGTACTACACTGTGCATTTCATGTAATGCCGGTTTTTCAGTAAATTCTAAGTTTTTCAGTGCAACTCACTCATATACTATGTACTACACTGTGCGTTTCTTATATTCTTAGTTTTTCAGTGCAACTCACTCATATACTATGTACTACACTGTGCGTTTCTTATATTCTAAGTTTTTCAGTGCAACTCACTCATATACTATGTACTACACTGTGCGTTTCTTATATTCTAAGTTTTTCAGTGCAACTCACTCATATACTATGTACTACACTGTTCGTTTCTTATATTCTAAGTTTTTCAGTGCAACTCACTCATATACTATGTACTACACTGTGCGTTTCTTATATTCTAAGTTTTTCAGTGCAACTCACTTATATACTAGGTACTACACTGTGCATTTCGTGTATGCTGGTTTTTCTGTAAATTCTAAGTTTTTCAGTGCAACTCACTCATATACTATGTACTACACTGTGCGTTTCTTATATTCTAAGTTTTTCAGTGCAACTCACTCATATACTATGTACTACACTGTGCGTTTCTTATATTCTAAGTTTTTCAGTGCAACTCACTCATATACTATGTACTACAATGTGCGTTTCTTATATTCTAAGTTTTTCAGTGCAACTCACTCATATACTATGTACTACACTGTGCGTTTCTTATATTCTAAGTTTTTCAGTGCAACTCACTCATATACTATGTACTACACTGTGCGTTTCTTATATTCTAAGTTTTTCAGTGCAACTCACTCATATACTATGTACTACACTGTGCGTTTCTTATATTCTAAGTTTTTCAGTGCAACTCACTCATATACTATGTACTACACTGTGCGTTTCTTATATTCTAAGTTTTTCAGTGCAACTCACTCATATACTATGTACTACACTGTGCGTTTCTTATATTCTTAGTTTTTCAGTGCAACTCACTCATATACTATGTACTACACTGTGCGTTTCTTATAGTCTAAGTTTTTCAGTGCAACTCACTCATATACTATGTACTACACTGTGCGTTTCTTATATTCTAAGTTTTTCACTGCAACTCACTCATATACTATGTACTACACTGTGCGTTTCTTATATTCTAAGTTTTTCAGTGCAACTCACTCATATACTATGTACTATACTGTGCGTTTCTTATATTCTTAGTTTTTCAGTGCAACTCACTCATATACTATGTACTACACTGTGCGTTTCTTATATTCTAAGTTTTTCAGTGCAACTCACTCATATACTATGTACTACACTGTGCGTTTCTTATATTCTAAGTTTATCAGTGCAACTCACTCATATACTATGTACTACAATGTGCGTTTCTTATACTCTAAGTTTTTCAGTGCAACTCACTCATATACTATGTATTACACTGTGCGTTTCTTATATTCTAAGTTTTTCAGTGCAACTCACTCATATACTATGTACTACACTGTGATTTCGTGTAATGCCGGTTTTTCAGTAAATTCTAAGTTTTTCAGTGCAACTCACTCATATACTATGTACTACACTGTGCGTTTCTTATATTCTAAGTTTTTCAGTGCAACTCACTCATATACTATGTACTACAATGTGCGTTTCTTATATTCTAAGTTTTTCAGTGCAACTCACTCATATACTATGTACTACACTGTGCGATTCTTATATTCTTAGTTTTTCAGTGCAACTCACTCATATACTATGTACTACACTGTGCGTTTCTTATATTCTATGTTTTTCAGTGCAACTCACTCATATACTATGTACTAAACTGTGCGTTTCTTATATTCTAAGTTTTTCAGTGCAACTCACTCATATACTATGTACTACACTGTGCGTTTCTTATATTCTAAGTTTTTCAGTGCAACTCACTCATATACTATGTACTACACTGTGCGTTTCTTATATTCTAAGTTTTTCAGTGCAACTCATTCATATACTATGTACTACACTGTGCGTTTCTTATATTCTTAGTTTTTCAGTGCAACTCACTCATATACTATGTACTACACTGTGCGTTTCTTATATTCTAAGTTTTTCAGTGCAACTCACTCATATACTATGTACTACACTGTGCGTTTCTTATATTCTAAGTTTTTCAGTGCAACTCACTCATATACTATGTACTACACTGTGCGTTTCTTATATTCTAAGTTTTTCAGTGCAACTCACTCATATACTATGTACTACACTCTGCGTTTCTTATACTCTAAGTTTTTCAGTGCAACTCACTCATATACTATGTATTACACTGTGCGTTTCTTATATTCTAAGTTTTTCAGTGCAACTCACTCATATACTATGTACTACACTGTGCATTTCGTGTAATGCCGGTTTTTCAGTAAATTCTAAGTTTTTCAGTGCAACTCACTCATATACTATGTACTACACTGTGCGTTTCTTATATTCTAAGTTTTTCAATGCAACTCACTCATATACTATGTACTACAATGTGCGTTTCTTATATTCTAAGTTTTTCAGTGCAACTCACTCATATACTATGTACTACACTGTGCGTTTCTTATATTCTTAGTTTTTCAGTGCACCTCACTCATATACTATGTACTACACTGTGCGTTTCTTATATTCTAAGTTTTTCAGTGCAACTCACTCATATACTATGTACTACACTGTGCGTTTCTTATATTCTAAGTTTTTCAGTGCAACTCACTCATATACTATGTACTACACTGTGCGTTTCTTATATTCTAACTTTTTCAGTGCAACTCACTCATATACTATGTACTACACTGTGCGTTTCTTATATTCTAAGTTTTTCAGTGCACCTCACTCATATACTATGTACTACACTGTGCGTTTCTAATATTCTAAGTTTTTCAGTGCAACTCACTCATATACTATGTACTACACTGTCCGTTTCTTATATTCTAAGTTTTTCAGTGCAACTCACTCATATACTATGTACTATACTGTGCGTTTCTTATATTCTTAGTTTTTCAGTGCAACTCACTCATATACTATGTACTACACTGTGCGTTTCTTATATTCTAAGTTTTTCAGTGCAACTCACTCATATACTATGTACTACACTGTGCGTTTCTTATATTCTAAGTTTTTCAGTGCAACTCACTCATATACTATGTACTACAATGTGCGTTTCTTATACTCTAAGTTTTTCAGTGCAACTCACTCATATACTATGTATTACACTGTGCGTTTCTTATATTCTAAGTTTTTCAGTGCAACTCACTCATATACTATGTACTACACTGTGCATTTCGTGTAATGCCGGTTTTTCAGTAAATTCTAAGTTTTTCAGTGCAACTCACTCATATACTATGTACTACAATGTGCGTTTCTTATATTCTAAGTTTTTCAGTGCAACTCACTCATATACTATGTACTACACTGTGCGATTCTTATATTCTTAGTTTTTCAGTGCAACTCACTCATATACTATGTACTACACTGTGCGTTTCTTATATTCTATGTTTTTCAGTGCAACTCACTCATATACTATGTACTAAACTGTGCGTTTCTTATATTCTAAGTTTTTCAGTGCAACTCACTCATATACTATGTACTACACTGTGCGTTTCTTATATTCTAAGTTTTTCAGTGCAATTCACTCATATACTATGTACTACACTGTGCGTTTCTTATATTCTAAGTTTTTCAGTGCAACTCATTCATATACTATGTACTACACTGTGCGTTTCTTATATTCTTAGTTTTTCAGTGCAACTCACTCATATACTATGTACTACAATGTGCGTTTTTTATATTCTAAGTTTTTCAGTGCAACTCACTCATATACTATGTACTACACTGTGCGATTCTTATATTCTTAGTTTTTCAGTGCAACTCACTCATATACTATGTACTACACTGTGCGTTTCTTATATTCTATGTTTTTCAGTGCAACTCACTCATATACTATGTACTAAACTGTGCGTTTCTTATATTCTAAGTTTTTCAGTGCAACTCACTCATATACTATGTACTACACTGTGCGTTTCTTATATTCTAAGTTTTTCAGTGCAACTCACTCATATACTATGTACTACACTGTGCGTTTCTTATATTCTAAGTTTTTCAGTGCAACTCATTCATATACTATGTACTACACTGTGCGTTTCTTATATTCTTAGTTTTTCAGTGCAACTCACTCATATACTATGTACTACACTGTGCGTTTCTTATATTCTAAGTTTTTCAGTGCAACTCACTCATATACTATGTACTACACTGTGCGTTTCTTATATTCTAAGTTTTTCAGTGCAACTCACTCATATACTATGTACTACACTGTGCGTTTCTTATATTCTAAGTTTTTCAGTGCACCTCACTCATATACTATGTACTACACTGTGCGTTTCTAATATTCTAAGTTTTTCAGTGCAACTCACTCATATACTATGTACTACACTGTCCGTTTCTTATATTCTAAGTTTTTCAGTGCAACTCACTCATATACTATGTACTATACTGTGCGTTTCTTATATTCTTAGTTTTTCAGTGCAACTCACTCATATACTATGTACTACACTGTGCGTTTCTTATATTCTAAGTTTTTCAGTGCAACTCACTCATATACTATGTACTACACTGTGCGTTTCTTATATTCTAAGTTTTTCAGTGCAACTCACTCATATACTATGTACTACAATGTGCGTTTCTTATACTCTAAGTTTTTCAGTGCAACTCACTCATATACTATGTATTACACTGTGCGTTTCTTATATTCTAAGTTTTTCAGTGCAACTCACTCATATACTATGTACTACACTGTGCATTTCGTGTAATGCCGGTTTTTCAGTAAATTCTAAGTTTTTCAGTGCAACTCACTCATATACTATGTACTACAATGTGCGTTTCTTATATTCTAAGTTTTTCAGTGCAACTCACTCATATACTATGTACTACACTGTGCGATTCTTATATTCTTAGTTTTTCAGTGCAACTCACTCATATACTATGTACTACACTGTGCGTTTCTTATATTCTATGTTTTTCAGTGCAACTCACTCATATACTATGTACTAAACTGTGCGTTTCTTATATTCTAAGTTTTTCAGTGCAACTCACTCATATACTATGTACTACACTGTGCGTTTCTTATATTCTAAGTTTTTCAGTGCAATTCACTCATATACTATGTACTACACTGTGCGTTTCTTATATTCTAAGTTTTTCAGTGCAACTCATTCATATACTATGTACTACACTGTGCGTTTCTTATATTCTTAGTTTTTCAGTGCAACTCACTCATATACTATGTACTACAATGTGCGTTTTTTATATTCTAAGTTTTTCAGTGCAACTCACTCATATACTATGTACTACACTGTGCGATTCTTATATTCTTAGTTTTTCAGTGCAACTCACTCATATACTATGTACTACACTGTGCGTTTCTTATATTCTATGTTTTTCAGTGCAACTCACTCATATACTATGTACTAAACTGTGCGTTTCTTATATTCTAAGTTTTTCAGTGCAACTCACTCATATACTATGTACTACACTGTGCGTTTCTTATATTCTAAGTTTTTCAGTGCAACTCACTCATATACTATGTACTACACTGTGCGTTTCTTATATTCTAAGTTTTTCAGTGCAACTCATTCATATACTATGTACTACACTGTGCGTTTCTTATATTCTTAGTTTTTCAGTGCAACTCACTCATATACTATGTACTACACTGTGCGTTTCTTATATTCTAAGTTTTTCAGTGCAACTCACTCATATACTATGTACTACACTGTGCGTTTCTTATATTCTAAGTTTTTCAGTGCAACTCACTCATATACTATGTACTACACTGTGCGTTTCTTATATTCTAAGTTTTTCAGTGCAACTCACTCATATACTATGTACTACACTCTGCGTTTCTTATACTCTAAGTTTTTCAGTGCAACTCACTCATATACTATGTATTACACTGTGCGTTTCTTATATTCTAAGTTTTTCAGTGCAACTCACTCATATACTATGTACTACACTGTGCATTTCGTGTAATGCCGGTTTTTCAGTAAATTCTAAGTTTTTCAGTGCAACTCACTCATATACTATGTACTACACTGTGCGTTTCTTATATTCTAAGTTTTTCAATGCAACTCACTCATATACTATGTACTACAATGTGCGTTTCTTATATTCTAAGTTTTTCAGTGCAACTCACTCATATACTATGTACTACACTGTGCGTTTCTTATATTCTTAGTTTTTCAGTGCAACTCACTCATATACTATGTACTACACTGTGCGTTTCTTATATTCTAAGTTTTTCAGTGCAACTCACTCATATACTATGTACTACACTGTGCGTTTCTTATATTCTAAGTTTTTCAGTGCAACTCACTCATATACTATGTACTACACTGTGCGTTTCTTATATTCTAAGTTTTTCAGTGCAACTCACTCATATACTATGTACTACACTGTGCGTTTCTTATATTCTAAGTTTTTCAGTGCACCTCACTCATATACTATGTACTACACTGTGCGTTTCTAATATTCTAAGTTTTTCAGTGCAACTCACTCATATACTATGTACTACACTGTCCGTTTCTTATATTCTAAGTTTTTCAGTGCAACTCACTCATATACTATGTACTATACTGTGCGTTTCTTATATTCTTAGTTTTTCAGTGCAACTCACTCATATACTATGTACTACACTGTGCGTTTCTTATATTCTAAGTTTTTCAGTGCAACTCACTCATATACTATGTACTACACTGTGCGTTTCTTATATTCTAAGTTTTTCAGTGCAACTCACTCATATACTATGTACTACAATGTGCGTTTCTTATACTCTAAGTTTTTCAGTGCAACTCACTCATATACTATGTATTACACTGTGCGTTTCTTATATTCTAAGTTTTTCAGTGCAACTCACTCATATACTATGTACTACACTGTGCATTTCGTGTAATGCCGGTTTTTCAGTAAATTCTAAGTTTTTCAGTGCAACTCACTCATATACTATGTACTACACTGTGCGTTTCTTATATTCTAAGTTTTTCAGTGCAACTCACTCATATACTATGTACTACAATGTGCGTTTCTTATATTCTAAGTTTTTCAGTGCAACTCACTCATATACTATGTACTACACTGTGCGTTTCTTATATTCTAAGTTTTTCAGTGCAACTCACTCATATACTATGTACTACACTGTGCTTTTCTTATATTCTAAGTTTTTCAGTGCAACTCACTCATATACTATGTACTACACTGTGCGTTTCTTATATTCTAAGTTTTTCAGTGCAACTCACTCATATACTATGTACTACACTGTGCGTTTCTTATATTCTAAGTTTTTCAGTGCAACTCACTCATATACTATGTACTACACTGTGCGTTTCTTATATTCTAAGTTTTTCAGTGCAATTCACTCATATACTATGTACTACACTGTGCGTTTCTTATATTCTAAGTTTTTCAGTGCAACTCACTCATATACTATGTACTACACTGTGCGTTTCTTATATTCTTAGTTTTTCAGTGCAACTCACTCATATACTATGTACTACACTGTGCGTTTCTTATATTCTAAGTTTTTCAGTGCAACTCACTCATATACTATGTACTACACTGTGCGTTTCTTATATTCTAAGTTTTTCAGTGCAACTCATTCATATACTATGTACTACACTGTGCGTTTCTTATATTCTAAGTTTTTCAGTGCAACTCACTCATATACTATGTACTACACTGTGCGTTTCTTATACTCTAAGTTTTTCAGTGCAACTCACTCATATACTATGTATTACACTGTGCGTTTCTTATATTCTAAGTTTTTCAGTGCAACTCACTCATATACTATATACTACACTGTGCATTTCGTGTATTGCCGGTTTTTCAGTAAATTCTAAGTTTTTCAGTGCAACTCACTCATATACTATGTACTACACTGTGCGTTTCTTATATTCTAAGTTTTTCAGTGCAACTCACTCATATACTATGTACTACACTGTGCGTTTCTTATATTCTAAGTTTTTCAGTGCAACTCACTCATATACTATGTACTATACTGTGCGTTTCTTATATTCTTAGTTTTTCAGTGCAACTCACTCATATACTATGTACTACACTGTGCGTTTCTTATATTCTAAGTTTTTCAGTGCAACTCACTCATATACTATGTACTACACTGTGCGTTTCTTATATTCTAAGTTTTTCAGTGCAACTCACTCATATACTATGTACTACACTATGCGTTTCTTATATTCTAAGTTTTTCAGTGCAACTCACTCATATACTATGTACTACACTGTGCGTTTCTTATATTCTAAGTTTTTCAGTGCAACTCACTCATATACTATGTACTACACTGTGCGTTTCTTATACTCTAAGTTTTTCAGTGCAACTCACTCATATACTATGTATTACACTGTGCGTTTCTTATATTCTAAGTTTTTCAGTGCAACTCACTCATATACTATGTACTACACTGTGCATTTCGTGTAATGCCGGTTTTTCAGTAAATTCTAAGTTTTTCAGTGCAACTCACTCATATACTATGTACTACACTGTGCGTTTCTTATATTCTTAGTTTTTCAGTGCAACTCACTCATATACTATGTACTACACTGTACGTTTCTTATATTCTAAGTTTTTCAGTGCAACTCACTCATATACTATGTACTACACTGTGCGTTTCTTATATTCTAAGTTTTTCAGTGCAACTCATTCATATACTATGTACTACACTGTGCGTTTCTTATATTCTAAGTTTTTCAGTGCACCTCACTCATATACTATGTACTACACTGTGCGTTTCTAATATTCTAAGTTTTTCAGTGCAACTCACTCATATACTATGTACTACACTGTCCGTTTCTTATATTCTTAGTTTTTCAGTGCAACTCACTCATATACTATGTACTATACTGTGCGTTTCTTATATTCTTAGTTTTTCAGTGCAACTCACTCATATACTATGTACTACACTGTGCGTTTCTTATATTCTAAGTTTTTCAGTGCAACTCACTCATATACTATGTACTACACTGTGCGTTTCTTATATTCTAAGTTTTTCAGTGCAACTCACTCATATACTATGTACTACACTGTGCGTTTCTTATACTCTAAGTTTTTCAGTGCAACTCACTCATATACTATGTATTACACTGTGCGTTTCTTATATTCTAAGTTTTTCAGTGCAACTCACTCATATACTATGTACTACACTGTGCATTTCGTGTAATGCCGGTTTTTCAGTAAATTCTAAGTTTTTCAGTGCAACTCACTCATATACTATGTACTACACTGTGCGTTTCTTATATTCTAAGTTTTTCAGTGCAACTCACTCATATACTATGTACTACAATGTGCGTTTCTTATATTCTAAGTTTTTCAGTGCAACTCACTCATATACTATGTACTACACTGTGCGTTTCTTATATTCTAAGTTTTTCAGTGCAACTCACTCATATACTATGTACTACACTGTGCTTTTCTTATATTCTAAGTTTTTCAGTGCAACTCACTCATATACTATGTACTACACTGTGCGTTTCTTATATTCTAAGTTTTTCAGTGCAACTCACTCATATACTATGTACTACACTGTGCGTTTCTTATATTCTAAGTTTTTCAGTGCAACTCACTCATATACTATGTACTACACTGTGCGTTTCTTATATTCTAAGTTTTTCAGTGCAATTCACTCATATACTATGTACTACACTGTGCGTTTCTTATATTCTAAGTTTTTCAGTGCAACTCACTCATATACTATGTACTACACTGTGCGTTTCTTATATTCTTAGTTTTTCAGTGCAACTCACTCATATACTATGTACTACACTGTGCGTTTCTTATATTCTAAGTTTTTCAGTGCAACTCACTCATATACTATGTACTACACTGTGCGTTTCTTATATTCTAAGTTTTTCAGTGCAACTCATTCATATACTATGTACTACACTGTGCGTTTCTTATATTCTAAGTTTTTCAGTGCAACTCATTCATATACTATGTACTACACTGTGCGTTTCTTATATTCTAAGTTTTTCAGTGCAACTCACTCATATACTATGTACTACACTGTGCGTTTCTTATACTCTAAGTTTTTCAGTGCAACTCACTCATATACTATGTATTACACTGTGCGTTTCTTATATTCTAAGTTTTTCAGTGCAACTCACTCATATACTATGTACTACACTGTGCATTTCGTGTATTGCCGGTTTTTCAGTAAATTCTAAGTTTTTCAGTGCAACTCACTCATATACTATGTACTACACTGTGCGTTTCTTATATTCTAAGTTTTTCAGTGCAACTCACTCATATACTATATACTACACTGTGCGTTTCTTATATTCTAAGTTTTTCAGTGCAACTCACTCATATACTATGTACTATACTGTGCGTTTCTTATATTCTTAGTTTTTCAGTGCAACTCACTCATATACTATGTACTACACTGTGCGTTTCTTATATTCTAAGTTTTTCAGTGCAACTCACTCATATACTATGTACTACACTGTGCGTTTCTTATATTCTAAGTTTTTCAGTGCAACTCACTCATATACTATGTACTACACTATGCGTTTCTTATATTCTAAGTTTTTCAGTGCAACTCACTCATATACTATGTACTACACTGTGCGTTTCTTATATTCTAAGTTTTTCAGTGCAACTCACTCATATACTATGTACTACACTGTGCGTTTCTTATACTCTAAGTTTTTCAGTGCAACTCACTCATATACTATGTATTACACTGTGCGTTTCTTATATTCTAAGTTTTTCAGTGCAACTCACTCATATACTATGTACTACACTGTGCATTTCGTGTAATGCCGGTTTTTCAGTAAATTCTAAGTTTTTCAGTGCAACTCACTCATATACTATGTACTACACTGTGCGTTTCTTATATTCTTAGTTTTTCAGTGCAACTCACTCATATACTATGTACTACACTGTGCGTTTCTTATATTCTAAGTTTTTCAGTGCACCTCACTCATATACTATGTACTACACTGTGCGTTTCTAATATTCTAAGTTTTTCAGTGCAACTCACTCATATACTATGTACTACACTGTCCGTTTCTTATATTCTAAGTTTTTCAGTGCAACTCACTCATATACTATGTACTATACTGTGCGTTTCTTATATTCTTAGTTTTTCAGTGCAACTCACTCATATACTTTGTACTACACTGTGCGTTTCTTATATTCTAAGTTTTTCAGTGCAACTCACTCATATACTATGTACTACACTGTGCGTTTCTTATATTCTTAGTTTTTCAGTGCAACTCACTCATATACTATGTACTACACTGTGCGTTTCTTATATTCTAAGTTTTTCAGTGCAACTCACTCATATACTATGTACTACACTGTGCGTTTCTTATATTCTAAGTTTTTCAGTGCAACTCACTCATATACTATGTACTACACTGTTCGTTTCTTATATTCTAAGTTTTTCAGTGCAACTCACTCATATACTATGTACTACACTGTGCGTTTCTTATATTCTAAGTTTTTCAGTGCAACTCACTCATATACAAGGTACTACACTGTGCATTTCGTGTAATGCTGGTTTTTCTGTAAATTCTAAGTTTTTCAGTGCAACTCACTCATATACTATGTACTACACTGTGTGTTTCTTATATTCTAAGTTTTTCAGTGCAACTCACTCATATACTATGTACTACACTGTGCGTTTCTTATATTCTAAGTTTTTCAGTGCAACTCACTCATATACTATGTACTACAATGTGCGTTTCTTATACTCTAAGTTTTTCAGTGCAACTCACTCATATACTATGTATTACACTGTGCGTTTCTTATATTCTAAGTTTTTCAGTGCAACTCACTCATATACTATGTACTACACTGTGCATTTCGTGTAATGCCGGTTTTTCAGTAAATTCTAAGTTTTTCAGTGCAACTCACTCATATACTATGTACTACACTGTGCGTTTCTTATATTCTAAGTTTTTCAGTGCAACTCACTCATATACTATGTACTACAATGTGCGTTTCTTATATTCTAAGTTTTTCAGTGCAACTCACTCATATACTATGTACTAAACTCTGCGTTTCTTATATTCTTAGTTTTTCAGTGCAACTCACTCATATACTATGTACTACACTGTGCGTTTCTTATATTCTATGTTTTTCAGTGCAACTCACTCATATACTATGTACTACACTGTGCGTTTCTTATATTCTAAGTTTTTCAGTGCAACTCACTCATATACTATGTACTACACTGTGCGTTTCTTATATTCTAAGTTTTTCAGTGCAACTCACTCATATACTATGTACTACACTGTGCGTTTCTTATATTCTAAGTTTTTCAGTGCAACTCATTCATATACTATGTACTACACTGTGCGTTTCTTATATTCTTAGTTTTTCAGTGCAACTCACTCATATACTTGTACTACACTGTGCGTTTCTTATATTCTAAGTTTTTCAGTGCAACTCACTCATATACTATGTACTACACTGTGCGTTTCTTATATTCTAAGTTTTTCAGTGCAACTCACTCATATACTATGTAGTACACTGTGCGTTTCTTATATTCTAAGTTTTTCAGTGCAACTCACTCATATACTATATACTACACTGTGCGTTTCTTATACTCTAAGTTTTTCAGTGCAACTCACTCTTATACTATGTATTACACTGTGCGTTTCTTATATTCTAAGTTTTTCAGTGCAACTCACTCATATACTATGTACTACACTGTGCATTTCGTGTAATGCCGGTTTTTCAGTAAATTCTAAGTTTTTCAAGGCAACTCACTCATATACTATGTACTACACTATGCGTTTCTTATATTCTAAGTTTTTCAGTGCAACTCACTCATATACTATGTACTACACTGTGCGTTTCTTATATTCTAAGTTTTTCAGTGCAACTCACTCATATACTATGTATTACACTGTGCGTTTCTTATATTCTAAGTTTTTCAGTGCAACTCACTCATATACTATGTACTAAACTGTGCATTTCGTGTAATGCCGGTTTTTCAGTAAATTCTAAGTTTTTCAGTGCAACTCACTCATATACTATGTACTACACTGTGCGTTTCTTATATTCTTAGTTTTTCAGTGCAACTCACTCATATACTATGTACTACACTGTGCGTTTCTTATATTCTAAGTTTTTCAGTGCAACTCACTCATATACTATGTACTACACTGTGCGTTTCTTATATTATAAGTTTTTCAGTGCAACTCACTCATATACTATGTACTACACTGTTCGTTTCTTATATTCTAAGTTTTTCAGTGCAACTCACTCATATACTATGTACTACACTGTGCGTTTCTTATATTCTAAGTTTTTCAGTGCAACTCACTCATATACAAGGTACTACACTGTGCATTTCGTGTAATGCTGGTTTTTCTGTAAATTCTAAGTTTTTCAGTGCAACTCACTCATATACTATGTACTACACTGTGCGTTTCTTATATTCTAAGTTTTTCAGTGCAACTCACTCATATACTATGTACTACACTGTGCGTTTCTTATATTCTAAGTTTTTCAGTGCAACTCACTCATATACTATGTACTACAATGTGCGTTTCTTATACTCTAAGTTTTTCAGTGCAACTCACTCATATACTATGTATTACACTGTGTGTTTCTTATATTCTAAGTTTTTCAGTGCAACTCACTCATATACTATGTACTACACTGTGCATTTCGTGTAATGCCGGTTTTTCAGTAAATTCTAAGTTTTTCAGTGCAACTCACTCATATACTATGTACTACACTGTGCGTTTCTTATATTCTAAGTTTTTCAGTGCAACTCACTCATATACTATGTACTACACTGTGCGTTTCTTATACTCTAAGTTTTTCAGTGCAACTCACTCATATACTATGTATTACACTGTGCGTTTCTTATATTCTAAGTTTTTCAGTGCAACTCACTCATATACTATGTACTACACAGTGCATTTCGTGTAATGCCGGTTTTTCAGTAAATTCTAAGTTTTTCAAGGCAACTCACTCATATACTATGTACTACACTATGCGTTTCTTATATTCTAAGTTTTTCAGTGCAACTCACTCATATACTATGTACTACACTGTGCGTTTCTTATATTCTAAGTTTTTCAGTGCAACTCACTCATATACTATGTACTACACTGTGCGTTTCTTATATTCTAAGTTTTTCAGTGCAACTCACTCATATACTATGTACTACACTGTGCGTTTCTTATATTCTAAGTTTTTCAGTGCAACTCACTCATATACTATGTACTACACTGTGCGTTTCTTGTATTCTAAGTTTTTCAGTGCAACTCACTCATATACTATGTACTACACTGTGCGTTTCTTATATTCTAAGTTTTTCAGTGCAACTCACTCATATACTATGTACTACAATGTGCGTTTCTTATATTCTAAGTTTTTCAGTGCAACTCACTCATATACTATGTACTACACTGTGCGTTTCTTATATTCTAAGTTTTTCAGTGCAACTCACTCATATACTATGTACTACACTGTGCTTTTCTTATATTCTAAGTTTTTCAGTGCAACTCACTCATATACTATGTATTACACTGTGCGTTTCTTATATTCTAAGTTTTTCAGTGCAACTCACTCATATACTATGTACTACACTGTGCATTTCGTGTATTGCCGGTTTTTCAGTAAATTCTAAGTTTTTCAGTGCAACTCACTCATATACTATGTACTACACTGTGCGTTTCTTATATTCTAAGTTTTTCAGTGCAACTCACTCATATACTATGTACTACAATGTGCGTTTCTTATATTCTAAGTTTTTCAGTGCAACTCACTCATATACTATGTACTATACTGTGCGTTTCTTATATTCTTAGTTTTTCAGAGCAACTCACTCATATACTATGTACTACACTGTGCGTTTCTTATATTCTAAGTTTTTCAGTGCAACTCACTCATATACTATGTACTACACTGTGCGTTTCTTATATTCTAAGTTTTTCAGTGCAACTCACTCATATACTATGTACTACACTATGCGTTTCTTATATTCTAAGTTTTTCAGTGCAACTCACTCATATACTATGTACTACACTGTGCGTTTCTTATATTCTAAGTTTTTCAGTGCAACTCACTCATATACTATGTACTACACTGTGCGTTTCTTATACTCTAAGTTTTTCAGTGCAACTCACTCATATACTATGTATTACACTGTGCGTTTCTTATATTCTAAGTTTTTCAGTGCAACTCACTCATATACTATGTACTACACTGTGCGTTTCTTATATTCTAAGTTTTTCAGTGCAACTCATTCATATACTATGTACTACACTGTGCGTTTCTTATATTCTTAGTTTTTCAGTGCAACTCACTCATATACTTGTACTACACTGTGCGTTTCTTATATTCTAAGTTTTTCAGTGCAACTCACTCATATACTATGTACTACACTGTGCGTTTCTTATATTCTAAGTTTTTCAGTGCAACTCACTCATATACTATGTAGTACACTGTGCGTTTCTTATATTCTAAGTTTTTCAGTGCAACTCACTCATATACTATATACTACACTGTGCGTTTCTTATACTCTAAGTTTTTCAGTGCAACTCACTCTTATACTATGTATTACACTGTGCGTTTCTTATATTCTAAGTTTTTCAGTGCAACTCACTCATATACTATGTACTACACTGTGCATTTCGTGTAATGCCGGTTTTTCAGTAAATTCTAAGTTTTTCAAGGCAACTCACTCATATACTATGTACTACACTATGCGTTTCTTATATTCTAAGTTTTTCAGTGCAACTCACTCATATACTATGTACTACACTGTGCGTTTCTTATATTCTAAGTTTTTCAGTGCAACTCACTCATATACTATGTATTACACTGTGCGTTTCTTATATTCTAAGTTTTTCAGTGCAACTCACTCATATACTATGTACTAAACTGTGCATTTCGTGTAATGCCGGTTTTTCAGTAAATTCTAAGTTTTTCAGTGCAACTCACTCATATACTATGTACTACACTGTGCGTTTCTTATATTCTTAGTTTTTCAGTGCAACTCACTCATATACTATGTACTACACTGTGCGTTTCTTATATTCTAAGTTTTTCAGTGCAACTCACTCATATACTATGTACTACACTGTGCGTTTCTTATATTATAAGTTTTTCAGTGCAACTCACTCATATACTATGTACTACACTGTTCGTTTCTTATATTCTAAGTTTTTCAGTGCAACTCACTCATATACTATGTACTACACTGTGCGTTTCTTATATTCTAAGTTTTTCAGTGCAACTCACTCATATACAAGGTACTACACTGTGCATTTCGTGTAATGCTGGTTTTTCTGTAAATTCTAAGTTTTTCAGTGCAACTCACTCATATACTATGTACTACACTGTGCGTTTCTTATATTCTAAGTTTTTCAGTGCAACTCACTCATATACTATGTACTACACTGTGCGTTTCTTATATTCTAAGTTTTTCAGTGCAACTCACTCATATACTATGTACTACAATGTGCGTTTCTTATACTCTAAGTTTTTCAGTGCAACTCACTCATATACTATGTATTACACTGTGTGTTTCTTATATTCTAAGTTTTTCAGTGCAACTCACTCATATACTATGTACTACACTGTGCATTTCGTGTAATGCCGGTTTTTCAGTAAATTCTAAGTTTTTCAGTGCAACTCACTCATATACTATGTACTACACTGTGCGTTTCTTATATTCTAAGTTTTTCAGTGCAACTCACTCATATACTATGTACTACACTGTGCGTTTCTTATACTCTAAGTTTTTCAGTGCAACTCACTCATATACTATGTATTACACTGTGCGTTTCTTATATTCTAAGTTTTTCAGTGCAACTCACTCATATACTATGTACTACACAGTGCATTTCGTGTAATGCCGGTTTTTCAGTAAATTCTAAGTTTTTCAAGGCAACTCACTCATATACTATGTACTACACTATGCGTTTTTTATATTCTAAGTTTTTCAGTGCAACTCACTCATATACTATGTACTACACTGTGCGTTTCTTATATTCTAAGTTTTTCAGTGCAACTCACTCATATACTATGTACTACACTGTGCGTTTCTTATATTCTAAGTTTTTCAGTGCAACTCACTCATATACTATGTACTACACTGTGCGTTTCTTATATTCTAAGTTTTTCAGTGCAACTCACTCATATACTATGTACTACACTGTGCGTTTCTTGTATTCTAAGTTTTTCAGTGCAACTCACTCATATACTATGTACTACACTGTGCGTTTCTTATATTCTAAGTTTTTCAGTGCAACTCACTCATATACTATGTACTACAATGTGCGTTTCTTATATTCTAAGTTTTTCAGTGCAACTCACTCATATACTATGTACTACACTGTGCGTTTCTTATATTCTAAGTTTTTCAGTGCAACTCACTCATATACTATGTACTACACTGTGCTTTTCTTATATTCTAAGTTTTTCAGTGCAACTCACTCATATACTATGTATTACACTGTGCGTTTCTTATATTCTAAGTTTTTCAGTGCAACTCACTCATATACTATGTACTACACTGTGCATTTCGTGTATTGCCGGTTTTTCAGTAAATTCTAAGTTTTTCAGTGCAACTCACTCATATACTATGTACTACACTGTGCGTTTCTTATATTCTAAGTTTTTCAGTGCAACTCACTCATATACTATGTACTACAATGTGCGTTTCTTATATTCTAAGTTTTTCAGTGCAACTCACTCATATACTATGTACTATACTGTGCGTTTCTTATATTCTTAGTTTTTCAGAGCAACTCACTCATATACTATGTACTACACTGTGCGTTTCTTATATTCTAAGTTTTTCAGTGCAACTCACTCATATACTATGTACTACACTGTGCGTTTCTTATATTCTAAGTTTTTCAGTGCAACTCACTCATATACTATGTACTACACTATGCGTTTCTTATATTCTAAGTTTTTCAGTGCAACTCACTCATATACTATGTACTACACTGTGCGTTTCTTATATTCTAAGTTTTTCAGTGCAACTCACTCATATACTATGTACTACACTGTGCGTTTCTTATACTCTAAGTTTTTCAGTGCAACTCACTCATATACTATGTATTACACTGTGCGTTTCTTATATTCTAAGTTTTTCAGTGCAACTCACTCATATACTATGTACTACACTGTGCATTTCGTGTAATGCCGGTTTTTCAGTAAATTCTAAGTTTTTCAGTGCAACTCACTCATATACTATGTACTACACTGTGCGTTTCTTATATTCTTAGTTTTTCAGTGCAACTCACTCATATACAAGGTACTACACTGTGCATTTCGTGTAATGCTGGTTTTTCTGTAAATTCTAAGTTTTTCAGTGCAACTCACTCATATACTATGTACTACACTGTGCGTTTCTTATATTCTAAGTTTTTCAGTGCAACTCACTCATATACTATGTACTACACTGTGCGTTTCTTATATTCTAAGTTTTTCAGTGCAACTCACTCATATACTATGTACTACAATGTGCGTTTCTTATACTCTAAGTTTTTCAGTGCAACTCACTCATATACTATGTATTACACTGTGTGTTTCTTATATTCTAAGTTTTTCAGTGCAACTCACTCATATACTATGTACTACACTGTGCATTTCGTGTAATGCCGGTTTTTCAGTAAATTCTAAGTTTTTCAGTGCAACTCACTCATATACTATGTACTACACTGTGCGTTTCTTATATTCTAAGTTTTTCAGTGCAACTCACTCATATACTATGTACTACACTGTGCGTTTCTTATATTCTAAGTTTTTCAGTGCAACTCACTCATATACTATGTACTACACTGTGCATTTCGTGTAATGCTGGTTTTTCAGTACATTCTAAGTTTTTCAGTGCAACTCACTCATATATTATGTACTACACTGTGCGTTTCTTATATTCTAAGTTTTTCAGTTCAACTCACTCATATACTATGTACTACACTGTGCGTTTCTTATATTCTAAGTTTTTCAGTGCAACTCACTCATATACTATGTACTACACTGTGCGTTTCTTATATTCTAAGTTTTTCAGTGCAACTCACTCATATACTATGTACTACACTGTGCGTTTCTTATATTCTAAGTTTTTCAGTGCAACTCACTCATATACAAGGTACTACACTGTGCATTTCGTGTAATGCTGGTTTTTCTGTAAATTCTAAGTTTTTCAGTGCAACTCACTCATATACTATGTACTACACTGTGCGTTTCTTATATTCTAAGTTTTTCAGTGCAACTCACTCATATACTATGTACTACAATGTGCGTTTCTTATACTCTAAGTTTTTCAGTGCAACTCACTCATATACTATGTATTACACTGTGCGTTTCTTATATTCTAAGTTTTTCAGTGCAACTCACTCATATACTATGTACTACACTGTGCATTTCGTGTAATGCCGGTTTTTCAGTAAATTCTAAGTTTTTCAGTGCAACTCACTCATATACTATGTACTACACTGTGCGTTTCTTATATTCTAAGTTTTTCAGTGCAACTCACTCATATACTATGTACTACAATGTGCGTTTCTTATATTCTAAGTTTTTCAGTGCAACTCACTCATATACTATGTACTAAACTCTGCGTTTCTTATATTCTTAGTTTTTCAGTGCAACTCACTCATATACTATGTACTACACTGTGCGTTTCTTATATTCTATGTTTTTCAGTGCAACTCACTCATATACTATGTACTACACTGTGCGTTTCTTATATTCTAAGTTTTTCAGTGCAACTCACTCATATACTATGTACTACACTGTGCGTTTCTTATATTCTAAGTTTTTCAGTGCAACTCACTCATATACTATGTACTACACTGTGCGTTTCTTATATTCTAAGTTTTTCAGTGCAACTCATTCATATACTATGTACTACACTGTGCGTTTCTTATATTCTTAGTTTTTCAGTGAAACTCACTCATATACTTGTACTACACTGTGCGTTTCTTATATTCTAAGTTTTTCAGTGCAACTCACTCATATACTATGTACTACACTGTGCGTTTCTTATATTCTAAGTTTTTCAGTGCAACTCACTCATATACTATGTAGTACACTGTGCGTTTCTTATATTCTAAGTTTTTCAGTGCAACTCACTCATATACTATGTACTACACTGTGCGTTTCTTATACTCTAAGTTTTTCAGTGCAACTCACTCATATACTATGTATTACACTGTGCGTTTCTTATATTCTAAGTTTTTCAGTGCAACTCACTCATATACTATGTACTACACTGTGCATTTCGTGTAATGCCGGTTTTTCAGTAAATTCTAAGCTTTTCAAGGCAACTCACTCATATACTATGTACTACACTATGCGTTTCTTATATTCTAAGTTTTTCAGTGCAACTGACTCATATACTATGTACTACACTGTGCGTTTCTTATATTCTAAGTTTTTCAGTGCAACTCACTCATATACTATGTATTACACTGTGCGTTTCTTATATTCTAAGTTTTTCAGTGCAACTCACTCATATACTATGTACTACACTGTGCATTTCGTGTAATGCCGGTTTTTCAGTAAATTCTAAGTTTTTCAGTGCAACTCACTCATATACTATGTACTACACTGTGCGTTTCTTATATTCTTAGTTTTTCAGTGCAACTCACTCATATACTATGTACTACACTGTGCGTTTCTTATATTCTAAGTTTTTCAGTGCAACTCACTCATATACTATGTAGTACACTGTGCGTTTCTTATATTCTAAGTTTTTCAGTGCAACTCACTCATATACTATGTACTACACTGTTCGTTTCTTATATTCTAAGTTTTTCAGTGCAACTCACTCATATACTATGTACTACACTGTGCGTTTCTTATATTCTAAGTTTTTCAGTGCAACTCACTCATATACAAGGTACTACACTGTGCATTTCATGTAATGCTGGTTTTTCTGTAAATTCTAAGTTTTTCAGTGCAACTCACTCATATACTATGTACTACACTGTGCGTTTCTTATATTCTAAGTTTTTCAGTGCAACTCACTCATATACTATGTACTACACTGTGCGTTTCTTATATTCTAAGTTTTTCAGTGCAACTCACTCATATACTATGTACTACAATGTGCGTTTCTTATACTCTAAGTTTTTCAGTGCAACTCACTCATATACTATGTATTACACTGTGCGTTTCTTATATTCTAAGTTTTTCAGTGCAACTCACTCATATACTATGTACTACACTGTGCGTTTCTTATATTCTAAGTTTTTCAGTGCAACTCATTCATATACTATGTACTACACTGTGCGTTTCTTATATTCTTAGTTTTTCAGTGCAACTCACTCATATACTTGTACTACACTGTGCGTTTCTTATATTCTAAGTTTTTCAGTGCAACTCACTCATATACTATGTACTACACTGTGCGTTTCTTATATTCTAAGTTTTTCAGTGCAACTCACTCATATACTATGTAGTACACTGTGCGTTTCTTATATTCTAAGTTTTTCAGTGCAACTCACTCATATACTATGTACTACACTGTGCGTTTCTTATACTCTAAGTTTTTCAGTGCAACTCACTCATATACTATGTATTACACTGTGCGTTTCTTATATTCTAAGTTTTTCAGTGCAACTCACTCATATACTATGTACTACACTGTGCATTTCGTGTAATGCCGGTTTTTCAGTAAATTCTAAGTTTTTCAAGGCAACTCACTCATATACTATGTACTACACTATGCGTTTCTTATATTCTAAGTTTTTCAGTGCAACTCACTCATATACTATGTACTACACTGTGCGTTTCTTATATTCTAAGTTTTTCAGTGCAACTCACTCATATACTATGTACTACACTGTGCGTTTCTTATATTCTAAGTTTTTCAGTGCAACTCACTCATATACTATGTACTACACTGTGCGTTTCTTATATTCTAAGTTTTTCAGTGCAACTCACTCATATACTATGTACTACACTGTGCGTTTCTTGTATTCTAAGTTTTTCAGTGCAACTCACTCATATACTATGTACTACACTGTGCGTTTCTTATATTCTAAGTTTTTCAGTGCAACTCACTCATATACTATGTACTACAATGTGCGTTTCTTATATTCTAAGTTTTTCAGTGCAACTCACTCATATACTATGTACTACACTGTGCGTTTCTTATATTCTAAGTTTTTCAGTGCAACTCACTCATATACTATGTACTACACTGTGCTTTTCTTATATTCTAAGTTTTTCAGTGCAACTCACTCATATACTATGTACTACACTGTGCGTTTCTTATATTCTATGTTTTTCAGTGCAACTCACTCATATACTATGTACTACACTGTGCGTTTCTTATATTCTAAGTTTTTCAGTGCAACTCACTCATATACTATGTACTACACTGTGCGTTTCTTATATTCTAAGTTTTTCAGTGCAACTCACTCATATACTATGTACTACACTGTGCGTTTCTTATATTCTAAGTTTTTCAGTGCAACTCATTCATATACTATGTACTACACTGTGCGTTTCTTATATTCTTAGTTTTTCAGTGCAACTCACTCATATACTTGTACTACACTGTGCGTTTCTTATATTCTAAGTTTTTCAGTGCAACTCACTCATATACTATGTACTACACTGTGCGTTTCTTATATTCTAAGTTTTTCAGTGCAACTCACTCATATACTATGTAGTACACTGTGCGTTTCTTATATTCTAAGTTTTTCAGTGCAACTCACTCATATACTATGTACTACACTGTGCGTTTCTTATACTCTAAGTTTTTCAGTGCAACTCACTCATATACTATGTATTACACTGTGCGTTTCTTATATTCTAAGTTTTTCAGTGCAACTCACTCATATACTATGTACTACACTGTGCATTTCGTGTAATGCCGGTTTTTCAGTAAATTCTAAGTTTTTCAAGGCAACTCACTCATATACTATGTACTACACTATGCGTTTCTTATATTCTAAGTTTTTCAGTGCAACTCACTCATATACTATGTACTACACTGTGCGTTTCTTATATTCTAAGTTTTTCAGTGCAACTCACTCATATACTATGTACTACACTGTGCGTTTCTTATATTCTAAGTTTTTCAGTGCAACTCACTCATATACTATGTACTACACTGTGCGTTTCTTATATTCTAAGTTTTTCAGTGCAACTCACTCATATACTATGTACTACACTGTGCGTTTCTTGTATTCTAAGTTTTTCAGTGCAACTCACTCATATACTATGTACTACACTGTGCGTTTCTTATATTCTAAGTTTTTCAGTGCAACTCACTCATATACTATGTACTACAATGTGCGTTTCTTATATTCTAAGTTTTTCAGTGCAACTCACTCATATACTATGTACTACACTGTGCGTTTCTTATATTCTAAGTTTTTCAGTGCAACTCACTCATATACTATGTACTACACTGTGCTTTTCTTATATTCTAAGTTTTTCAGTGCAACTCACTCATATACTATGTACTACACTGTGCGTTTCTTATATTCTATGTTTTTCAGTGCAACTCACTCATATACTATGTACTACACTGTGCGTTTCTTATATTCTAAGTTTTTCAGTGCAACTCACTCATATACTATGTACTACACTGTGCGTTTCTTATATTCTAAGTTTTTCAGTGCAACTCACTCATATACTATGTACTACACTGTGCGTTTCTTATATTCTAAGTTTTTCAGTGCAACTCATTCATATACTATGTACTACACTGTGCGTTTCTTATATTCTTAGTTTTTCAGTGCAACTCACTCATATACTTGTACTACACTGTGCGTTTCTTATATTCTAAGTTTTTCAGTGCAACTCACTCATATACTATGTACTACACTGTGCGTTTCTTATATTCTAAGTTTTTCAGTGCAACTCACTCATATACTATGTAGTACACTGTGCGCTTCTTATATTCTAAGTTTTTCAGTGCAACTCACTCATATACTATGTACTACACTGTGCGTTTCTTATACTCTAAGTTTTTCAGTGCAACTCACTCATATACTATGTATTACACTGTGCGTTTCTTATATTCTAAGTTTTTCAGTGCAACTCACTCATATACTATGTACTACACTGTGCATTTCGTGTAATGCCGGTTTTTCAGTAAATTCTAAGTTTTTCAAGGCAACTCACTCATATACTATGTACTACACTATGCGTTTCTTATATTCTAAGTTTTTCAGTGCAACTCACTCATATACTATGTACTACACTGTGCGTTTCTTATATTCTAAGTTTTTCAGTGCAACTCACTCATATACTATGTACTACACTGTGCGTTTCTTATATTCTAAGTTTTTCAGTGCAACTCACTCATATACTATGTACTACACTGTGCGTTTCTTATATTCTAAGTTTTTCAGTGCAACTCACTCATATACTATGTACTACACTGTGCGTTTCTTGTATTCTAAGTTTTTCAGTGCAACTCACTCATATACTATGTACTACACTGTGCGTTTCTTATATTCTAAGTTTTTCAGTGCAACTCACTCATATACTATGTACTACAATGTGCGTTTCTTATATTCTAAGTTTTTCAGTGCAACTCACTCATATACTATGTACTACACTGTGCGTTTCTTATATTCTAAGTTTTTCAGTGCAACTCACTCATATACTATGTACTACACTGTGCTTTTCTTATATTCTAAGTTTTTCAGTGCAACTCACTCATATACTATGTACTACACTGTGCGTTTCTTATATTCTAAGTTTTTCAGTGCAACTCACTCATATACTATGTACTACACTGTGCGTTTCTTATATTCTAAGTTTTTCAGTGCAACTCACTCATATACTATGTACTACACTGTGCGTTTCTTATATTCTAAGTTTTTCAGTGCAATTCACTCATATACTATGTACTACACTGTGCGTTTCTTATATTCTAAGTTTTTCAGTGCAACTCACTCATATAGTATGTACTACACTGTGCGTTTCTTATATTCTTAGTTTTTCAGTGCAACTCACTCATATACTATGTACTACACTGTGCGTTTCTTATATTCTAAGTTTTTCAGTGCAACTCACTCATATACTATGTACTACACTGTGCGTTTCTTATATTCTAAGTTTTTCAGTGCAACTCACTCATATACTATGTACTACACTGTGCGTTTCTTATATTCTAAGTTTTTCAGTGCAACTCACTCATATACTATGTACTACACTGTGCGTTTCTTATACTCTAAGTTTTTCAGTGCAATACACTCATATACTATGTATTACACTGTGCGTTTCTTATATTCTAAGTTTTTCAGTGCAACTCACTCATATACTATGAACTACACTGTGCATTTCGTGTATTGCCGGTTTTTCAGTAAATTCTAAGTTTTTCAGTGCAACTCACTCATATACTATGTACTACACTGTGCGTTTCTTATATTCTAAGTTTTTCAGTGCAACTCACTCATATACTATGTACTACACTGTGCGTTTCTTATATTCTAAGTTTTTCAGTGCAACTCACTCATATACTATGTACTACACTGTGCGTTTCTTGTATTCTAAGTTTTTCAGTGCAACTCACTCATATACTATGTACTACACTGTGCGTTTCTTATATTCTAAGTTTTTCAGTGCAACTCACTCATATACTATGTACTACAATGTGCGTTTCTTATATTCTAAGTTTTTCAGTGCAACTCACTCATATACTATGTACTACACTGTGCGTTTCTTATATTCTAAGTTTTTCAGTGCAACTCACTCATATACTATGTACTACACTGTGCTTTTCTTATATTCTAAGTTTTTCAGTGCAACTCACTCATATACTATGTACTACACTGTGCGTTTCTTATATTCTATGTTTTTCAGTGCAACTCACTCATATACTATGTACTACACTGTGCGTTTCTTATATTCTAAGTTTTTCAGTGCAACTCACTCATATACTATGTACTACACTGTGCGTTTCTTATATTCTAAGTTTTTCAGTGCAACTCACTCATATACTATGTACTACACTGTGCGTTTCTTATATTCTAAGTTTTTCAGTGCAACTCATTCATATACTATGTACTACACTGTGCGTTTCTTATATTCTTAGTTTTTCAGTGCAACTCACTCATATACTTGTACTACACTGTGCGTTTCTTATATTCTAAGTTTTTCAGTGCAACTCACTCATATACTATGTACTACACTGTGCGTTTCTTATATTCTAAGTTTTTCAGTGCAACTCACTCATATACTATGTAGTACACTGTGCGTTTCTTATATTCTAAGTTTTTCAGTGCAACTCACTCATATACTATGTACTACACTGTGCGTTTCTTATACTCTAAGTTTTTCAGTGCAACTCACTCATATACTATGTATTACACTGTGCGTTTCTTATATTCTAAGTTTTTCAGTGCAACTCACTCATATACTATGTACTACACTGTGCATTTCGTGTAATGCCGGTTTTTCAGTAAATTCTAAGTTTTTCAAGGCAACTCACTCATATACTATGTACTACACTATGCGTTTCTTATATTCTAAGTTTTTCAGTGCAACTCACTCATATACTATGTACTACACTGTGCGTTTCTTATATTCTAAGTTTTTCAGTGCAACTCACTCATATACTATGTACTACACTGTGCGTTTCTTATATTCTAAGTTTTTCAGTGCAACTCACTCATATACTATGTACTACACTGTGCGTTTCTTATATTCTAAGTTTTTCAGTGCAACTCACTCATATACTATGTACTACACTGTGCGTTTCTTGTATTCTAAGTTTTTCAGTGCAACTCACTCATATACTATGTACTACACTGTGCGTTTCTTATATTCTAAGTTTTTCAGTGCAACTCACTCATATACTATGTACTACAATGTGCGTTTCTTATATTCTAAGTTTTTCAGTGCAACTCACTCATATACTATGTACTACACTGTGCGTTTCTTATATTCTAAGTTTTTCAGTGCAACTCACTCATATACTATGTACTACACTGTGCTTTTCTTATATTCTAAGTTTTTCAGTGCAACTCACTCATATACTATGTACTACACTGTGCGTTTCTTATATTCTATGTTTTTCAGTGCAACTCACTCATATACTATGTACTACACTGTGCGTTTCTTATATTCTAAGTTTTTCAGTGCAACTCACTCATATACTATGTACTACACTGTGCGTTTCTTATATTCTAAGTTTTTCAGTGCAACTCACTCATATACTATGTACTACACTGTGCGTTTCTTATATTCTAAGTTTTTCAGTGCAACTCATTCATATACTATGTACTACACTGTGCGTTTCTTATATTCTTAGTTTTTCAGTGCAACTCACTCATATACTTGTACTACACTGTGCGTTTCTTATATTCTAAGTTTTTCAGTGCAACTCACTCATATACTATGTACTACACTGTGCGTTTCTTATATTCTAAGTTTTTCAGTGCAACTCACTCATATACTATGTAGTACACTGTGCGCTTCTTATATTCTAAGTTTTTCAGTGCAACTCACTCATATACTATGTACTACACTGTGCGTTTCTTATACTCTAAGTTTTTCAGTGCAACTCACTCATATACTATGTATTACACTGTGCGTTTCTTATATTCTAAGTTTTTCAGTGCAACTCACTCATATACTATGTACTACACTGTGCATTTCGTGTAATGCCGGTTTTTCAGTAAATTCTAAGTTTTTCAAGGCAACTCACTCATATACTATGTACTACACTATGCGTTTCTTATATTCTAAGTTTTTCAGTGCAACTCACTCATATACTATGTACTACACTGTGCGTTTCTTATATTCTAAGTTTTTCAGTGCAACTCACTCATATACTATGTACTACACTGTGCGTTTCTTATATTCTAAGTTTTTCAGTGCAACTCACTCATATACTATGTACTACACTGTGCGTTTCTTATATTCTAAGTTTTTCAGTGCAACTCACTCATATACTATGTACTACACTGTGCGTTTCTTGTATTCTAAGTTTTTCAGTGCAACTCACTCATATACTATGTACTACACTGTGCGTTTCTTATATTCTAAGTTTTTCAGTGCAACTCACTCATATACTATGTACTACAATGTGCGTTTCTTATATTCTAAGTTTTTCAGTGCAACTCACTCATATACTATGTACTACACTGTGCGTTTCTTATATTCTAAGTTTTTCAGTGCAACTCACTCATATACTATGTACTACACTGTGCTTTTCTTATATTCTAAGTTTTTCAGTGCAACTCACTCATATACTATGTACTACACTGTGCGTTTCTTATATTCTAAGTTTTTCAGTGCAACTCACTCATATACTATGTACTACACTGTGCGTTTCTTATATTCTAAGTTTTTCAGTGCAACTCACTCATATACTATGTACTACACTGTGCGTTTCTTATATTCTAAGTTTTTCAGTGCAATTCACTCATATACTATGTACTACACTGTGCGTTTCTTATATTCTAAGTTTTTCAGTGCAACTCACTCATATAGTATGTACTACACTGTGCGTTTCTTATATTCTTAGTTTTTCAGTGCAACTCACTCATATACTATGTACTACACTGTGCGTTTCTTATATTCTAAGTTTTTCAGTGCAACTCACTCATATACTATGTACTACACTGTGCGTTTCTTATATTCTAAGTTTTTCAGTGCAACTCACTCATATACTATGTACTACACTGTGCGTTTCTTATATTCTAAGTTTTTCAGTGCAACTCACTCATATACTATGTACTACACTGTGCGTTTCTTATACTCTAAGTTTTTCAGTGCAATACACTCATATACTATGTATTACACTGTGCGTTTCTTATATTCTAAGTTTTTCAGTGCAACTCACTCATATACTATGAACTACACTGTGCATTTCGTGTATTGCCGGTTATTCAGTAAATTCTAAGTTTTTCAGTGCAACTCACTCATATACTATGTACTACACTGTGCGTTTCTTATATTCTAAGTTTTTCAGTGCAACTCACTCATATACTATGTACTACACTGTGCGTTTCTTATATTCTAAGTTTTTCAGTGCAACTCACTCATATACTATGTACTATACTGTGCGTTTCTTATATTCTTAGTTTTTCAGTGCAACTCACTCATATACTATGTACTACACTGTGCGTTTCTTATATTCTAAGTTTTTCAGTGCAACTCACTCATATACTATGTACTACACTGTGCGTTTCTTATATTCTAAGTTTTTCAGTGCAACTCACTCATATACTATGTACTACACTATGCGTTTCTTATATTCTAAGTTTTTCAGTGCAACTCACTCATATACTATGTACTACACTGTGCGTTTCTTATATTCTAAGTTTTTCAGTGCAACTCACTCATATACTATGTACTACACTGTGCGTTTCTTATACTCTAAGTTTTTCAGTGCAACTCACTCATATACTATGTATTACACTGTGCGTTTCTTATATTCTAAGTTTTTCAGTGCAACTCACTCATATACTATGTACTACACTGTGCATTTCGTGTAATGCCGGTTTTTCAGTAAATTCTAAGTTTTTCAGTGCAACTCACTCATATACTATGTACTACACTGTGCGTTTCTTATATTCTAAGTTTTTCAGTGCAACTCACTCATATACTATGTACTACACTGTGCGTTTCTTATATTCTAAGTTTTTCAGTGCAACTCACTCATATACTATGTACTACACTGTGCGTTTCTTATATTCTAAGTTTTTCAGTGCAACTCACTCATATACTATGTACTACACTGTGCGTTTCTTATATTCTTAGTTTTTCAGTGCAACTCACTCATATACTATGTACTACACTGTGCGTTTCTTATAGTCTAAGTTTTTCAGTGCAACTCACTCATATACTATGTACTACACTGTGCGTTTCTTATATTCTAAGTTTTTCACTGCAACTCACTCATATACTATGTACTACACTGTGCGTTTCTTATATTCTAAGTTTTTCAGTGCAACTCACTCATATACTATGTACTACACTGTGCATTTCGTGTAATGCTGGTTTTTCTGTAAATTCTAAGTTTTTCAGTGCAACTCACTCATATACTATGTACTACACTGTGCGTTTCTTATATTCTAAGTTTTTCAGTGCAACTCACTCATATACTATGTACTACACTGTGCGTTTCTTATATTCTAAGTTTTTCAGTGCAACTCACTCATATACTATGTACTACACTGTGCGTTTCTTATATTCTAAGTTTTTCAGTGCAACTCACTCATATACTATGTACTACACTGTGCGTTTCTTATATTCTAAGTTTTTCAGTGCAACTCACTCATATACTATGTACTACACTGTGCATTTCGTGTAATGCGGGTTTTTCAGTAAATTCTAAGTTTTTCAGTGCAACTCACTCATATACTATGTACTACACTGTGCGTTTCTTATATTCTAAGTTTTTCAGTGCAACTCACTCATATACTATGTACTACACTGTGCGTTTCTTATATTCTAAGTTTTTCAGTGCAACTCACTCATATACTATGTACTACACTGTGCGTTTCTTATATTCTAAGTTTTTCAGTGCAACTCACTCATATACTATGTACTACACTGTGCGTTTCTTATATTCTAAGTTTTTCAGTGCAACTCACTCATATACTATGTACTACACTGTGCGTTTCTTATATTCTAAGTTTTTCAGTGCAACTCACTCATATAGTATGTACTACACTGTGCGTTTCTTATATTCTAAGTTTTTCAGTGCAACTCACTCATATACTATATACTACACTGTGCATTTCTTGTAATGCTGGTTTTTCAGTAAATTCTAAGTTTTTCAGTGCAACTCTCTCATATACTATGTACTACAATGTGCGTTTCTTATATTCTAAGTTTTTCAGTGCAACTCACTCATATACTATGAACTACACTGTGCGTTTCTTATATTCTAAGTTTTTCAGTGCAACTCACTCATATACTATGTACTACACTGTGCGTTTCTTATATTCTAAGTTTTTCAGTGCAACTCACTCATATACTATGTACTACACTGTGCGTTTCTTATATTCTAAGTTTTTCAGTGCAACTCACTCATATACTATGTACTACACTGTGCGTTTCTTATATTCTAAGTTTTTCAGTGCAACTCACTCATATACTATGTAGTACACTGTGCGTTTCTTATATTCTAAGTTTTTCAGTGCAACTCACTCATATACTATGTACTACACTGTGCGTTTCTTATACTCTAAGTTTTTCAGTGCAACTCACTCATATACTATGTATTACACTGTGCGTTTCTTATATTCTAAGTTTTTCAGTGCAACTCACTCATATACTATGTACTACACTGTGCATTTCGTGTAATGCCGGTTTTTCAGTAAATTCTAAGCTTTTCAAGGCAACTCACTCATATACTATGTACTACACTATGCGTTTCTTATATTCTAAGTTTTTCAGTGCAACTGACTCATATACTATGTACTACACTGTGCGTTTCTTATATTCTAAGTTTTTCAGTGCAACTCACTCATATACTATGTATTACACTGTGCGTTTCTTATATTCTAAGTTTTTCAGTGCAACTCACTCATATACTATGTACTACACTGTGCATTTCGTGTAATGCCGGTTTTTCAGTAAATTCTAAGTTTTTCAGTGCAACTCACTCATATACTATGTACTACACTGTGCGTTTCTTATATTCTTAGTTTTTCAGTGCAACTCACTCATATACTATGTACTACACTGTGCGTTTCTTATATTCTAAGTTTTTCAGTGCAACTCACTCATATACTATGTACTACACTGTGCGTTTCTTATATTCTAAGTTTTTCAGTGCAACTCACTCATATACTATGTACTACACTGTTCGTTTCTTATATTCTAAGTTTTTCAGTGCAACTCACTCATATACTATGTACTACACTGTGCGTTTCTTATATTCTAAGTTTTTCAGTGCAACTCACTCATATACAAGGTACTACACTGTGCATTTCATGTAATGCTGGTTTTTCTGTAAATTCTAAGTTTTTCAGTGCAACTCACTCATATACTATGTACTACACTGTGCGTTTCTTATATTCTAAGTTTTTCAGTGCAACTCACTCATATACTATGTACTACACTGTGCGTTTCTTATATTCTAAGTTTTTCAGTGCAACTCACTCATATACTATGTACTACAATGTGCGTTTCTTATACTCTAAGTTTTTCAGTGCAACTCACTCATATACTATGTATTACACTGTGCGTTTCTTATATTCTAAGTTTTTCAGTGCAACTCACTCATATACTATGTACTACACTGTGCGTTTCTTATATTCTAAGTTTTTCAGTGCAACTCATTCATATACTATGTACTACACTGTGCGTTTCTTATATTCTTAGTTTTTCAGTGCAACTCACTCATATACTTGTACTACACTGTGCGTTTCTTATATTCTAAGTTTTTCAGTGCAACTCACTCATATACTATGTACTACACTGTGCGTTTCTTATATTCTAAGTTTTTCAGTGCAACTCACTCATATACTATGTAGTACACTGTGCGTTTCTTATATTCTAAGTTTTTCAGTGCAACTCACTCATATACTATGTACTACACTGTGCGTTTCTTATACTCTAAGTTTTTCAGTGCAACTCACTCATATACTATGTATTACACTGTGCGTTTCTTATATTCTAAGTTTTTCAGTGCAACTCACTCATATACTATGTACTACACTGTGCATTTCGTGTAATGCCGGTTTTTCAGTAAATTCTAAGTTTTTCAAGGCAACTCACTCATATACTATGTACTACACTATGCGTTTCTTATATTCTAAGTTTTTCAGTGCAACTCACTCATATACTATGTACTACACTGTGCGTTTCTTATATTCTAAGTTTTTCAGTGCAACTCACTCATATACTATGTACTACACTGTGCGTTTCTTATATTCTAAGTTTTTCAGTGCAACTCACTCATATACTATGTACTACACTGTGCGTTTCTTATATTCTAAGTTTTTCAGTGCAACTCACTCATATACTATGTACTACACTGTGCGTTTCTTGTATTCTAAGTTTTTCAGTGCAACTCACTCATATACTATGTACTACACTGTGCGTTTCTTATATTCTAAGTTTTTCAGTGCAACTCACTCATATACTATGTACTACAATGTGCGTTTCTTATATTCTAAGTTTTTCAGTGCAACTCACTCATATACTATGTACTACACTGTGCGTTTCTTATATTCTAAGTTTTTCAGTGCAACTCACTCATATACTATGTACTACACTGTGCTTTTCTTATATTCTAAGTTTTTCAGTGCAACTCACTCATATACTATGTACTACACTGTGCGTTTCTTATATTCTATGTTTTTCAGTGCAACTCACTCATATACTATGTACTACACTGTGCGTTTCTTATATTCTAAGTTTTTCAGTGCAACTCACTCATATACTATGTACTACACTGTGCGTTTCTTATATTCTAAGTTTTTCAGTGCAACTCACTCATATACTATGTACTACACTGTGCGTTTCTTATATTCTAAGTTTTTCAGTGCAACTCATTCATATACTATGTACTACACTGTGCGTTTCTTATATTCTTAGTTTTTCAGTGCAACTCACTCATATACTTGTACTACACTGTGCGTTTCTTATATTCTAAGTTTTTCAGTGCAACTCACTCATATACTATGTACTACACTGTGCGTTTCTTATATTCTAAGTTTTTCAGTGCAACTCACTCATATACTATGTAGTACACTGTGCGTTTCTTATATTCTAAGTTTTTCAGTGCAACTCACTCATATACTATGTACTACACTGTGCGTTTCTTATACTCTAAGTTTTTCAGTGCAACTCACTCATATACTATGTATTACACTGTGCGTTTCTTATATTCTAAGTTTTTCAGTGCAACTCACTCATATACTATGTACTACACTGTGCATTTCGTGTAATGCCGGTTTTTCAGTAAATTCTAAGTTTTTCAAGGCAACTCACTCATATACTATGTACTACACTATGCGTTTCTTATATTCTAAGTTTTTCAGTGCAACTCACTCATATACTATGTACTACACTGTGCGTTTCTTATATTCTAAGTTTTTCAGTGCAACTCACTCATATACTATGTACTACACTGTGCGTTTCTTATATTCTAAGTTTTTCAGTGCAACTCACTCATATACTATGTACTACACTGTGCGTTTCTTATATTCTAAGTTTTTCAGTGCAACTCACTCATATACTATGTACTACACTGTGCGTTTCTTGTATTCTAAGTTTTTCAGTGCAACTCACTCATATACTATGTACTACACTGTGCGTTTCTTATATTCTAAGTTTTTCAGTGCAACTCACTCATATACTATGTACTACAATGTGCGTTTCTTATATTCTAAGTTTTTCAGTGCAACTCACTCATATACTATGTACTACACTGTGCGTTTCTTATATTCTAAGTTTTTCAGTGCAACTCACTCATATACTATGTACTACACTGTGCTTTTCTTATATTCTAAGTTTTTCAGTGCAACTCACTCATATACTATGTACTACACTGTGCGTTTCTTATATTCTATGTTTTTCAGTGCAACTCACTCATATACTATGTACTACACTGTGCGTTTCTTATATTCTAAGTTTTTCAGTGCAACTCACTCATATACTATGTACTACACTGTGCGTTTCTTATATTCTAAGTTTTTCAGTGCAACTCACTCATATACTATGTACTACACTGTGCGTTTCTTATATTCTAAGTTTTTCAGTGCAACTCATTCATATACTATGTACTACACTGTGCGTTTCTTATATTCTTAGTTTTTCAGTGCAACTCACTCATATACTTGTACTACACTGTGCGTTTCTTATATTCTAAGTTTTTCAGTGCAACTCACTCATATACTATGTACTACACTGTGCGTTTCTTATATTCTAAGTTTTTCAGTGCAACTCACTCATATACTATGTAGTACACTGTGCGCTTCTTATATTCTAAGTTTTTCAGTGCAACTCACTCATATACTATGTACTACACTGTGCGTTTCTTATACTCTAAGTTTTTCAGTGCAACTCACTCATATACTATGTATTACACTGTGCGTTTCTTATATTCTAAGTTTTTCAGTGCAACTCACTCATATACTATGTACTACACTGTGCATTTCGTGTAATGCCGGTTTTTCAGTAAATTCTAAGTTTTTCAAGGCAACTCACTCATATACTATGTACTACACTATGCGTTTCTTATATTCTAAGTTTTTCAGTGCAACTCACTCATATACTATGTACTACACTGTGCGTTTCTTATATTCTAAGTTTTTCAGTGCAACTCACTCATATACTATGTACTACACTGTGCGTTTCTTATATTCTAAGTTTTTCAGTGCAACTCACTCATATACTATGTACTACACTGTGCGTTTCTTATATTCTAAGTTTTTCAGTGCAACTCACTCATATACTATGTACTACACTGTGCGTTTCTTGTATTCTAAGTTTTTCAGTGCAACTCACTCATATACTATGTACTACACTGTGCGTTTCTTATATTCTAAGTTTTTCAGTGCAACTCACTCATATACTATGTACTACAATGTGCGTTTCTTATATTCTAAGTTTTTCAGTGCAACTCACTCATATACTATGTACTACACTGTGCGTTTCTTATATTCTAAGTTTTTCAGTGCAACTCACTCATATACTATGTACTACACTGTGCTTTTCTTATATTCTAAGTTTTTCAGTGCAACTCACTCATATACTATGTACTACACTGTGCGTTTCTTATATTCTAAGTTTTTCAGTGCAACTCACTCATATACTATGTACTACACTGTGCGTTTCTTATATTCTAAGTTTTTCAGTGCAACTCACTCATATACTATGTACTACACTGTGCGTTTCTTATATTCTAAGTTTTTCAGTGCAATTCACTCATATACTATGTACTACACTGTGCGTTTCTTATATTCTAAGTTTTTCAGTGCAACTCACTCATATAGTATGTACTACACTGTGCGTTTCTTATATTCTTAGTTTTTCAGTGCAACTCACTCATATACTATGTACTACACTGTGCGTTTCTTATATTCTAAGTTTTTCAGTGCAACTCACTCATATACTATGTACTACACTGTGCGTTTCTTATATTCTAAGTTTTTCAGTGCAACTCACTCATATACTATGTACTACACTGTGCGTTTCTTATATTCTAAGTTTTTCAGTGCAACTCACTCATATACTATGTACTACACTGTGCGTTTCTTATACTCTAAGTTTTTCAGTGCAATACACTCATATACTATGTATTACACTGTGCGTTTCTTATATTCTAAGTTTTTCAGTGCAACTCACTCATATACTATGAACTACACTGTGCATTTCGTGTATTGCCGGTTTTTCAGTAAATTCTAAGTTTTTCAGTGCAACTCACTCATATACTATGTACTACACTGTGCGTTTCTTATATTCTAAGTTTTTCAGTGCAACTCACTCATATACTATGTACTACACTGTGCGTTTCTTATATTCTAAGTTTTTCAGTGCAACTCACTCATATACTATGTACTATACTGTGCGTTTCTTATATTCTTAGTTTTTCAGTGCAACTCACTCATATACTATGTACTACACTGTGCGTTTCTTATATTCTAAGTTTTTCAGTGCAACTCACTCATATACTATGTACTACACTGTGCGTTTCTTATATTCTAAGTTTTTCAGTGCAACTCACTCATATACTATGTACTACACTATGCGTTTCTTATATTCTAAGTTTTTCAGTGCAACTCACTCATATACTATGTACTACACTGTGCGTTTCTTATATTCTAAGTTTTTCAGTGCAACTCACTCATATACTATGTACTACACTGTGCGTTTCTTATACTCTAAGTTTTTCAGTGCAACTCACTCATATACTATGTATTACACTGTGCGTTTCTTATATTCTAAGTTTTTCAGTGCAACTCACTCATATACTATGTACTACACTGTGCATTTCGTGTAATGCCGGTTTTTCAGTAAATTCTAAGTTTTTCAGTGCAACTCACTCATATACTATGTACTACACTGTGCGTTTCTTATATTCTAAGTTTTTCAGTGCAACTCACTCATATACTATGTACTACACTGTGCGTTTCTTATATTCTAAGTTTTTCAGTGCAACTCACTCATATACTATGTACTACACTGTGCGTTTCTTATATTCTAAGTTTTTCAGTGCAACTCACTCATATACTATGTACTACACTGTGCGTTTCTTATATTCTTAGTTTTTCAGTGCAACTCACTCATATACTATGTACTACACTGTGCGTTTCTTATAGTCTAAGTTTTTCAGTGCAACTCACTCATATACTATGTACTACACTGTGCGTTTCTTATATTCTAAGTTTTTCACTGCAACTCACTCATATACTATGTACTACACTGTGCGTTTCTTATATTCTAAGTTTTTCAGTGCAACTCACTCATATACTATGTACTACACTGTGCATTTCGTGTAATGCTGGTTTTTCTGTAAATTCTAAGTTTTTCAGTGCAACTCACTCATATACTATGTACTACACTGTGCGTTTCTTATATTCTAAGTTTTTCAGTGCAACTCACTCATATACTATGTACTACACTGTGCGTTTCTTATATTCTAAGTTTTTCAGTGCAACTCACTCATATACTATGTACTACAATGTGCGTTTCTTATACTCTAAGTTTTTCAGTGCAACTCACTCATATACTATGTACTACAATGTGCGTTTCTTATACTCTAAGTTTTTCACTGCAACTCACTCATATACTATGTACTACACTGTGCGTTTCTTATATTCTAAGTTTTTCAGTGCAACTCACTCATATACTATGTACTACACTGTGCATTTCGTGTAATGCTGGTTTTTCTGTAAATTCTAAGTTTTTCAGTGCAACTCACTCATATACTATGTACTACACTGTGCGTTTCTTATATTCTAAGTTTTTCAGTGCAACTCACTCATATACTATGTACTACACTGTGCGTTTCTTATATTCTAAGTTTTTCAGTGCAACTCACTCATATACTATGTACTACACTGTGCGTTTCTTATATTCTAAGTTTTTCAGTGCAACTCACTCATATACTATGTACTACAATGTGCGTTTCTTATACTCTAAGTTTTTCAGTGCAACTCACTCATATACTATGTATTACACTGTGCGTTTCTTATATTCTAAGTTTTTCAGTGCAACTCACTCATATACTATGTACTACACTGTGCATTTCGTGTAATGCCGGTTTTTCAGTAAATTCTAAGTTTTTCAGTGCAACTCACTCATATACTATGTACTACACTGTGCGTTTCTTATATTCTAAGTTTTTCAGTGCAACTCACTCATATACTATGTACTACAATGTGCGTTTCTTATATTCTAAGTTTTTCAGTGCAACTCACTCATATACTATGTACTAAACTCTGCATTTCTTATATTCTTAGTTTTTCAGTGCAACTCACTCATATACTATGTACTACACTGTGCGTTTCTTATATTCTATGTTTTTCAGTGCAACTCACTCATATACTATGTACTACACTGTGCGTTTCTTATATTCTAAGTTTTTCAGTGCAACTCACTCATATACTATGTACTACACTGTGCGTTTCTTATATTCTAAGTTTTTCAGTGCAACTCACTCATATACTATGTACTACACTGTGCGTTTCTTATATTCTAAGTTTTTCAGTGCAACTCATTCATATACTATGTACTACACTGTGCGTTTCTTATATTCTTAGTTTTTCAGTGCAACTCACTCATATACTTGTACTACACTGTGCGTTTCTTATATTCTAAGTTTTTCAGTGCAACTCACTCATATACTATGTACTACACTGTGCGTTTCTTATATTCTAAGTTTTTCAGTGCAACTCACTCATATACTATGTAGTACACTGTGCGTTTCTTATATTCTAAGTTTTTCAGTGCAACTCACTCATATACTATGTACTACACTGTGCGTTTCTTATACTCTAAGTTTTTCAGTGCAACTCACTCATATACTATGTATTACACTGTGCGTTTCTTATATTCTAAGTTTTTCAGTGCAACTCACTCATATACTATGTACTACACTGTGCATTTCGTGTAATGCCGGTTTTTCAGTAAATTCTAAGTTTTTCAAGGCAACTCACTCATATACTATGTACTACACTATGCGTTTCTTATATTCTAAGTTTTTCAGTGCAACTCACTCATATACTATGTACTACACTGTGCGTTTCTTATATTCTAAGTTTTTCAGTGCAACTCACTCATATACTATGTACTACACTGTGCGTTTCTTATATTCTAAGTTTTTCAGTGCAACTCACTCATATACTATGTACTACACTGTGCGTTTCTTGTATTCTAAGTTTTTCAGTGCAACTCACTCATATACTATGTACTACACTGTGCGTTTCTTATATTCTAAGTTTTTCAGTGCAACTCACTCATATACTATGTACTACAATGTGCGTTTCTTATATTCTAAGTTTTTCAGTGCAACTCACTCATATACTATGTACTACACTGTGCGTTTCTTATATTCTAAGTTTTTCAGTGCAACTCACTCATATACTATGTACTACACTGTGCTTTTCTTATATTCTAAGTTTTTCAGTGCAACTCACTCATATACTATGTACTACACTGTGCGTTTCTTATATTCTAAGTTTTTCAGTGCAACTCACTCATATACTATGTACTACACTGTGCGTTTCTTATATTCTAAGTTTTTCAGTGCAACTCACTCATATACTATGTACTACACTGTGCGTTTCTTATATTCTAAGTTTTTCAGTGCAATTCACTCATATACTATGTACTACACTGTGCGTTTCTTATATTCTAAATTTTTCAGTGCAACTCACTCATATACTATGTACTACACTGTGCGTTTCTTATATTCTAAGTTTTTCAGTGCAACTCACTCATATACTATGTACTACACTGTGCGTTTCTTATACTCTAAGTTTTTCAGTGCAACTCACTTATATACTATGTATTACACTGTGCGTTTCTTATATTCTAAGTTTTTCAGTGCAACTCACTCATATACTATGAACTACACTGTGCATTTCGTGTTTTGCCGGTTTTTCAGTAAATTCTAAGTTTTTCAGTGCAACTCACTCATATACTATGTACTACACTGTGCGTTTCTTATATTCTAAGTTTTTCAGTGCAACTCACTCATATACTATGTACTACACTGTGCGTTTCTTATATTCTAAGTTTTTCAGTGCAACTCACTCATATACTATGTACTATACTGTGCGTTTCTTATATTCTTAGTTTTTCAGTGCAACTCACTCATATACTATGTACTACACTGTGCGTTTCTTATATTCTAAGTTTTTCAGTGCAACTCACTCATATACTATGTACTACACTGTGCGTTTCTTATATTCTAAGTTTTTCAGTGCAACTCACTCATATACTATGTACTACACTATGCGTTTCTTATATTCTAAGTTTTTCAGTGCAACTCACTCATATACTATGTACTACACTGTGCGTTTCTTATATTCTAAGTTTTTCAGTGCAACTCACTCATATACTATGTACTACACTGTGCGTTTCTTATACTCTAAGTTTTTCAGTGCAACTCACTCATATACTATGTATTACACTGTGCGTTTCTTATATTCTAAGTTTTTCAGTGCAACTCACTCATATACTATGTACTACACTGTGCATTTCGTGTAATGCCGGTTTTTCAGTAAATTCTAAGTTTTTCAGTGCAACTCACTCATATACTATGTACTACACTGTGCGTTTCTTATATTCTAAGTTTTTCAGTGCAACTCACTCATATACTATGTACTACACTGTGCGTTTCTTATATTCTAAGTTTTTCAGTGCAACTCACTCATATACTATGTACTACACTGTGCGTTTCTTATATTCTAAGTTTTTCAGTGCAACTCACTCATATACTATGTACTACACTGTGCGTTTCTTATATTCTTAGTTTTTCAGTGCAACTCACTCATATACTATGTACTACACTGTGCGTTTCTTATAGTCTAAGTTTTTCAGTGCAACTCACTCATATACTATGTACTACACTGTGCATTTCGTGTAATGCCGGTTTTTCAGTAAATTCTAAGTTTTTCAAGGCAACTCACTCATATACTATGTACTACACTATGCGTTTCTTATATTCTAAGTTTTTCAGTGCAACTCACTCATATACTATGTACTACACTGTGCGTTTCTTATATTCTAAGTTTTTCAGTGCAACTCACTCATATACTATGTATTACACTGTGCGTTTCTTATATTCTAAGTTTTTCAGTGCAACTCACTCATATACTATGTACTACACTGTGCATTTCGTGTAATGCCGGTTTTTCAGTAAATTCTAAGTTTTTCAGTGCAACTCACTCATATACTATGTACTACACTGTGCGTTTCTTATATTCTTAGTTTTTCAGTGCAACTCACTCATATACTATGTACTACACTGTGCGTTTCTTATATTCTAAGTTTTTCAGTGCAACTCACTCATATACTATGTACTACACTGTGCGTTTCTTATATTCTAAGTTTTTCAGTGCAACTCACTCATATACTATGTACTACACTGTTCGTTTCTTATATTCTAAGTTTTTCAGTGCAACTCACTCATATACTATGTACTACACTGTGCGTTTCTTATATTCTAAGTTTTTCAGTGCAACTCACTCATATACAAGGTACTACACTGTGCATTTCGTGTAATGCTGGTTTTTCTGTAAATTCTAAGTTTTTCAGTGCAACTCACTCATATACTATGTACTACACTGTGCGTTTCTTATATTCTAAGTTTTTCAGTGCAACTCACTCATATACTATGTACTACACTGTGCGTTTCTTATATTCTAAGTTTTTCAGTGCAACTCACTCATATACTATGTACTACAATGTGCGTTTCTTATACTCTAAGTTTTTCAGTGCAACTCACTCATATACTATGTATTACACTGTGCGTTTCTTATATTCTAAGTTTTTCAGTGCAACTCACTCATATACTATGTACTACACTGTGCATTTCGTGTAATGCCGGTTTTTCAGTAAATTCTAAGTTTTTCAGTGCAACTCACTCATATACTATGTACTACACTGTGCGTTTCTTATATTCTAAGTTTTTCAGTGCAACTCACTCATATACTATGTACTACAATGTGCGTTTCTTATATTCTAAGTTTTTCAGTGCAACTCACTCATATACTATGTACTAAACTCTGCGTTTCTTATATTCTTAGTTTTTCAGTGCAACTCACTCATATACTATGTACTACACTGTGCGTTTCTTATATTCTATGTTTTTCAGTGCAACTCACTCATATACTATGTACTACACTGTGCGTTTCTTATATTCTAAGTTTTTCAGTGCAACTCACTCATATACTATGTACTACACTGTGCGTTTCTTATATTCTAAGTTTTTCAGTGCAACTCACTCATATACTATGTACTACACTGTGCGTTTCTTATATTCTAAGTTTTTCAGTGCAACTCATTCATATACTATGTACTACACTGTGCGTTTCTTATATTCTTAGTTTTTCAGTGCAACTCACTCATATACTTGTACTACACTGTGCGTTTCTTATATTCTAAGTTTTTCAGTGCAACTCACTCATATACTATGTACTACACTGTGCGTTTCTTATATTCTAAGTTTTTCAGTGCAACTCACTCATATACTATGTAGTACACTGTGCGTTTCTTATATTCTAAGTTTTTCAGTGCAACTCACTCATATACTATGTACTACACTGTGCGTTTCTTATACTCTAAGTTTTTCAGTGCAACTCACTCATATACTATGTATTACACTGTGCGTTTCTTATATTCTAAGTTTTTCAGTGCAACTCACTCATATACTATGTACTACACTGTGCATTTCGTGTAATGCCGGTTTTTCAGTAAATTCTAAGTTTTTCAAGGCAACTCACTCATATACTATGTACTACACTATGCGTTTCTTATATTCTAAGTTTTTCAGTGCAACTCACTCATATACTATGTACTACACTGTGCGTTTCTTATATTCTAAGTTTTTCAGTGCAACTCACTCATATACTATGTACTACACTGTGCGTTTCTTATATTCTAAGTTTTTCAGTGCAACTCACTCATATACTATGTTCTACACTGTGCGTTTCTTATATTCTAAGTTTTTCAGTGCAACTCACTCATATACTATGTACTACACTGTGCGTTTCTTGTATTCTAAGTTTTTCAGTGCAACTCACTCATATACTATGTACTACACTGTGCGTTTCTTATATTCTAAGTTTTTCAGTGCAACTAACTCATATACTATGTACTACAATGTGCGTTTCTTATATTCCAAGTTTTTCAGTGCAACTCACTCATATACTATGTACTACACTGTGCGTTTCTTATATTCTAAGTTTTTCAGTGCAACTCACTCATATACTATGTACTACACTGTGCGTTTCTTATACTCTAAGTTTTTCAGTGCAACTCACTCATATACTATGTATTACACTGTGCGTTTCTTATATTCTAAGTTTTTCAGTGCAACTCACTCATATACTATGTACTACACTGTGCATTTCGTGTAATGCCGGTTTTTCAGTAAATTCTAAGTTTTTCAGTGCAACTCACTCATATACTATGTACTACACTGTGCGTTTCTTATATTCTTAGTTTTTCAGTGCAACTCACTCATATACTATGTACTACACTGTGCGTTTCTTATATTCTAAGTTTTTCAGTGCAACTCACTCATATACTATGTACTACACTGTGCGTTTCTTATATTCTAAGTTTTTCAGTGCAACTCACTCATATACTATGTACTACACTGTTCGTTTCTTATATTCTAAGTTTTTCAGTGCAACTCACTCATATACTATGTACTACACTGTGCGTTTCTTATATTCTAAGTTTTTCAATGCAACTCACTCATATACAAGGTACTACACTGTGCATTTCGTGTAATGCTGGTTTTTCTGTAAATTCTAAGTTTTTCAGTGCAACTCACTCATATACTATGTACTACACTGTGCGTTTCTTATATTCTAAGTTTTTCAGTGCAACTCACTCATATACTATGTACTACACTGTGCGTTTCTTATATTCTAAGTTTTTCAGTGCAACTCACTCATATACTATGTACTACAATGTGCGTTTCTTATACTCTAAGTTTTTCAGTGCAACTCACTCATATACTATGTATTACACTGTGCGTTTCTTATATTCTAAGTTTTTCAGTGCAACTCACTCATATACTATGTACTACACTGTGCATTTCGTGTAATGCCGGTTTTTCAGTAAATTCTAAGTTTTTCAGTGCAACTCACTCATATACTATGTACTACACTGTGCGTTTCTTATATTCTAAGTTTTTCAGTGCAACTCACTCATATACTATGTACTACAATGTGCGTTTCTTATATTCTAAGTTTTTCAGTGCAACTCACTCATATACTATGTACTAAACTCTGCGTTTCTTATATTCTTAGTTTTTCAGTGCAACTCACTCATATACTATGTACTACACTGTGCGTTTCTTATATTCTATGTTTTTCAGTGCAACTCACTCATATACTATGTACTACACTGTGCGTTTCTTATATTCTAAGTTTTTCAGTGCAACTCACTCATATACTATGTACTACACTGTGCGTTTCTTATATTCTAAGTTTTTCAGTGCAACTCACTCATATACTATGTACTACACTGTGCGTTTCTTATATTCTAAGTTTTTCAGTGCAACTCATTCATATACTATGTACTACACTGTGCGTTTCTTATATTCTTAGTTTTTCAGTGCAACTCACTCACATACTTGTACTACACTGTGCGTTTCTTATATTCTAAGTTTTTCAGTGCAACTCACTCATATACTATGTACTACACTGTACGTTTCTTATATTCTAAGTTTTTCAGTGCAACTCACTCATATACTATGTAGTACACTGTGCGTTTCTTATATTCTAAGTTTTTCAGTGCAACTCACTCATATACTATGTACTACACTGTGCGTTTCTTATACTCTAAGTTTTTCAGTGCAACTCACTCATATACTATGTATTACACTGTGCGTTTCTTATATTCTAAGTTTTTCAGTGCAACTCACTCATATAATATGTACTACACTGTGCATTTCGTGTAATGCCGGTTTTTCAGTAAATTCTAAGTTTTTCAAGGCAACTCACTCATATACTATGTACTACACTATGCGTTTCTTATATTCTAAGTTTTTCAGTGCAACTCACTCATATACTATGTACTACACTGTGCGTTTCTTATATTCTAAGTTTTTCAGTGCAACTCACTCATATACTATGTACTACACTGTGCGTTTCTTATATTCTAAGTTTTTCAGTGCAACTCACTCATATACTATGTACTACACTGTTCGTTTCTTATATTCTAAGTTTTTCAGTGCAACTCACTCATATACTATGTACTACACTGTGCGTTTCTTATATTCTAAGTTTTTCAGTGCAACTCACTCATATACTATGTACTACACTGTGCGTTTCTTATATTCTTAGTTTTTCAGTGCAACTCACTCATATACTATGTACTACACTGTGCGTTTCTTATAGTCTAAGTTTTTCAGTGCAACTCACTCATATACTATGTACTACACTGTGCATTTCGTGTAATGCCGGTTTTTCAGTAAATTCTAAGTTTTTCAAGGCAACTCACTCATATACTATGTACTACACTATGCGTTTCTTATATTCTAAGTTTTTCAGTGCAACTCACTCATATACTATGTACTACACTGTGCGTTTCTTATATTCTAAGTTTTTCAGTGCAACTCACTCATATACTATGTATTACACTGTGCGTTTCTTATATTCTAAGTTTTTCAGTGCAACTCACTCATATACTATGTACTACACTGTGCATTTCGTGTAATGCCGGTTTTTCAGTAAATTCTAAGTTTTTCAGTGCAACTCACTCATATACTATGTACTACACTGTGCGTTTCTTATATTCTTAGTTTTTCAGTGCAACTCACTCATATACTATGTACTACACTGTGCGTTTCTTATATTCTAAGTTTTTCAGTGCAACTCACTCATATACTATGTACTACACTGTGCGTTTCTTATATTCTAAGTTTTTCAGTGCAACTCACTCATATACTATGTACTACACTGTTCGTTTCTTATATTCTAAGTTTTTCAGTGCAACTCACTCATATACTATGTACTACACTGTGCGTTTCTTATATTCTAAGTTTTTCAGTGCAACTCACTCATATACAAGGTACTACACTGTGCATTTCGTGTAATGCTGGTTTTTCTGTAAATTCTAAGTTTTTCAGTGCAACTCACTCATATACTATGTACTACACTGTGCGTTTCTTATATTCTAAGTTTTTCAGTGCAACTCACTCATATACTATGTACTACACTGTGCGTTTCTTATATTCTAAGTTTTTCAGTGCAACTCACTCATATACTATGTACTACAATGTGCGTTTCTTATACTCTAAGTTTTTCAGTGCAACTCACTCATATACTATGTATTACACTGTGCGTTTCTTATATTCTAAGTTTTTCAGTGCAACTCACTCATATACTATGTACTACACTGTGCATTTCGTGTAATGCCGGTTTTTCAGTAAATTCTAAGTTTTTCAGTGCAACTCACTCATATACTATGTACTACACTGTGCGTTTCTTATATTCTAAGTTTTTCAGTGCAACTCACTCATATACTATGTACTACAATGTGCGTTTCTTATATTCTAAGTTTTTCAGTGCAACTCACTCATATACTATGTACTAAACTCTGCGTTTCTTATATTCTTAGTTTTTCAGTGCAACTCACTCATATACTATGTACTACACTGTGCGTTTCTTATATTCTATGTTTTTCAGTGCAACTCACTCATATACTATGTACTACACTGTGCGTTTCTTATATTCTAAGTTTTTCAGTGCAACTCACTCATATACTATGTACTACACTGTGCGTTTCTTATATTCTAAGTTTTTCAGTGCAACTCACTCATATACTATGTACTACACTGTGCGTTTCTTATATTCTAAGTTTTTCAGTGCAACTCATTCATATACTATGTACTACACTGTGCGTTTCTTATATTCTTAGTTTTTCAGTGCAACTCACTCATATACTTGTACTACACTGTGCGTTTCTTATATTCTAAGTTTTTCAGTGCAACTCACTCATATACTATGTACTACACTGTGCGTTTCTTATATTCTAAGTTTTTCAGTGCAACTCACTCATATACTATGTAGTACACTGTGCGTTTCTTATATTCTAAGTTTTTCAGTGCAACTCACTCATATACTATGTACTACACTGTGCGTTTCTTATACTCTAAGTTTTTCAGTGCAACTCACTCATATACTATGTATTACACTGTGCGTTTCTTATATTCTAAGTTTTTCAGTGCAACTCACTCATATACTATGTACTACACTGTGCATTTCGTGTAATGCCGGTTTTTCAGTAAATTCTAAGTTTTTCAAGGCAACTCACTCATATACTATGTACTACACTATGCGTTTCTTATATTCTAAGTTTTTCAGTGCAACTCACTCATATACTATGTACTACACTGTGCGTTTCTTATATTCTAAGTTTTTCAGTGCAACTCACTCATATACTATGTACTACACTGTGCGTTTCTTATATTCTAAGTTTTTCAGTGCAACTCACTCATATACTATGTTCTACACTGTGCGTTTCTTATATTCTAAGTTTTTCAGTGCAACTCACTCATATACTATGTACTACACTGTGCGTTTCTTGTATTCTAAGTTTTTCAGTGCAACTCACTCATATACTATGTACTACACTGTGCGTTTCTTATATTCTAAGTTTTTCAGTGCAACTAACTCATATACTATGTACTACAATGTGCGTTTCTTATATTCCAAGTTTTTCAGTGCAACTCACTCATATACTATGTACTACACTGTGCGTTTCTTATATTCTAAGTTTTTCAGTGCAACTCACTCATATACTATGTACTACACTGTGCTTTTCTTATATTCTAAGTTTTTCAGTGCAACTCACTCATATACTATGTATTACACTGTGCGTTTCTTATATTCTAAGTTTTTCAGTGCAACTCACTCATATACTATGTACTACACTGTGCATTTCGTGTATTGCCGGTTTTTCAGTAAATTCTAAGTTTTTCAGTGCAACTCACTCATATACTATGTACTACACTGTGCGTTTCTTATATTCTAAGTTTTTCAGTGCAACTCACTCATATACTATGTACTACACTGTGCGTTTCTTATATTCTAAGTTTTTCAGTGCAACTCACTCATATACTATGTACTATACTGTGCGTTTCTTATATTCTTAGTTTTTCAGAGCAACTCACTCATATACTATGTACTACACTGTGCGTTTCTTATATTCTAAGTTTTTCAGTGCAACTCACTCATATACTATGTACTACACTGTGCGTTTCTTATATTCTAAGTTTTTCAGTGCAACTCACTCATATACTATGTACTACACTATGCGTTTCTTATATTCTAAGTTTTTCAGTGCAACTCACTCATATACTATGTACTACACTGTGCGTTTCTTATATTCTAAGTTTTTCAGTGCAACTCACTCATATACTATGTACTACACTGTGCGTTTCTTATACTCTAAGTTTTTCAGTGCAACTCACTCATATACTATGTATTACACTGTGCGTTTCTTATATTCTAAGTTTTTCAGTGCAACTCACTCATATACTATGTACTACACTGTGCATTTCGTGTAATGCCGGTTTTTCAGTAAATTCTAAGTTTTTCAGTGCAACTCACTCATATACTATGTACTACACTGTGCGTTTCTTATATTCTTAGTTTTTCAGTGCAACTCACTCATATACTATGTACTACACTGTGCGTTTCTTATATTCTAAGTTTTTCAGTGCAACTCACTCATATACTATGTACTACACTGTGCGTTTCTTATATTCTAAGTTTTTCAGTGCAACTCACTCATATACTATGTACTACACTGTTCGTTTCTTATATTCTAAGTTTTTCAGTGCAACTCACTCATATACTATGTACTACACTGTGCGTTTCTTATATTCTAAGTTTTTCAATGCAACTCACTCATATACAAGGTACTACACTGTGCATTTCGTGTAATGCTGGTTTTTCTGTAAATTCTAAGTTTTTCAGTGCAACTCACTCATATACTATGTACTACACTGTGCGTTTCTTATATTCTAAGTTTTTCAGTGCAACTCACTCATATACTATGTACTACACTGTGCGTTTCTTATATTCTAAGTTTTTCAGTGCAACTCACTCATATACTATGTACTACAATGTGCTTTTCTTATACTCTAAGTTTTTCAGTGCAACTCACTCATATACTATGTATTACACTGTGCGTTTCTTATATTCTAAGTTTTTCAGTGCAACTCACTCATATACTATGTACTACACTGTGCATTTCGTGTAATGCCGGTTTTTCAGTAAATTCTAAGTTTTTCAGTGCAACTCACTCATATACTATGTACTACACTGTGCGTTTCTTATATTCTAAGTTTTTCAGTGCAACTCACTCATATACTATGTACTACAATGTGCGTTTCTTATATTCTAAGTTTTTCAGTGCAACTCACTCATATACTATGTACTAAACTCTGCGTTTCTTATATTCTTAGTTTTTCAGTGCAACTCACTCATATACTATGTACTACACTGTGCGTTTCTTATATTCTATGTTTTTCAGTGCAACTCACTCATATACTATGTACTACACTGTGCGTTTCTTATATTCTAAGTTTTTCAGTGCAACTCACTCATATACTATGTACTACACTGTGCGTTTCTTATATTCTAAGTTTTTCAGTGCAACTCACTCATATACTATGTACTACACTGTGCGTTTCTTATATTCTAAGTTTTTCAGTGCAACTCATTCATATACTATGTACTACACTGTGCGTTTCTTATATTCTTAGTTTTTCAGTGCAACTCACTCACATACTTGTACTACACTGTGCGTTTCTTATATTCTAAGTTTTTCAGTGCAACTCACTCATATACTATGTACTACACTGTACGTTTCTTATATTCTAAGTTTTTCAGTGCAACTCACTCATATACTATGTAGTACACTGTGCGTTTCTTATATTCTAAGTTTTTCAGTGCAACTCACTCATATACTATGTACTACACTGTGCGTTTCTTATACTCTAAGTTTTTCAGTGCAACTCACTCATATACTATGTATTACACTGTGCGTTTCTTATATTCTAAGTTTTTCAGTGCAACTCACTCATATACTATGTACTACACTGTGCATTTCGTGTAATGCCGGTTTTTCAGTAAATTCTAAGTTTTTCAAGGCAACTCACTCATATACTATGTACTACACTATGCGTTTCTTATATTCTAAGTTTTTCAGTGCAACTCACTCATATACTATGTACTACACTGTGCGTTTCTTATATTCTAAGTTTTTCAGTGCAACTCACTCATATACTATGTACTACACTGTGCGTTTCTTATATTCTAAGTTTTTCAGTGCAACTCACTCATATACTATGTACTACACTGTTCGTTTCTTATATTCTAAGTTTTTCAGTGCAACTCACTCATATACTATGTACTACACTGTGCGTTTCTTATATTCTAAGTTTTTCAGTGCAACTCACTCATATACAAGGTACTACACTGTGCATTTCGTGTAATGCTGGTTTTTCTGTAAATTCTAAGTTTTTCAGTGCAACTCACTCATATACTATGTACTACACTGTGCGTTTCTTATATTCTAAGTTTTTCAGTGCAACTCACTCATATAATATGTACTACACTGTGCGTTTCTTATATTCTAAGTTTTTCAGTGCAACTCACTCATATACTATGTACTACAATGTGCGTTTCTTATACTCTAAGTTTTTCAGTGCAACTCACTCATATACTATGTATTACACTGTGCGTTTCTTATATTCTAAGTTTTTCAGTGCAACTCACTCATATACTATGTACTACACTGTGCATTTCGTGTAATGCCGGTTTTTCAGTAAATTCTAAGTTTTTCAGTGCAACTCACTCATATACTATGTACTACACTGTGCGTTTCTTATATTCTAAGTTTTTCAGTGCAACTCACTCATATACTATGTACTACAATGTGCGTTTCTTATATTCTAAGTTTTTCAGTGCAACTCACTCATATACTATGTACTAAACTCTGCGTTTCTTATATTCTTAGTTTTTCAGTGCAACTCACTCATATACTATGTACTACACTGTGCGTTTCTTATATTCTATGTTTTTCAGTGCAACTCACTCATATACTATGTACTACACTGTGCGTTTCTTATATTCTAAGTTTTTCAGTGCAACTCACTCATATACTATGTACTACACTGTGCGTTTCTTATATTCTAAGTTTTTCAGTGCAACTCACTCATATACTATGTACTACACTGTGCGTTTCTTATATTCTAAGTTTTTCAGTGCAACTCATTCATATACTATGTACTACACTGTGCGTTTCTTATATTCTTAGTTTTTCAGTGCAACTCACTCATATACTTGTACTACACTGTGCGTTTCTTATATTCTAAGTTTTTCAGTGCAACTCACTCATATACTATGTACTACACTGTGCGTTTCTTATATTCTAAGTTTTTCAGTGCAACTCACTCATATACTATGTAGTACACTGTGCGTTTCTTATATTCTAAGTTTTTCAGTGCAACTCACTCATATACTATGTACTACACTGTGCGTTTCTTATACTCTAAGTTTTTCAGTGCAACTCACTCATATACTATGTATTACACTGTGCGTTTCTTATATTCTAAGTTTTTCAGTGCAACTCACTCATATACTATGTACTACACTGTGCATTTCGTGTAATGCCGGTTTTTCAGTAAATTCTAAGTTTTTCAAGGCAACTCACTCATATACTATGTACTACACTATGCGTTTCTTATATTCTAAGTTTTTCAGTGCAACTCACTCATATACTATGTACTACACTGTGCGTTTCTTATATTCTAAGTTTTTCAGTGCAACTCACTCATATACTATGTACTACACTGTGCGTTTCTTATATTCTAAGTTTTTCAGTGCAACTCACTCATATAATATGTACTACACTGTGCGTTTCTTATATTCTAAGTTTTTCAGTGCAACTCACTCATATACTATGTACTACACTGTGCGTTTCTTGTATTGTAAGTTTTTCAGTGCAACTCACTCATATACTATGTACTACACTGTGCGTTTCTTATATTCTAAGTTTTTCAGTGAAACTCACTCATATACTATGTACTACAATGTGCGTTTCTTATATTCTAAGTTTTTCAGTGCAACTCACTCATATACTATGTACTACACTGTGCGTTTCTTGTATTGTAAGTTTTTCAGTGCAACTCACTCATATACTATGTACTACACTGTGCGTTTCTTATATTCTAAGTTTTTCAGTGCAACTCACTCATATACAAGGTACTACACTGTGCATTTCGTGTAATGCTGGTTTTTCTGTAAATTCTAAGTTTTTCAGTGCAACTCACTCATATACTATGTACTACACTGTGCGTTTCTTATATTCTAAGTTTTTCAGTGCAACTCACTCATATAATATGTACTACACTGTGCGTTTCTTATATTCTAAGTTTTTCAGTGCAACTCACTCATATACTATGTACTACAATGTGCGTTTCTTATACTCTAAGTTTTTCAGTGCAACTCACTCATATACTATGTATTACACTGTGCGTTTCTTATATTCTAAGTTTTTCAGTGCAACTCACTCATATACTATGTACTACACTGTGCATTTCGTGTAATGCCGGTTTTTCAGTAAATTCTAAGTTTTTCAGTGCAACTCACTCATATACTATGTACTACACTGTGCGTTTCTTATATTCTAAGTTTTTCAGTGCAACTCACTCATATACTATGTACTACAATGTGCGTTTCTTATATTCTAAGTTTTTCAGTGCAACTCACTCATATACTATGTACTAAACTCTGCGTTTCTTATATTCTTAGTTTTTCAGTGCAACTCACTCATATACTATGTACTACACTGTGCGTTTCTTATATTCTATGTTTTTCAGTGCAACTCACTCATATACTATGTACTACACTGTGCGTTTCTTATATTCTAAGTTTTTCAGTGCAACTCACTCATATACTATGTACTACACTGTGCGTTTCTTATATTCTAAGTTTTTCAGTGCAACTCACTCATATACTATGTACTACACTGTGCGTTTCTTATATTCTAAGTTTTTCAGTGCAACTCATTCATATACTATGTACTACACTGTGCGTTTCTTATATTCTTAGTTTTTCAGTGCAACTCACTCATATACTTGTACTACACTGTGCGTTTCTTATATTCTAAGTTTTTCAGTGCAACTCACTCATATACTATGTACTACACTGTGCTTTTCTTATATTCTAAGTTTTTCAGTGCAACTCACTCATATACTATGTAGTACACTGTGCGTTTCTTATATTCTAAGTTTTTCAGTGCAACTCACTCATATACTATGTACTACACTGTGCGTTTCTTATACTCTAAGTTTTTCAGTGCAACTCACTCATATACTATGTATTACACTGTGCGTTTCTTATATTCTAAGTTTTTCAGTGCAACTCACTCATATACTATGTACTACACTGTGCATTTCGTGTAATGCCGGTTTTTCAGTAAATTCTAAGTTTTTCAAGGCAACTCACTCATATACTATGTACTACACTATGCGTTTCTTATATTCTAAGTTTTTCAGTGCAACTCACTCATATACTATGTACTACACTGTGCGTTTCTTATATTCTAAGTTTTTCAGTGCAACTCACTCATATACTATGTACTACACTGTGCGTTTCTTATATTCTAAGTTTTTCAGTGCAACTCACTCATATACTATGTACTACACTGTGCGTTTCTTATATTCTAAGTTTTTCAGTGCAACTCACTCATATACTATGTACTACACTGTGCGTTTCTTGTATTGTAAGTTTTTCAGTGCAACTCACTCATATACTATGTACTACACTGTGCGTTTCTTATATTCTAAGTTTTTCAGTGCAACTCACTCATATACTATGTACTACAATGTGCGTTTCTTATATTCTAAGTTTTTCAGTGCAACTCACTCATATACTATGTACTACACTGTGCGTTTCTTATATTCTAAGTTTTTCAGTGCAACTCACTCATATACTATGTACTACACTGTGCTTTTCTTATATTCTAAGTTTTTCAGTGCAACTCACTCATATACTATGTACTACACTGTGCGTTTCTTATATTCTAAGTTTTTCAGTGCAACTCACTCATATACTATGTACTACACTGTGCGTTTCTTATATTCTAAGTTTTTCAGTGCAACTCACTCATATACTATGTACTACACTGTGCGTTTCTTATATTCTAAGTTTTTCAGTGCAATTCACTCATATACTATGTACTACACTGTGCGTTTCTTATATTCTAAGTTTTTCAGTGCAACTCACTCATATACTATGTACTACACTGTGCGTTTCTTATATTCTTAGTTTTTCAGTGCAACTCACTCATATACTATGTACTACACTGTGCGTTTCTTATATTCTAAGTTTTTCAGTGCAACTCACTCATATACTATGTACTACACTGTGCGTTTCTTATATTCTAAGTTTTTCAGTGCAACTCACTCATATACTATGTACTACACTGTGCGTTTCTTATATTCTAAGTTTTTCAGTGCAACTCACTCATATACTATGTACTACACTGTGCGTTTCTTATATTCTAAGTTTTTCAGTGCAACTCACTCATATACTATGTACTACACTGTGCGTTTCTTATATTCTAAGTTTTTCAGTGCAACTCACTCATATACTATGAACTACACTGTGCATTTCGTGTATTGCCGGTTTTTCAGTAAATTCTAAGTTTTTCAGTGCAACTCACTCATATACTATGTACTACACTGTGCGTTTCTTATATTCTAAGTTTTTCAGTGCAACTCACTCATATACTATGTACTACACTATGCGTTTCTTATATTCTAAGTTTTTCAGTGCAACTCACTCATATACTATGTACTACACTGTGCGTTTCTTATATTCTAAGTTTTTCAGTGCAACTCACTCATATACTATGTACTACACTGTGCGTTTCTTATACTCTAAGTTTTTCAGTGCAACTCACTCATATACTATGTATTACACTGTGCGTTTCTTATATTCTAAGTTTTTCAGTGCAACTCACTCATATACTATGTACTACACTGTGCATTTCGTGTAATGCCGGTTTTTCAGTAAATTCTAAGTTTTTCAGTGCAACTCACTCATATACTATGTACTACACTGTGCGTTTCTTATATTCTAAGTTTTTCAGTGCAACTCACTCATATACTATGTACTACACTGTGCGTTTCTTATATTCTAAGTTTTTCAGTGCAACTCACTCATATACTATGTACTACACTGTGCGTTTCTTATATTCTAAGTTTTTCAGTGCAACTCACTCATATACTATGTACTACACTGTGCGTTTCTTATATTCTTAGTTTTTCAGTGCAACTCACTCATATACTATGTACTACACTGTGCGTTTCTTATAGTCTAAGTTTTTCAGTGCAACTCACTCATATACTATGTACTACACTGTGCGTTTCTTATATTCTAAGTTTTTCACTGCAACTCACTCATATACTATGTACTACACTGTGCGTTTCTTATATTCTAAGTTTTTCAGTGCAACTCACTCATATACTATGTACTACACTGTGCATTTCGTGTAATGCTGGTTTTTCTGTAAATTCTAAGTTTTTCAGTGCAACTCACTCATATACTATGTACTACACTGTGCGTTTCTTATATTCTAAGTTTTTCAGTGCAACTCACTCATATACTATGTACTACACTGTGCGTTTCTTATATTCTAAGTTTTTCAGTGCAACTCACTCATATACTATGTACTACAATGTGCGTTTCTTATACTCTAAGTTTTTCAGTGCAACTCACTCATATACTATGTACTACAATGTGCGTTTCTTATACTCTAAGTTTTTCACTGCAACTCACTCATATACTATGTACTACACTGTGCGTTTCTTATATTCTAAGTTTTTCAGTGCAACTCACTCATATACTATGTACTACACTGTGCATTTCGTGTAATGCTGGTTTTTCTGTAAATTCTAAGTTTTTCAGTGCAACTCACTCATATACTATGTACTACACTGTGCGTTTCTTATATTCTAAGTTATTCAGTGCAACTCACTCATATACTATGTACTAAACTCTGCGTTTCTTATATTCTTAGTTTTTCAGTGCAACTCACTCATATACTATGTACTACACTGTGCGTTTCTTATATTCTATGTTTTTCAGTGCAACTCACTCATATACTATGTACTACACTGTGCGTTTCTTATATTCTAAGTTTTTCAGTGCAACTCACTCATATACTATGTACTACACTGTGCGTTTCTTATATTCTAAGTTTTTCAGTGCAACTCACTCATATACTATGTACTACACTGTGCGTTTCTTATATTCTAAGTTTTTCAGTGCAACTCATTCATATACTATGTACTACACTGTGCGTTTCTTATATTCTTAGTTTTTCAGTGCAACTCACTCATATACTTGTACTACACTGTGCGTTTCTTATATTCTAAGTTTTTCAGTGCAACTCACTCATATACTATGTACTACACTGTGCGTTTCTTATATTCTAAGTTTTTCAGTGCAACTCACTCATATACTATGTAGTACACTGTGCGTTTCTTATATTCTAAGTTTTTCAGTGCAACTCACTCATATACTATGTACTACACTGTGCGTTTCTTATACTCTAAGTTTTTCAGTGCAACTCACTCATATACTATGTATTACACTGTGCGTTTCTTATATTCTAAGTTTTTCAGTGCAACTCACTCATATACTATGTACTACACTGTGCATTTCGTGTAATGCCGGTTTTTCAGTAAATTCTAAGTTTTTCAAGGCAACTCACTCATATACTATGTACTACACTATGCGTTTCTTATATTCTAAGTTTTTCAGTGCAACTCACTCATATACTATGTACTACACTGTGCGTTTCTTATATTCTAAGTTTTTCAGTGCAACTCACTCATATACTATGTACTACACTGTGCGTTTCTTATATTCTAAGTTTTTCAGTGCAACTCACTCATATACTATGTTCTACACTGTGCGTTTCTTATATTCTAAGTTTTTCAGTGCAACTCACTCATATACTATGTACTACACTGTGCGTTTCTTGTATTCTAAGTTTTTCAGTGCAACTCACTCATATACTATGTACTACACTGTGCGTTTCTTATATTCTAAGTTTTTCAGTGCAACTAACTCATATACTATGTACTACAATGTGCGTTTCTTATATTCTAAGTTTTTCAGTGCAACTCACTCATATACTATGTACTACACTGTGCGTTTCTTATATTCTAAGTTTTTCAGTGCAACTAACTCATATACTATGTACTACACTGTGCTTTTCTTATATTCTAAGTTTTTCAGTGCAACTCACTCATATACTATGTATTACACTGTGCGTTTCTTATATTCTAAGTTTTTCAGTGCAACTCACTCATATACTATGTACTACACTGTGCATTTCGTGTATTGCCGGTTTTTCAGTAAATTCTAAGTTTTTCAGTGCAACTCACTCATATACTATGTACTACACTGTGCGTTTCTTATATTCTAAGTTTTTCAGTGCAACTCACTCATATACTATGTACTACACTGTGCGTTTCTTATATTCTAAGTTTTTCAGTGCAACTCACTCATATACTATGTACTATACTGTGCGTTTCTTATATTCTTAGTTTTTCAGAGCAACTCACTCATATACTATGTACTACACTGTGCGTTTCTTATATTCTAAGTTTTTCAGTGCAACTCACTCATATACTATGTACTACACTGTGCGTTTCTTATATTCTAAGTTTTTCAGTGCAACTCACTCATATACTATGTACTACACTATGCGTTTCTTATATTCTAAGTTTTTCAGTGCAACTCACTCATATACTATGTACTACACTGTGCGTTTCTTATATTCTAAGTTTTTCAGTGCAACTCACTCATATACTATGTACTACACTGTGCATTTCGTGTAATGCCGGTTTTTCAGTAAATTCTAAGTTTTTCAGTGCAACTCACTCATATACTATGTACTACACTGTGCGTTTCTTATATTCTTAGTTTTTCAGTGCAACTCACTCATATACTATGTACTACACTGTGCGTTTCTTATATTCTAAGTTTTTCAGTGCAACTCACTCATATACTATGTACTACACTGTGCGTTTCTTATACTCTAAGTTTTTCAGTGCAACTCACTCATATACTATGTATTACACTGTGCGTTTCTTATATTCTAAGTTTTTCAGTGCAACTCACTCATATACTATGTACTACACTGTGCATTTCGTGTAATGCCGGTTTTTCAGTAAATTCTAAGTTTTTCAGTGCAACTCACTCATATACTATGTACTACACTGTGCGTTTCTTATATTCTAAGTTTTTCAGTGCAACTCACTCATATACTATGTACTACACTGTGCGTTTCTTATATTCTAAGTTTTTCAGTGCAACTCACTCATATACTATGTACTACACTGTGCGTTTCTTATATTCTAAGTTTTTCAGTGCAACTCACTCATATACTATGTACTACACTGTGCGTTTCTTATATTCTTAGTTTTTCAGTGCAACTCACTCATATACTATGTACTACACTGTGCGTTTCTTATAGTCTAAGTTTTTCAGTGCAACTCACTCATATACTATGTACTACACTGTGCGTTTCTTATATTCTAAGTTTTTCACTGCAACTCACTCATATACTATGTACTACACTGTGCGTTTCTTATATTCTAAGTTTTTCAGTGCAACTCACTCATATACTATGTACTACACTGTGCATTTCGTGTAATGCTGGTTTTTCTGTAAATTCTAAGTTTTTCAGTGCAACTCACTCATATACTATGTACTACACTGTGCGTTTCTTATATTCTAAGTTTTTCAGTGCAACTCACTCATATACTATGTACTACACTGTGCGTTTCTTATATTCTAAGTTTTTCAGTGCAACTCACTCATATACTATGTACTACAATGTGCGTTTCTTATACTCTAAGTTTTTCAGTGCAACTCACTCATATACTATGTACTACAATGTGCGTTTCTTATACTCTAAGTTTTTCACTGCAACTCACTCATATACTATGTACTACACTGTGCGTTTCTTATATTCTAAGTTTTTCAGTGCAACTCACTCATATACTATGTACTACACTGTGCATTTCGTGTAATGCTGGTTTTTCTGTAAATTCTAAGTTTTTCAGTGCAACTCACTCATATACTATGTACTACACTGTGCGTTTCTTATATTCTAAGTTATTCAGTGCAACTCACTCATATACTATGTACTAAACTCTGCGTTTCTTATATTCTTAGTTTTTCAGTGCAACTCACTCATATACTATGTACTACACTGTGCGTTTCTTATATTCTATGTTTTTCAGTGCAACTCACTCATATACTATGTACTACACTGTGCGTTTCTTATATTCTAAGTTTTTCAGTGCAACTCACTCATATACTATGTACTACACTGTGCGTTTCTTATATTCTAAGTTTTTCACTGCAACTCACTCATATACTATGTACTACACTGTGCGTTTCTTATATTCTAAGTTTTTCAGTGCAACTCACTCATATACTATGTAGTACACTGTGCGTTTCTTATATTCTAAGTTTTTCAGTGCAACTCACTCATATACTATGTACTACACTGTGCGTTTCTTATACTCTAAGTTTTTCAGTGCAACTCACTCATATACTATGTATTACACTGTGCGTTTCTTATATTCTAAGTTTTTCAGTGCAACTCACTCATATACTATGTACTACACTGTGCATTTCGTGTAATGCCGGTTTTTCAGTAAATTCTAAGTTTTTCAAGGCAACTCACTCATATACTATGTACTACACTATGCGTTTCTTATATTCTAAGTTTTTCAGTGCAACTCACTCATATACTATGTACTACACTGTGCGTTTCTTATATTCTAAGTTTTTCAGTGCAACTCACTCATATACTATGTACTACACTGTGCGTTTCTTATATTCTAAGTTTTTCAGTGCAACTCACTCATATACTATGTTCTACACTGTGCGTTTCTTATATTCTAAGTTTTTCAGTGCAACTCACTCATATACTATGTACTACACTGTGCGTTTCTTGTATTCTAAGTTTTTCAGTGCAACTCACTCATATACTATGTACTACACTGTGCGTTTCTTATATTCTAAGTTTTTCAGTGCAACTAACTCATATACTATGTACTACAATGTGCGTTTCTTATATTCTAAGTTTTTCAGTGCAACTCACTCATATACTATGTACTACACTGTGCGTTTCTTATATTCTAAGTTTTTCAGTGCAACTAACTCATATACTATGTACTACACTGTGCTTTTCTTATATTCTAAGTTTTTCAGTGCAACTCACTCATATACTATGTATTACACTGTGCGTTTCTTATATTCTAAGTTTTTCAGTGCAACTCACTCATATACTATGTACTACACTGTGCATTTCGTGTATTGCCGGTTTTTCAGTAAATTCTAAGTTTTTCAGTGCAACTCACTCATATACTATGTACTACACTGTGCGTTTCTTATATTCTAAGTTTTTCAGTGCAACTCACTCATATACTATGTACTACACTGTGCGTTTCTTATATTCTAAGTTTTTCAGTGCAACTCACTCATATACTATGTACTATACTGTGCGTTTCTTATATTCTTAGTTTTTCAGAGCAACTCACTCATATACTATGTACTACACTGTGCGTTTCTTATATTCTAAGTTTTTCAGTGCAACTCACTCATATACTATGTACTACACTGTGCGTTTCTTATATTCTAAGTTTTTCAGTGCAACTCACTCATATACTATGTACTACACTATGCGTTTCTTATATTCTAAGTTTTTCAGTGCAACTCACTCATATACTATGTACTACACTGTGCGTTTCTTATATTCTAAGTTTTTCAGTGCAACTCACTCATATACTATGTACTACACTGTGCGTTTCTTATACTCTAAGTTTTTCAGTGCAACTCACTCATATACTATGTATTACACTGTGCGTTTCTTATATTCTAAGTTTTTCAGTGCAACTCACTCATATACTATGTACTACACTGTGCATTTCGTGTAATGCCGGTTTTTCAGTAAATTCTAAGTTTTTCAGTGCAACTCACTCATATACTATGTACTACACTGTGCGTTTCTTATATTCTTAGTTTTTCAGTGCAACTCACTCATATACTATGTACTACACTGTGCGTTTCTTATATTCTAAGTTTTTCAGTGCAACTCACTCATATACTATGTACTACACTGTGCGTTTCTTATATTCTAAGTTTTTCAGTGCAACTCACTCATATACTATGTACTACACTGTTCGTTTCTTATATTCTAAGTTTTTCAGTGCAACTCACTCATATACTATGTACTACACTGTGCGTTTCTTATATTCTAAGTTTTTCAGTGCAACTCACTCATATACAAGGTACTACACTGTGCATTTCGTGTAATGCTGGTTTTTCTGTAAATTCTAAGTTTTTCAGTGCAACTCACTCATATACTATGTACTACACTGTGCGTTTCTTATATTCTAAGTTTTTCAGTGCAACTCACTCATATACTATGTACTACACTGTGCGTTTCTTATATTCTAAGTTTTTCAGTGCAACTCACTCATATACTATGTACTACAATGTGCGTTTCTTATACTCTAAGTTTTTCAGTGCAACTCACTCATATACTATGTATTACACTGTGCGTTTCTTATATTCTAAGTTTTTCAGTGCAACTCACTCATATACTATGTACTACACTGTGCATTTCGTGTAATGCCGGTTTTTCAGTAAATTCTAAGTTTTTCAGTGCAACTCACTCATATACTATGTACTACACTGTGCGTTTCTTATATTCTAAGTTTTTCAGTGCAACTCACTCATATACTATGTACTACAATGTGCGTTTCTTATATTCTAAGTTTTTCAGTGCAACTCACTCATATACTATGTACTAAACTCTGCGTTTCTTATATTCTTAGTTTTTCAGTGCAACTCACTCATATACTATGTACTACACTGTGCGTTTCTTATATTCTATGTTTTTCAGTGCAACTCACTCATATACTATGTACTACACTGTGCGTTTCTTATATTCTAAGTTTTTCAGTGCAACTCACTCATATACTATGTACTACACTGTGCGTTTCTTATATTCTAAGTTTTTCAGTGCAACTCACTCATATACTATGTACTACACTGTGCGTTTCTTATATTCTAAGTTTTTCAGTGCAACTCATTCATATACTATGTACTACACTGTGCGTTTCTTATATTCTTAGTTTTTCAGTGCAACTCACTCATATACTATGTACTACACTGTGCGTTTCTTATATTCTAAGTTTTTCAGTGCAACTCACTCATATACTATGTACTACACTGTGCGTTTCTTATATTCTAAGTTTTTCAGTGCAACTCACTCATATACTATGTAGTACACTGTGCGTTTCTTATATTCTAAGTTTTTCAGTGCAACTCACTCATATACTATGTACTACACTGTGCGTTTCTTATACTCTAAGTTTTTCAGTGCAACTCACTCATATACTATGTATTACACTGTGCGTTTCTTATATTCTAAGTTTTTCAGTGCAACTCACTCATATACTATGTACTACACTGTGCATTTCGTGTAATGCCGGTTTTTCAGTAAATTCTAAGTTTTTCAAGGCAACTCACTCATATACTATGTACTACACTATGCGTTTCTTATATTCTAAGTTTTTCAGTGCAACTCACTCATATACTATGTACTACACTGTGCGTTTCTTATATTCTAAGTTTTTCAGTGCAACTCACTCATATACTATGTATTACACTGTGCGTTTCTTATATTCTAAGTTTTTCAGTGCAACTCACTCATATACTATGTACTACACTGTGCATTTCGTGTAATGCCGGTTTTTCAGTAAATTCTAAGTTTTTCAGTGCAACTCACTCATATACTATGTACTACACTGTGCGTTTCTTATATTCTTAGTTTTTCAGTGCAACTCACTCATATACTATGTACTACACTGTGCGTTTCTTATATTCTAAGTTTTTCAGTGCAACTCACTCATATACTATGTACTACACTGTGCGTTTCTTATATTCTAAGTTTTTCAGTGCAACTCACTCATATACTATGTACTACACTGTTCGTTTCTTATATTCTAAGTTTTTCAGTGCAACTCACTCATATACTATGTACTACACTGTGCGTTTCTTATATTCTAAGTTTTTCAGTGCAACTCACTCATATACAAGGTACTACACTGTGCATTTCGTGTAATGCTGGTTTTTCTGTAAATTCTAAGTTTTTCAGTGCAACTCACTCATATACTATGTACTACACTGTGCGTTTCTTATATTCTAAGTTTTTCAGTGCAACTCACTCATATACTATGTACTACACTGTGCGTTTCTTATATTCTAAGTTTTTCAGTGCAACTCACTCATATACTATGTACTACAATGTGCGTTTCTTATACTCTAAGTTTTTCAGTGCAACTCACTCATATACTATGTATTACACTGTGCGTTTCTTATATTCTAAGTTTTTCAGTGCAACTCACTCATATACTATGTACTACACTGTGCATTTCGTGTAATGCCGGTTTTTCAGTAAATTCTAAGTTTTTCAGTGCAACTCACTCATATACTATGTACTACACTGTGCGTTTCTTATATTCTAAGTTTTTCAGTGCAACTCACTCATATACTATGTACTACAATGTGCGTTTCTTATATTCTAAGTTTTTCAGTGCAACTCACTCATATACTATGTACTAAACTCTGCGTTTCTTATATTCTTAGTTTTTCAGTGCAACTCACTCATATACTATGTACTACACTGTGCGTTTCTTATATTCTATGTTTTTCAGTGCAACTCACTCATATACTATGTACTACACTGTGCGTTTCTTATATTCTAAGTTTTTCAGTGCAACTCACTCATATACTATGTACTACACTGTGCGTTTCTTATATTCTAAGTTTTTCAGTGCAACTCACTCATATACTATGTACTACACTGTGCGTTTCTTATATTCTAAGTTTTTCAGTGCAACTCATTCATATACTATGTACTACACTGTGCGTTTCTTATATTCTTAGTTTTTCAGTGCAACTCACTCATATACTTGTACTACACTGTGCGTTTCTTATATTCTAAGTTTTTCAGTGCAACTCACTCATATACTATGTACTACACTGTGCGTTTCTTATATTCTAAGTTTTTCAGTGCAACTCACTCATATACTATGTAGTACACTGTGCGTTTCTTATATTCTAAGTTTTTCAGTGCAACTCACTCATATACTATGTACTACACTGTGCGTTTCTTATACTCTAAGTTTTTCAGTGCAACTCACTCATATACTATGTATTACACTGTGCGTTTCTTATATTCTAAGTTTTTCAGTGCAACTCACTCATATACTATGTACTACACTGTGCATTTCGTGTAATGCCGGTTTTTCAGTAAATTCTAAGTTTTTCAAGGCAACTCACTCATATACTATGTACTACACTATGCGTTTCTTATATTCTAAGTTTTTCAGTGCAACTCACTCATATACTATGTACTACACTGTGCGTTTCTTATATTCTAAGTTTTTCAGTGCAACTCACTCATATACTATGTACTACACTGTGCGTTTCTTATATTCTAAGTTTTTCAGTGCAACTCACTCATATACTATGTACTACACTGTGCGTTTCTTATATTCTAAGTTTTTCAGTGCAACTCACTCATATACTATGTACTACACTGTGCGTTTCTTGTATTGTAAGTTTTTCAGTGCAACTCACTCATATACTATGTACTACACTGTGCGTTTCTTATATTCTAAGTTTTTCAGTGCAACTCACTCATATACTATGTACTACAATGTGCGTTTCTTATATTCTAAGTTTTTCAGTGCAACTCACTCATATACTATGTACTACACTGTGCGTTTCTTATATTCTAAGTTTTTCAGTGCAACTCACTCATATACTATGTACTACACTGTGCTTTTCTTATATTCTAAGTTTTTCAGTGCAACTCACTCATATACTATGTACTACACTGTGCGTTTCTTATATTCTAAGTTTTTCAGTGCAACTCACTCATATACTATGTACTACACTGTGCGTTTCTTATATTCTAAGTTTTTCAGTGCAACTCACTCATATACTATGTATTACACTGTGCGTTTCTTATATTCTAAGTTTTTCAGTGCAACTCACTCATATACTATGTACTACACTGTGCGTTTCTTATATTCTAAGTTTTTCAGTGCAACTCACTCATATACTATGTACTACACTGTGCGTTTCTTATATTCTTAGTTTTTCAGTGCAACTCACTCATATACTATGTACTACACTGTGCGTTTCTTATATTCTAAGTTTTTCAGTGCAACTCACTCATATACTATGTACTACACTGTGCGTTTCTTATATTCTAAGTTTTTCAGTGCAACTCACTCATATACTATGTACTACACTGTGCGTTTCTTATATTCTAAGTTTTTCAGTGCAACTCACTCATATACTATGTACTACACTGTGCGTTTCTTATACTCTAAGTTTTTCAGTGCAACTCACTCATATACTATGTATTACACTGTGCGTTTCTTATATTCTAAGTTTTTCAGTGCAACTCACTCATATACTATGAACTACACTGTGCATTTCGTGTATTGCCGGTTTTTTAGTAAATTCTAAGTTTTTCAGTGCAACTCACTCATATACTATGTACTACACTGTGCGTTTCTTATATTCTAAGTTTTTCAGTGCAACTCACTCATATACTATGTACTACACTGTGCGTTTCTTATATTCTAAGTTTTTCAGTGCAACTCACTCATATACTATGTACTATACTGTGCGTTTCTTATATTCTTAGTTTTTCAGTGCAACTCACTCATATACTATGTACTACACTGTGCGTTTCTTATATTCTAAGTTTTTCAGTGCAACTCACTCATATACTATGTACTACACTGTGCGTTTCTTATATTCTAAGTTTTTCAGTGCAACTCACTCATATACTATGTACTACACTATGCGTTTCTTATATTCTAAGTTTTTCAGTGCAACTCACTCATATACTATGTACTACACTGTGCGTTTCTTATATTCTAAGTTTTTCAGTGCAACTCACTCATATACTATGTACTACACTGTGCGTTTCTTATACTCTAAGTTTTTCAGTGCAACTCACTCATATACTATGTATTACACTGTGCGTTTCTTATATTCTAAGTTTTTCAGTGCAACTCACTCATATACTATGTACTACACTGTGCATTTCGTGTAATGCCGGTTTTTCAGTAAATTCTAAGTTTTTCAGTGCAACTCACTCATATACTATGTACTACACTGTGCGTTTCTTATATTCTTAGTTTTTCAGTGCAACTCACTCATATACTATGTACTACACTGTGCGTTTCTTATAGTCTAAGTTTTTCAGTGCAACTCACTCATATACTATGTACTACACTGTGCGTTTCTTATATTCTAAGTTTTTCAGTGCAACTCACTCATATACTATGTACTACACTGTGCGTTTCTTATATTCTTAGTTTTTCAGTGCAACTCACTCATATACTATGTACTACACTGTGCGTTTCTTATAGTCTAAGTTTTTCAGTGCAACTCACTCATATACTATGTACTACACTGTGCGTTTCTTATATTCTAAGTTTTTCACTGCAACTCACTCATATACTATGTACTACACTGTGCGTTTCTTATATTCTAAGTTTTTCAGTGCAACTCACTCATATACTATGTACTACACTGTGCATTTCGTGTAATGCTGGTTTTTCTGTAAATTCTAAGTTTTTCAGTGCAACTCACTCATATACTATGTACTACACTGTGCGTTTCTTATATTCTAAGTTTTTCAGTGCAACTCACTCATATACTATGTACTACACTGTGCGTTTCTTATATTCTAAGTTTTTCAGTGCAACTCACTCATATACTATGTACTACAATGTGCGTTTCTTATACTCTAAGTTTTTCAGTGCAACTCACTCATATACTATGTACTACAATGTGCGTTTCTTATACTCTAAGTTTTTCACTGCAACTCACTCATATACTATGTACTACACTGTGCGTTTCTTATATTCTAAGTTTTTCAGTGCAACTCACTCATATACTATGTACTACACTGTGCATTTCGTGTAATGCTGGTTTTTCTGTAAATTCTAAGTTTTTCAGTGCAACTCACTCATATACTATGTACTACACTGTGCGTTTCTTATATTCTAAGTTTTTCAGTGCAACTCACTCATATACTATGTACTACACTGTGCGTTTCTTATATTCTAAGTTTTTCAGTGCAACTCACTCATATACTATGTACTACACTGTGCGTTTCTTATATTCTAAGTTTTTCAGTGCAACTCACTCATATACTATGTACTACAATGTGCGTTTCTTATACTCTAAGTTTTTCAGTGCAACTCACTCATATACTATGTATTACACTGTGCGTTTCTTATATTCTAAGTTTTTCAGTGCAACTCACTCATATACTATGTACTACACTGTGCATTTCGTGTAATGCCGGTTTTTCAGTAAATTCTAAGTTTTTCAGTGTCACTCACTCATATACTATGTACTACACTGTGCGTTTCTTATATTCTAAGTTTTTCAGTGCAACTCACTCATATACTATGTACTACAATGTGCGTTTCTTATATTCTAAGTTTTTCAGTGCAACTCACTCATATACTATGTACTACACTGTGCATTTCGTGTAATGCTGGTTTTTCTGTAAATTCTAAGTTTTTCAGTGCAACTCACTCATATACTATGTACTACACTGTGCGTTTCTTATATTCTAAGTTTTTCAGTGCAACTCACTCATATACTATGTACTACACTGTGCGTTTCTTATATTCTAAGTTTTTCAGTGCAACTCACTCATATACTATGTACTACAATGTGCGTTTCTTATACTCTAAGTTTTTCAGTGCAACTCACTCATATACTATGTACTACAATGTGCGTTTCTTATACTCTAAGTTTTTCACTGCAACTCACTCATATACTATGTACTACACTGTGCGTTTCTTATATTCTAAGTTTTTCAGTGCAACTCACTCATATACTATGTACTACACTGTGCATTTCGTGTAATGCTGGTTTTTCTGTAAATTCTAAGTTTTTCAGTGCAACTCACTCATATACTATGTACTACACTGTGCGTTTCTTATATTCTAAGTTATTCAGTGCAACTCACTCATATACTATGTACTAAACTCTGCGTTTCTTATATTCTTAGTTTTTCAGTGCAACTCACTCATATACTATGTACTACACTGTGCGTTTCTTATATTCTATGTTTTTCAGTGCAACTCACTCATATACTATGTACTACACTGTGCGTTTCTTATATTCTAAGTTTTTCAGTGCAACTCACTCATATACTATGTACTACACTGTGCGTTTCTTATATTCTAAGTTTTTCAGTGCAACTCACTCATATACTATGTACTACACTGTGCGTTTCTTATATTCTAAGTTTTTCAGTGCAACTCATTCATATACTATGTACTACACTGTGCGTTTCTTATATTCTTAGTTTTTCAGTGCAACTCACTCATATACTTGTACTACACTGTGCGTTTCTTATATTCTAAGTTTTTCAGTGCAACTCACTCATATACTATGTACTACACTGTGCGTTTCTTATATTCTAAGTTTTTCAGTGCAACTCACTCATATACTATGTAGTACACTGTGCGTTTCTTATATTCTAAGTTTTTCAGTGCAACTCACTCATATACTATGTACTACACTGTGCGTTTCTTATACTCTAAGTTTTTCAGTGCAACTCACTCATATACTATGTATTACACTGTGCGTTTCTTATATTCTAAGTTTTTCAGTGCAACTCACTCATATACTATGTACTACACTGTGCATTTCGTGTAATGCCGGTTTTTCAGTAAATTCTAAGTTTTTCAAGGCAACTCACTCATATACTATGTACTACACTATGCGTTTCTTATATTCTAAGTTTTTCAGTGCAACTCACTCATATACTATGTACTACACTGTGCGTTTCTTATATTCTAAGTTTTTCAGTGCAACTCACTCATATACTATGTACTACACTGTGCGTTTCTTATATTCTAAGTTTTTCAGTGCAACTCACTCATATACTATGTTTACACTGTGCGTTTCTTATATTCTAAGTTTTTCAGTGCAACTCACTCATATACTATGTACTACACTGTGCGTTTCTTGTATTCTAAGTTTTTCAGTGCAACTCACTCATATACTATGTACTACACTGTGCGTTTCTTATATTCTAAGTTTTTCAGTGCAACTAACTCATATACTATGTACTACAATGTGCGTTTCTTATATTCTAAGTTTTTCAGTGCAACTCACTCATATACTATGTACTACACTGTGCGTTTCTTATATTCTAAGTTTTTCAGTGCAACTAACTCATATACTATGTACTACACTGTGCTTTTCTTATATTCTAAGTTTTTCAGTGCAACTCACTCATATACTATGTATTACACTGTGCGTTTCTTATATTCTAAGTTTTTCAGTGCAACTCACTCATATACTATGTACTACACTGTGCATTTCGTGTATTGCCGGTTTTTCAGTAAATTCTAAGTTTTTCAGTGCAACTCACTCATATACTATGTACTACACTGTGCGTTTCTTATATTCTAAGTTTTTCAGTGCAACTCACTCATATACTATGTACTACACTGTGCGTTTCTTATATTCTAAGTTTTTCAGTGCAACTCACTCATATACTATGTACTATACTGTGCGTTTCTAATATTCTTAGTTTTTCAGAGCAACTCACTCATATACTATGTACTACACTGTGCGTTTCTTATATTCTAAGTTTTTCAGTGCAACTCACTCATATACTATGTACTACACTGTGCGTTTCTTATATTCTAAGTTTTTCAGTGCAACTCACTCATATACTATGTACTACACTATGCGTTTCTTATATTCTAAGTTTTTCAGTGCAACTCACTCATATACTATGTACTACACTGTGCGTTTCTTATATTCTAAGTTTTTCAGTGCAACTCACTCATATACTATGTACTACACTGTGCGTTTCTTATACTCTAAGTTTTTCAGTGCAACTCACTCATATACTATGTATTACACTGTGCGTTTCTTATATTCTAAGTTTTTCAGTGCAACTCACTCATATACTATGTACTACACTGTGCATTTCGTGTAATGCCGGTTTTTCAGTAAATTCTAAGTTTTTCAGTGCAACTCACTCATATACTATGTACTACACTGTGCGTTTCTTATATTCTTAGTTTTTCAGTGCAACTCACTCATATACTATGTACTACACTGTGCGTTTCTTATATTCTAAGTTTTTCAGTGCAACTCACTCATATACTATGTACTACACTGTGCGTTTCTTATATTCTAAGTTTTTCAGTGCAACTCACTCATATACTATGTACTACACTGTTCGTTTCTTATATTCTAAGTTTTTCAGTGCAACTCACTCATATACTATGTACTACACTGTGCGTTTCTTATATTCTAAGTTTTTCAGTGCAACTCACTCATATACAAGGTACTACACTGTGCATTTCGTGTAATGCTGGTTTTTCTGTAAATTCTAAGTTTTTCAGTGCAACTCACTCATATACTATGTACTACACTGTGCGTTTCTTATATTCTAAGTTTTTCAGTGCAACTCACTCATATACTATGTACTACACTGTGCGTTTCTTATATTCTAAGTTTTTCAGTGCAACTCACTCATATACTATGTACTACAATGTGCGTTTCTTATACTCTAAGTTTTTCAGTGCAACTCACTCATATACTATGTATTACACTGTGCGTTTCTTATATTCTAAGTTTTTCAGTGCAACTCACTCATATACTATGTACTACACTGTGCATTTCGTGTAATGCCGGTTTTTCAGTAAATTCTAAGTTTTTCAGTGCAACTCACTCATATACTATGTACTACACTGTGCGTTTCTTATATTCTAAGTTTTTCAGTGCAACTCACTCATATACTATGTACTACAATGTGCGTTTCTTATATTCTAAGTTTTTCAGTGCAACTCACTCATATACTATGTACTAAACTCTGCGTTTCTTATATTCTTAGTTTTTCAGTGCAACTCACTCATATACTATGTACTACACTGTGCGTTTCTTATATTCTATGTTTTTCAGTGCAACTCACTCATATACTATGTACTACACTGTGCGTTTCTTATATTCTAAGTTTTTCAGTGCAACTCACTCATATACTATGTACTACACTGTGCGTTTCTTATATTCTAAGTTTTTCAGTGCAACTCACTCATATACTATGTACTACACTGTGCGTTTCTTATATTCTAAGTTTTTCAGTGCAACTCATTCATATACTATGTACTACACTGTGCGTTTCTTATATTCTTAGTTTTTCAGTGCAACTCACTCATATACTATGTACTACACTGTGCGTTTCTTATATTCTAAGTTTTTCAGTGCAACTCACTCATATACTATGTACTACACTGTGCGTTTCTTATATTCTAAGTTTTTCAGTGCAACTCACTCATATACTATGTAGTACACTGTGCGTTTCTTATATTCTAAGTTTTTCAGTGCAACTCACTCATATACTATGTACTACACTGTGCGTTTCTTATACTCTAAGTTTTTCAGTGCAACTCACTCATATACTATGTATTACACTGTGCGTTTCTTATATTCTAAGTTTTTCAGTGCAACTCACTCATATACTATGTACTACACTGTGCATTTCGTGTAATGCCGGTTTTTCAGTAAATTCTAAGTTTTTCAAGGCAACTCACTCATATACTATGTACTACACTATGCGTTTCTTATATTCTAAGTTTTTCAGTGCAACTCACTCATATACTATGTACTACACTGTGCGTTTCTTATATTCTAAGTTTTTCAGTGCAACTCACTCATATACTATGTATTACACTGTGCGTTTCTTATATTCTAAGTTTTTCAGTGCAACTCACTCATATACTATGTACTACACTGTGCATTTCGTGTAATGCCGGTTTTTCAGTAAATTCTAAGTTTTTCAGTGCAACTCACTCATATACTATGTACTACACTGTGCGTTTCTTATATTCTTAGTTTTTCAGTGCAACTCACTCATATACTATGTACTACACTGTGCGTTTCTTATATTCTAAGTTTTTCAGTGCAACTCACTCATATACTATGTACTACACTGTGCGTTTCTTATATTCTAAGTTTTTCAGTGCAACTCACTCATATACTATGTACTACACTGTTCGTTTCTTATATTCTAAGTTTTTCAGTGCAACTCACTCATATACTATGTACTACACTGTGCGTTTCTTATATTCTAAGTTTTTCAGTGCAACTCACTCATATACAAGGTACTACACTGTGCATTTCGTGTAATGCTGGTTTTTCTGTAAATTCTAAGTTTTTCAGTGCAACTCACTCATATACTATGTACTACACTGTGCGTTTCTTATATTCTAAGTTTTTCAGTGCAACTCACTCATATACTATGTACTACACTGTGCGTTTCTTATATTCTAAGTTTTTCAGTGCAACTCACTCATATACTATGTACTACAATGTGCGTTTCTTATACTCTAAGTTTTTCAGTGCAACTCACTCATATACTATGTATTACACTGTGCGTTTCTTATATTCTAAGTTTTTCAGTGCAACTCACTCATATACTATGTACTACACTGTGCATTTCTTATATTCTAAGTTTTTCAGTGCAACTCACTCATATACTATGTACTACAATGTGCGTTTCTTATATTCTAAGTTTTTCAGTGCAACTCACTCATATACTATGTACTAAACTCTGCGTTTCTTATATTCTTAGTTTTTCAGTGCAACTCACTCATATACTATGTACTACACTGTGCGTTTCTTATATTCTATGTTTTTCAGTGCAACTCACTCATATACTATGTACTACACTGTGCGTTTCTTATATTCTAAGTTTTTCAGTGCAACTCACTCATATACTATGTACTACACTGTGCGTTTCTTATATTCTAAGTTTTTCAGTGCAACTCACTCATATACTATGTACTACACTGTGCGTTTCTTATATTCTAAGTTTTTCAGTGCAACTCATTCATATACTATGTACTACACTGTGCGTTTCTTATATTCTTAGTTTTTCAGTGCAACTCACTCATATACTTGTACTACACTGTGCGTTTCTTATATTCTAAGTTTTTCAGTGCAACTCACTCATATACTATGTACTACACTGTGCGTTTCTTATATTCTAAGTTTTTCAGTGCAACTCACTCATATACTATGTAGTACACTGTGCGTTTCTTATATTCTAAGTTTTTCAGTGCAACTCACTCATATACTATGTACTACACTGTGCGTTTCTTATACTCTAAGTTTTTCAGTGCAACTCACTCATATACTATGTATTACACTGTGCGTTTCTTATATTCTAAGTTTTTCAGTGCAACTCACTCATATACTATGTACTACACTGTGCATTTCGTGTAATGCCGGTTTTTCAGTAAATTCTAAGTTTTTCAAGGCAACTCACTCATATACTATGTACTACACTATGCGTTTCTTATATTCTAAGTTTTTCAGTGCAACTCACTCATATACTATGTACTACACTGTGCGTTTCTTATATTCTAAGTTTTTCAGTGCAACTCACTCATATACTATGTACTACACTGTGCGTTTCTTATATTCTAAGTTTTTCAGTGCAACTCACTCATATACTATGTACTACACTGTGCGTTTCTTATATTCTAAGTTTTTCAGTGCAACTCACTCATATACTATGTACTACACTGTGCGTTTCTTGTATTGTAAGTTTTTCAGTGCAACTCACTCATATACTATGTACTACACTGTGCGTTTCTTATATTCTAAGTTTTTCAGTGCAACTCACTCATATACTATGTACTACACTGTGCGTTTCTTATATTCTAAGTTTTTCAGTGCAACTCACTCATATACTATGTACTACAATGTGCGTTTCTTATACTCTAAGTTTTTCAGTGCAACTCACTCATATACTATGTACTACAATGTGCGTTTCTTATACTCTAAGTTTTTCACTGCAACTCACTCATATACTATGTACTACACTGTGCGTTTCTTATATTCTAAGTTTTTCAGTGCAACTCACTCATATACTATGTACTACACTGTGCATTTCGTGTAATGCTGGTTTTTCTGTAAATTCTAAGTTTTTCAGTGCAACTCACTCATATACTATGTACTACACTGTGCGTTTCTTATATTCTAAGTTATTCAGTGCAACTCACTCATATACTATGTACTAAACTCTGCGTTTCTTATATTCTTAGTTTTTCAGTGCAACTCACTCATATACTATGTACTACACTGTGCGTTTCTTATATTCTATGTTTTTCAGTGCAACTCACTCATATACTATGTACTACACTGTGCGTTTCTTATATTCTAAGTTTTTCAGTGCAACTCACTCATATACTATGTACTACACTGTGCGTTTCTTATATTCTAAGTTTTTCAGTGCAACTCACTCATATACTATGTACTACACTGTGCGTTTCTTATATTCTAAGTTTTTCAGTGCAACTCATTCATATACTATGTACTACACTGTGCGTTTCTTATATTCTTAGTTTTTCAGTGCAACTCACTCATATACTTGTACTACACTGTGCGTTTCTTATATTCTAAGTTTTTCAGTGCAACTCACTCATATACTATGTACTACACTGTGCGTTTCTTATATTCTAAGTTTTTCAGTGCAACTCACTCATATACTATGTAGTACACTGTGCGTTTCTTATATTCTAAGTTTTTCAGTGCAACTCACTCATATACTATGTACTACACTGTGCGTTTCTTATACTCTAAGTTTTTCAGTGCAACTCACTCATATACTATGTATTACACTGTGCGTTTCTTATATTCTAAGTTTTTCAGTGCAACTCACTCATATACTATGTACTACACTGTGCATTTCGTGTAATGCCGGTTTTTCAGTAAATTCTAAGTTTTTCAAGGCAACTCACTCATATACTATGTACTACACTATGCGTTTCTTATATTCTAAGTTTTTCAGTGCAACTCACTCATATACTATGTACTACACTGTGCGTTTCTTATATTCTAAGTTTTTCAGTGCAACTCACTCATATACTATGTACTACACTGTGCGTTTCTTATATTCTAAGTTTTTCAGTGCAACTCACTCATATACTATGTTCTACACTGTGCGTTTCTTATATTCTAAGTTTTTCAGTGCAACTCACTCATATACTATGTACTACACTGTGCGTTTCTTGTATTCTAAGTTTTTCAGTGCAACTCACTCATATACTATGTACTACACTGTGCGTTTCTTATATTCTAAGTTTTTCAGTGCAACTAACTCATATACTATGTACTACAATGTGCGTTTCTTATATTCTAAGTTTTTCAGTGCAACTCACTCATATACTATGTACTACACTGTGCGTTTCTTATATTCTAAGTTTTTCAGTGCAACTAACTCATATACTATGTACTACACTGTGCTTTTCTTATATTCTAAGTTTTTCAGTGCAACTCACTCATATACTATGTATTACACTGTGCGTTTCTTATATTCTAAGTTTTTCAGTGCAACTCACTCATATACTATGTACTACACTGTGCATTTCGTGTATTGCCGGTTTTTCAGTAAATTCTAAGTTTTTCAGTGCAACTCACTCATATACTATGTACTACACTGTGCGTTTCTTATATTCTAAGTTTTTCAGTGCAACTCACTCATATACTATGTACTACACTGTGCGTTTCTTATATTCTAAGTTTTTCAGTGCAACTCACTCATATACTATGTACTATACTGTGCGTTTCTTATATTCTTAGTTTTTCAGAGCAACTCACTCATATACTATGTACTACACTGTGCGTTTCTTATATTCTAAGTTTTTCAGTGCAACTCACTCATATACTATGTACTACACTGTGCGTTTCTTATATTCTAAGTTTTTCAGTGCAACTCACTCATATACTATGTACTACACTATGCGTTTCTTATATTCTAAGTTTTTCAGTGCAACTCACTCATATACTATGTACTACACTGTGCGTTTCTTATATTCTAAGTTTTTCAGTGCAACTCACTCATATACTATGTACTACACTGTGCGTTTCTTATACTCTAAGTTTTTCAGTGCAACTCACTCATATACTATGTATTACACTGTGCGTTTCTTATATTCTAAGTTTTTCAGTGCAACTCACTCATATACTATGTACTACACTGTGCATTTCGTGTAATGCCGGTTTTTCAGTAAATTCTAAGTTTTTCAGTGCAACTCACTCATATACTATGTACTACACTGTGCGTTTCTTATATTCTTAGTTTTTCAGTGCAACTCACTCATATACTATGTACTACACTGTGCGTTTCTTATATTCTAAGTTTTTCAGTGCAACTCACTCATATACTATGTACTACACTGTGCGTTTCTTATATTCTAAGTTTTTCAGTGCAACTCACTCATATACTATGTACTACACTGTTCGTTTCTTATATTCTAAGTTTTTCAGTGCAACTCACTCATATACTATGTACTACACTGTGCGTTTCTTATATTCTAAGTTTTTCAGTGCATCTCACTCATATACAAGGTACTACACTGTGCATTTCGTGTAATGCTGGTTTTTCTGTAAATTCTAAGTTTTTCAGTGCAACTCACTCATATACTATGTACTACACTGTGCGTTTCTTATATTCTAAGTTTTTCAGTGCAACTCACTCATATACTATGTACTACACTGTGCGTTTCTTATATTCTAAGTTTTTCAGTGCAACTCACTCATATACTATGTACTACAATGTGCGTTTCTTATACTCTAAGTTTTTCAGTGCAACTCACTCATATACTATGTATTACACTGTGCGTTTCTTATATTCTAAGTTTTTCAGTGCAACTCACTCATATACTATGTACTACACTGTGCATTTCGTGTAATGCCGGTTTTTCAGTAAATTCTAAGTTTTTCAGTGCAACTCACTCATATACTATGTACTACACTGTGCGTTTCTTATATTCTAAGTTTTTCAGTGCAACTCACTCATATACTATGTACTACAATGTGCGTTTCTTATATTCTAAGTTTTTCAGTGCAACTCACTCATATACTATGTACTAAACTCTGCGTTTCTTATATTCTTAGTTTTTCAGTGCAACTCACTCATATACTATGTACTACACTGTGCGTTTCTTATATTCTATGTTTTTCAGTGCAACTCACTCATATACTATGTACTACACTGTGCGTTTCTTATATTCTAAGTTTTTCAGTGCAACTCACTCATATACTATGTACTACACTGTGCGTTTCTTATATTCTAAGTTTTTCAGTGCAACTCACTCATATACTATGTACTACACTGTGCGTTTCTTATATTCTAAGTTTTTCAGTGCAACTCATTCATATACTATGTACTACACTGTGCGTTTCTTATATTCTTAGTTTTTCAGTGCAACTCACTCATATACTATGTACTACACTGTGCGTTTCTTATATTCTAAGTTTTTCAGTGCAACTCACTCATATACTATGTACTACACTGTGCGTTTCTTATATTCTAAGTTTTTCAGTGCAACTCACTCATATACTATGTAGTACACTGTGCGTTTCTTATATTCTAAGTTTTTCAGTGCAACTCACTCATATACTATGTACTACACTGTGCGTTTCTTATACTCTAAGTTTTTCAGTGCAACTCACTCATATACTATGTATTACACTGTGCGTTTCTTATATTCTAAGTTTTTCAGTGCAACTCACTCATATACTATGTACTACACTGTGCATTTCGTGTAATGCCGGTTTTTCAGTAAATTCTAAGTTTTTCAAGGCAACTCACTCATATACTATGTACTACACTATGCGTTTCTTATATTCTAAGTTTTTCAGTGCAACTCACTCATATACTATGTACTACACTGTGCGTTTCTTATATTCTAAGTTTTTCAGTGCAACTCACTCATATACTATGTATTACACTGTGCGTTTCTTATATTCTAAGTTTTTCAGTGCAACTCACTCATATACTATGTACTACACTGTGCATTTCGTGTAATGCCGGTTTTTCAGTAAATTCTAAGTTTTTCAGTGCAACTCACTCATATACTATGTACTACACTGTGCGTTTCTTATATTCTTAGTTTTTCAGTGCAACTCACTCATATACTATGTACTACACTGTGCGTTTCTTATATTCTAAGTTTTTCAGTGCAACTCACTCATATACTATGTACTACACTGTGCGTTTCTTATATTCTAAGTTTTTCAGTGCAACTCACTCATATACTATGTACTACACTGTTCGTTTCTTATATTCTAAGTTTTTCAGTGCAACTCACTCATATACTATGTACTACACTGTGCGTTTCTTATATTCTAAGTTTTTCAGTGCAACTCACTCATATACAAGGTACTACACTGTGCATTTCGTGTAATGCTGGTTTTTCTGTAAATTCTAAGTTTTTCAGTGCAACTCACTCATATACTATGTACTACACTGTGCGTTTCTTATATTCTAAGTTTTTCAGTGCAACTCACTCATATACTATGTACTACACTGTGCGTTTCTTATATTCTAAGTTTTTCAGTGCAACTCACTCATATACTATGTACTACAATGTGCGTTTCTTATACTCTAAGTTTTTCAGTGCAACTCACTCATATACTATGTATTACACTGTGCGTTTCTTATATTCTAAGTTTTTCAGTGCAACTCACTCATATACTATGTACTACACTGTGCATTTCGTGTAATGCCGGTTTTTCAGTAAATTCTAAGTTTTTCAGTGCAACTCACTCATATACTATGTACTACACTGTGCGTTTCTTATATTCTAAGTTTTTCAGTGCAACTCACTCATATACTATGTACTACAATGTGCGTTTCTTATATTCTAAGTTTTTCAGTGCAACTCACTCATATACTATGTACTAAACTCTGCGTTTCTTATATTCTTAGTTTTTCAGTGCAACTCACTCATATACTATGTACTACACTGTGCGTTTCTTATATTCTATGTTTTTCAGTGCAACTCACTCATATACTATGTACTACACTGTGCGTTTCTTATATTCTAAGTTTTTCAGTGCAACTCACTCATATACTATGTACTACACTGTGCGTTTCTTATATTCTAAGTTTTTCAGTGCAACTCACTCATATACTATGTACTACACTGTGCGTTTCTTATATTCTAAGTTTTTCAGTGCAACTCATTCATATACTATGTACTACACTGTGCGTTTCTTATATTCTTAGTTTTTCAGTGCAACTCACTCATATACTTGTACTACACTGTGCGTTTCTTATATTCTAAGTTTTTCAGTGCAACTCACTCATATACTATGTACTACACTGTGCGTTTCTTATATTCTAAGTTTTTCAGTGCAACTCACTCATATACTATGTAGTACACTGTGCGTTTCTTATATTCTAAGTTTTTCAGTGCAACTCACTCATATACTATGTACTACACTGTGCGTTTCTTATACTCTAAGTTTTTCAGTGCAACTCACTCATATACTATGTATTACACTGTGCGTTTCTTATATTCTAAGTTTTTCAGTGCAACTCACTCATATACTATGTACTACACTGTGCATTTCGTGTAATGCCGGTTTTTCAGTAAATTCTAAGTTTTTCAAGGCAACTCACTCATATACTATGTACTACACTATGCGTTTCTTATATTCTAAGTTTTTCAGTGCAACTCACTCATATACTATGTACTACACTGTGCGTTTCTTATATTCTAAGTTTTTCAGTGCAACTCACTCATATACTATGTACTACACTGTGCGTTTCTTATATTCTAAGTTTTTCAGTGCAACTCACTCATATACTATGTACTACACTGTGCGTTTCTTATATTCTAAGTTTTTCAGTGCAACTCACTCATATACTATGTACTACACTGTGCGTTTCTTGTATTGTAAGTTTTTCAGTGCAACTCACTCATATACTATGTACTACACTGTGCGTTTCTTATATTCTAAGTTTTTCAGTGCAACTCACTCATATACTATGTACTACAATGTGCGTTTCTTATATTCTAAGTTTTTCAGTGCAACTCACTCATATACTATGTACTACACTGTGCGTTTCTTATATTCTAAGTTTTTCAGTGCAACTCACTCATATACTATGTACTACACTGTGCTTTTCTTATATTCTAAGTTTTTCAGTGCAACTCACTCATATACTATGTACTACACTGTGCGTTTCTTATATTCTAAGTTTTTCAGTGCAACTCACTCATATACTATGTACTACACTGTGCGTTTCTTATATTCTAAGTTTTTCAGTGCAACTCACTCATATACTATGTACTACACTGTGCGTTTCTTATATTCTAAGTTTTTCAGTGCAATTCACTCATATACTATGTACTACACTGTGCGTTTCTTATATTCTAAGTTTTTCAGTGCAACTCACTCATATACTATGTACTACACTGTGCGTTTCTTATATTCTTAGTTTTTCAGTGCAACTCACTCATATACTATGTACTACACTGTGCGTTTCTTATATTCTAAGTTTTTCAGTGCAACTCACTCATATACTATGTACTACACTGTGCGTTTCTTATATTCTAAGTTTTTCAGTGCAACTCACTCATATACTATGTACTACACTGTGCGTTTCTTATATTCTAAGTTTTTCAGTGCAACTCACTCATATACTATGTACTACACTGTGCGTTTCTTATACTCTAAGTTTTTCAGTGCAACTCACTCATATACTATGTATTACACTGTGCGTTTCTTATATTCTAAGTTTTTCAGTGCAACTCACTCATATACTATGAACTACACTGTGCATTTCGTGTATTGCCGGTTTTTCAGTAAATTCTAAGTTTTTCAGTGCAACTCACTCATATACTATGTACTACACTGTGCGTTTCTTATATTCTAAGTTTTTCAGTGCAACTCACTCATATACTATGTACTACACTGTGCGTTTCTTATATTCTAAGTTTTTCAGTGCAACTCACTCATATACTATGTACTATACTGTGCGTTTCTTATATTCTTAGTTTTTCAGTGCAACTCACTCATATACTATGTACTACACTGTGCGTTTCTTATATTCTAAGTTTTTCAGTGCAACTCACTCATATACTATGTACTACACTGTGCGTTTCTTATATTCTAAGTTTTTCAGTGCAACTCACTCATATACTATGTACTACACTATGCGTTTCTTATATTCTAAGTTTTTCAGTGCAACTCACTCATATACTATGTACTACACTGTGCGTTTCTTATATTCTAAGTTTTCAGTGCAACTCACTCATATACTATGTACTACACTGTGCGTTTCTTATACTCTAAGTTTTTCAGTGCAACTCACTCATATACTATGTATTACACTGTGCGTTTCTTATATTCTAAGTTTTTCAGTGCAACTCACTCATATACTATGTACTACACTGTGCATTTCGTGTAATGCCGGTTTTTCAGTAAATTCTAAGTTTTTCAGTGCAACTCACTCATATACTATGTACTACACTGTGCGTTTCTTATATTCTTAGTTTTTCAGTGCAACTCACTCATATACTATGTACTACACTGTGCGTTTCTTATAGTCTAAGTTTTTCAGTGCAACTCACTCATATACTATGTACTACACTGTGCGTTTCTTATATTCTAAGTTTTTCAGTGCAACTCACTCATATACTATGTACTACACTGTGCGTTTCTTATATTCTTAGTTTTTCAGTGCAACTCACTCATATACTATGTACTACACTGTGCGTTTCTTATAGTCTAAGTTTTTCAGTGCAACTCACTCATATACTATGTACTACACTGTGCGTTTCTTATATTCTAAGTTTTTCACTGCAACTCACTCATATACTATGTACTACACTGTGCGTTTCTTATATTCTAAGTTTTTCAGTGCAACTCACTCATATACTACGTACTACACTGTGCATTTCGTGTAATGCTGGTTTTTCTGTAAATTCTAAGTTTTTCAGTGCAACTCACTCATATACTATGTACTACACTGTGCGTTTCTTATATTCTAAGTTTTTCAGTGCAACTCACTCATATACTATGTACTACACTGTGCGTTTCTTATATTCTAAGTTTTTCAGTGCAACTCACTCATATACTATGTACTACAATGTGCGTTTCTTATACTCTAAGTTTTTCAGTGCAACTCACTCATATACTATGTACTACAATGTGCGTTTCTTATACTCTAAGTTTTTCACTACAACTCACTCATATACTATGTACTACACTGTGCGTTTCTTATATTCTAAGTTTTTCAGTGCAACTCACTCATATACTATGTACTACACTGTGCATTTCGTGTAATGCTGGTTTTTCTGTAAATTCTAAGTTTTTCAGTGCAACTCACTCATATACTATGTACTACACTGTGCGTTTCTTATATTCTAAGTTTTTCAGTGCAACTCACTCATATACTATGTACTACACTGTGCGTTTCTTATATTCTAAGTTTTTCAGTGCAACTCACTCATATACTATGTACTACACTGTGCGTTTCTTATATTCTAAGTTTTTCAGTGCAACTCACTCATATACTATGTACTACAATGTGCGTTTCTTATACTCTAAGTTTTTCAGTGCAACTCACTCATATACTATGTATTACACTGTGCGTTTCTTATATTCTAAGTTTTTCAGTGCAACTCACTCATATACTATGTACTACACTGTGCATTTCGTGTAATGCCGGTTTTTCAGTAAATTCTAAGTTTTTCAGTGCCACTCACTCATATACTATGTACTACACTGTGCGTTTCTTATATTCTAAGTTTTTCAGTGCAACTCACTCATATACTATGTACTACAATGTGCGTTTCTTATATTCTAAGTTTTTCAGTGCAACTCACTCATATACTATGTACTAAACTCTGCGTTTCTTATATTCTTAGTTTTTCAGTGCAACTCACTCATATACTATGTACTACACTGTGCGTTTCTTATATTCTAAGTTTTTCAGTGCAACTCACTCATATACTATGTACTACACTGTGCGTTTCTTATATTCTAAGTTTTTCAGTGCAACTCACTCATATACTATGTACTATACTGTGCGTTTCTTATATTCTTAGTTTTTCAGTGCAACTCACTCATATACTATGTACTACACTGTGCGTTTCTTATATTCTAAGTTTTTCAGTGCAACTCACTCATATACTATGTACTACACTGTGCGTTTCTTATATTCTAAGTTTTTCAGTGCAACTCACTCATATACTATGTACTACACTATGCGTTTCTTATATTCTAAGTTTTTCAGTGCAACTCACTCATATACTATGTACTACACTGTGCGTTTCTTATATTCTAAGTTTTTCAGTGCAACTCACTCATATACTATGTACTACACTGTGCGTTTCTTATACTCTAAGTTTTTCAGTGCAACTCACTCATATACTATGTATTACACTGTGCGTTTCTTATATTCTAAGTTTTTCAGTGCAACTCACTCATATACTATGTACTACACTGTGCATTTCGTGTAATGCCGGTTTTTCAGTAAATTCTAAGTTTTTCAGTGCAACTCACTCATATACTATGTACTACACTGTGCGTTTCTTATATTCTAAGTTTTTCAGTGCAACTCACTCATATACTATGTACTACACTGTGCGTTTCTTATATTCTAAGTTTTTCAGTGCAACTCACTCATATACTATGTACTACACTGTGCGTTTCTTATATTCTAAGTTTTTCAGTGCAACTCACTCATATACTATGTACTACACTGTGCGTTTCTTATATTCTTAGTTTTTCAGTGCAACTCACTCATATACTATGTACTACACTGTGCGTTTCTTATAGTCTAAGTTTTTCAGTGCAACTCACTCATATACTATGTACTACACTGTGCGTTTCTTATATTCTAAGTTTTTCACTGCAACTCACTAATATACTATGTACTACACTGTGCATTTCTTATATTCTAAGTTTTTCAGTGCAACTCACTCATATACTATGTACTACACTGTGCATTTCGTGTAATGCCGGTTTTTCAGTAAATTCTAAGTTTTTCAGTGCAACTCACTCATATACTATGTACTACACTGTGCGTTTCTTATATTCTAAGTTTTTCACTGCAACTCACTCATATACTATGTACTACACTGTGCGTTTCTTATATTCTAAGTTTTTCAGTGCAACTCACTCATATACTATGTACTACACTGTGCGTTTCTTATATTCTAAGTTTTTCAGTGCAACTCACTCATATACTATGTACTACACTGTGCGTTTCTTATATTCTAAGTTTTTCACTGCAACTCACTCATATACTATGTACTACAATGTGCGTTTCTTATATTCTAAGTTTTTCAGTGCAACTCACTCATATACTATGTACTACACTGTGCGTTTCTTATATTCTAAGTTTTTCAGTGCAACTCACTCATATACTATGTACTACACTGTGCTTTTCTTATATTCTAAGTTTTTCAGTGCAACTCACTCATATACTATGTACTACACTGTGCGTTTCTTATATTCTAAGTTTTTCAGTGCAACTCACTCATATACTATGTACTACACTGTGCGTTTCTTATATTCTAAGTTTTTCAGTGCAACTCACTCATATACTATGTACTACACTGTGCGTTTCTTATATTCTAAGTTTTTCAGTGCAATTCACTCATATACTATGTACTACACTGTGCGTTTCTTATATTCTAAGTTTTTCAGTGCAACTCACTCATATACTATGTACTACACTGTGCGTTTCTTATATTCTTAGTTTTTCAGTGCAACTCACTCATATACTATGTACTACACTGTGCGTTTCTTATATTCTAAGTTTTTCAGTGCAACTCACTCATATACTATGTACTACACTGTGCGTTTCTTATATTCTAAGTTTTTCAGTGCAACTCACTCATATACTATGTACTACACTGTGCGTTTCTTATATTCTAAGTTTTTCAGTGCAACTCACTCATATACTATGTACTACACTGTGCGTTTCTTATACTCTAAGTTTTTCAGTGCAACTCACTCATATACTATGTATTACACTGTGCGTTTCTTATATTCTAAGTTTTTCAGTGCAACTCACTCATATACTATGAACTACACTGTGCATTTCGTGTATTGCCGGTTTTTCAGTAAATTCTAAGTTTTTCAGTGCAACTCACTCATATACTATGTACTACACTGTGCGTTTCTTATATTCTAAGTTTTTCAGTGCAACTCACTCATATACTATGTACTACACTGTGCGTTTCTTATATTCTAAGTTTTTCAGTGCAACTCACTCATATACTATGTACTATACTGTGCGTTTCTTATATTCTTAGTTTTTCAGTGCAACTCACTCATATACTATGTACTACACTGTGCGTTTCTTATATTCTAAGTTTTTCAGTGCAACTCACTCATATACTATGTACTACACTGTGCGTTTCTTATATTCTAAGTTTTTCAGTGCAACTCACTCATATACTATGTACTACACTATGCGTTTCTTATATTCTAAGTTTTTCAGTGCAACTCACTCATATACTATGTACTACACTGTGCGTTTCTTATATTCTAAGTTTTTCAGTGCAACTCACTCATATACTATGTACTACACTGTGCGTTTCTTATACTCTAAGTTTTTCAGTGCAACTCACTCATATACTATGTATTACACTGTGCGTTTCTTATATTCTAAGTTTTTCAGTGCAACTCACTCATATACTATGTACTACACTGTGCAATTCGTGTAATGCCGGTTTTTCAGTAAATTCTAAGTTTTTCAGTGCAACTCACTCATATACTATGTACTACACTGTGCGTTTCTTATATTCTAAGTTTTTCAGTGCAACTCACTCATATACTATGTACTACACTGTGCGTTTCTTATATTCTAAGTTTTTCAGTGCAACTCACTCATATACTATGTACTACACTGTGCGTTTCTTATATTCTAAGTTTTTCAGTGCAACTCACTCATGTACTATGTACTACACTGTGCGTTTCTTATATTCTTAGTTTTTCAGTGCAACTCACTCATATACTATGTACTACACTGTGCGTTTCTTATAGTCTAAGTTTTTCAGTGCAACTCACTCATATACTATGTACTACACTGTGCGTTTCTTATATTCTAAGTTTTTCACTGCAACTCACTCATATACTATGTACTACACTGTGCGTTTCTTATTTTCTAAGTTTTTCAGTGCAACTCACTCATATACTATGTACTACACTGTGCATTTCGTGTAATGCTGGTTTTTCTGTAAATTCTAAGTTTTTCAGTGCAACTCACTCATATACTATGTACTACACTGTGCGTTTCTTATATTCTAAGTTTTTCAGTGTAACTCACTCATATACTATGTACTACACTGTGCGTTTCTTATATTCTAAGTTTTTCAGTGCAACTCACTCATATACTATGTACTACAATGTGCGTTTCTTATACTCTAAGTTTTTCAGTGCAACTCACTCATATACTATGTACTACAATGTGCGTTTCTTATACTCTAAGTTTTTCACTGCAACTCACTCATATACTATGTACTACACTGTGCGTTTCTTATATTCTAAGTTTTTCAGTGCAACTCACTCATATACTATGTACTACACTGTGCATTTCGTGTAATGCTGGTTTTTCTGTAAATTCTAAGTTTTTCAGTGCAACTCACTCATATACTATGTACTACACTGTGAGTTTCTTATATTCTAAGTTTTTCAGTGCAACTCACTCATATACTATGTACTACACTGTGCGTTTCTTATATTCTAAGTTTTTCAGTGCAACTCACTCATATACTATGTACTACACTGTGCGTTTCTTATATTCTAAGTTTTTCAGTGCAACTCACTCATATACTATGTACTACAATGTGCGTTTCTTATACTCTAAGTTTTTCAGTGCAACTCACTCATATACTATGTATTACACTGTGCGTTTCTTATATTCTAAGTTTTTCAGTGCAACTCACTCATATACTATGTACTACACTGTGCATTTCGTGTAATGCCGGTTTTTCAGTAAATTCTAAGTTTTTCAGTGCAACTCACTCATATACTATGTACTACACTGTGCGTTTCTTATATTCTAAGTTTTTCAGTGCAACTCACTCATATACTATGTACTACAATGTGCGTTTCTTATATTCTAAGTTTTTCAGTGCAACTCACTCATATACTATGTACTAAACTCTGCGTTTCTTATATTCTTAGTTTTTCAGTGCAACTCACTCATATACTATGTACTACACTGTGCGTTTCTTATATTCTAAGTTTTTCAGTGCAACTCACTCATATACTATGTACTACACTGTGCGTTTCTTATATTCTAAGTTTTTCAGTGCAACTCACTCATATACTATGTACTATACTGTGCGTTTCTTATATTCTTAGTTTTTCAGTGCAACTCACTCATATACTATGTACTACACTGTGCGTTTCTTATATTCTAAGTTTTTCAGTGCAACTCACTCATATACTATGTACTACACTGTGCGTTTCTTATATTCTAAGTTTTTCAGTGCAATTCACTCATATACTATGTACTACACTATGCGTTTCTTATATTCTAAGTTTTTCAGTGCAACTCACTCATATACTATGTACTACACTGTGCGTTTCTTATATTCTAAGTTTTTCAGTGCAACTCACTCATATACTATGTACTACACTGTGCGTTTCTTATACTCTAAGTTTTTCAGTGCAACTCACTCATATACTATGTATTACACTGTGCGTTTCTTATATTCTAAGTTTTTCAGTGCAACTCACTCATATACTATGTACTACACTGTGCATTTCGTGTAATGCCGGTTTTTCAGTAAATTCTAAGTTTTTCAGTGCAACTCACTCATATACTATGTACTACACTGTGCGTTTCTTATATTCTAAGTTTTTCAGTGCAACTCACTCATATACTATGTACTACACTGTGCGTTTCTTATATTCTAAGTTTTTCAGTGCAACTCACTCATATACTATGTACTACACTGTGCGTTTCTTATATTCTAAGTTTTTCAGTGCAACTCACTCATATACTATGTACTACACTGTGCGTTTCTTATATTCTTAGTTTTTCAGTGCAACTCACTCATATACTATGTACTACACTGTGCGTTTCTTATAGTCTAAGTTTTTCAGTGCAACTCACTCATATACTATGTACTACACTGTGCGTTTCTTATATTCTAAGTTTTTCACTGCAACTCACTCATATACTATGTACTACACTGTGCATTTCTTATATTCTAAGTTTTTCAGTGCAACTCACTCATATACTATGTACTACACTGTGCATTTCGTGTAATGCTGGTTTTTCTGTAAATTCTAAGTTTTTCAGTGCAACTCACTCATATACTATGTACTACACTGTGCGTTTCTTATATTCTAAGTTTTTCAGTGCAACTCACTCATATACTATGTACTACACTGTGCGTTTCTTATATTCTAAGTTTTTCAGTGCAACTCACTCATATACTATGTACTACACTGTGCGTTTCTTATACTCTAAGTTTTTCAGTGCAACTCACTCATATACTATGTACTACAATGTGCGTTTCTTATACTCTAAGTTTTTCACTGCAACTCACTCATATACTATGTACTACACTGTGCGTTTCTTATATTCTAAGTTTTTCAGTGCAACTCACTCATATACTATGTACTACACTGTGCATTTCGTGTAATGCTGGTTTTTCTGTAAATTCTAAGTTTTTCAGTGCAACTCACTCATATACTATGTACTACACTGTGCGTTTCTTATATTCTAAGTTTTTCAGTGCAACTCACTCATATACTATGTACTACACTGTGCGTTTCTTATATTCTAAGTTTTTCAGTGCAACTCACTCATATACTATGTACTACACTGTGCGTTTCTTATATTCTAAGTTTTTCAGTGCAACTCACTCATATACTATGTACTACAATGTGCGTTTCTTATACTCTAAGTTTTTCAGTGCAACTCACTCATATACTATGTATTACACTGTGCGTTTCTTATATTCTAAGTTTTTCAGTGCAACTCACTCATATACTATGTACTACACTGTGCATTTCGTGTAATGCCGGTTTTTCAGTAAATTCTAAGTTTTTCAGTGCAACTCACTCATATACTATGTACTACACTGTGCGTTTCTTATATTCTAAGTTTTTCAGTGCAACTCACTCATATACTATGTACTACAATGTGCGTTTCTTATATTCTAAGTTTTTCAGTGCAACTCACTCATATACTATGTACTAAACTCTGCGTTTCTTATATTCTTAGTTTTTCAGTGCAACTCACTCATATACTATGTACTACACTGTGCGTTTCTTATATTCTAAGTTTTTCAGTGCAACTCACTCATATACTATGTACTAAACTCTGCGTTTCTTATATTCTTAGTTTTTCAGTGCAACTCACTCATATACTATGTACTACACTGTGCGTTTCTTATATTCTAAGTTTTTCAGTGCAACTCACTCATATACTATGTACTACACTGTGCGTTTCTTATATTCTAAGTTTTTCAGTGCAACTCACTCATATACTATGTACTATACTGTGCGTTTCTTATATTCTTAGTTTTTCAGTGCAACTCACTCATATACTATGTACTACACTGTGCGTTTCTTATATTCTAAGTTTTTCAGTGCAACTCACTCATATACTATGTACTACACTGTGCGTTTCTTATATTCTAAGTTTTTCAGTGCAACTCACTCATATACTATGTACTACACTATGCGTTTCTTATATTCTAAGTTTTTCAGTGCAACTCACTCATATACTATGTACTACACTGTGCGTTTCTTATATTCTAAGTTTTTCAGTGCAACTCACTCATATACTATGTACTACACTGTGCGTTTCTTATACTCTAAGTTTTTCAGTGCAACTCACTCATATACTATGTATTACACTGTGCGTTTCTTATATTCTAAGTTTTTCAGTGCAACTCACTCATATACTATGTACTACACTGTGCATTTCGTGTAATGCCGGTTTTTCAGTAAATTCTAAGTTTTTCAGTGCAACTCACTCATATACTATGTACTACACTGTGCGTTTCTTATATTCTAAGTTTTTCAGTGCAACTCACTCATATACTATGTACTACACTGTGCGTTTCTTATATTCTAAGTTTTTCAGTGCAACTCACTCATATACTATGTACTACACTGTGCGTTTCTTATATTCTAAGTTTTTCAGTGTAACTCACTCATATACTATGTACTACACTGTGCGTTTCTTATATTCTTAGTTTTTCAGTGCAACTCACTCATATACTATGTACTACACTGTGCGTTTCTTATAGTCTAAGTTTTTCAGTGCAACTCACTCATATACTATGTAATACACTGTGCGTTTCTTATATTCTAAGTTTTTCACTGCAACTCACTCATATACTATGTACTACACTGTGCGTTTCTTATATTCTAAGTTTTTCAGTGCAACTCACTCATATACTATGTACTACACTGTGCATTTCGTGTAATGCTGGTTTTTCTGTAAATTCTAAGTTTTTCAGTGCAACTCACTCATATACTATGTACTACACTGTGCGTTTCTTATATTCTAAGTTTTTCAGTGCAACTCACTCATATACTATGTACTACACTGTGCGTTTCTTATATTCTAAGTTTTTCAGTGCAACTCACTCATATACTATGTACTACAATGTGCGTTTCTTATACTCTAAGTTTTTCAGTGCAACTCACTCATATACTATGTACTACAATGTGCGTTTCTTATACTCTAAGTTTTTCACTGCAACTCACTCATATACTATGTACTACACTGTGCGTTTCTTATATTCTAAGTTTTTCAGTGCAACTCACTCATATACTATGTACTACACTGTGCATTTCGTGTAATGCTGGTTTTTCTGTAAATTCTAAGTTTTTCAGTGCAACTCACTCATATACTATGTACTACACTGTGCGTTTCTTATATTCTAAGTTTTTCAGTGCAACTCACTCATATACTATGTACTACACTGTGCGTTTCTTATATTCTAAGTTTTTCAGTGCAACTCACTCATATACTATGTACTACACTGTGTGTTTCTTATATTCTAAGTTTTTCAGTGCAACTCACTCATATACTATGTACTACAATGTGCGTTTCTTATACTCTAAGTTTTTCAGTGCAACTCACTCATATACTATGTATTACACTGTGCGTTTCTTATATTCTAAGTTTTTCAGTGCAACTCACTCATATACTATGTACTACACTGTGCATTTCGTGTAATGCCGGTTTTTCAGTAAATTCTAAGTTTTTCAGTGCAACTCACTCATATACTATGTACTACACTGTGCGTTTCTTATATTCTAAGTTTTTCAGTGCAACTCACTCATATACTATGTACTACAATGTGCGTTTCTTATATTCTAAGTTTTTCAGTGCAACTCACTCATATACTATGTACTAAACTCTGCGTTTCTTATATTCTTAGTTTTTCAGTGCAACTCACTCATATACTATGTACTACACTGTGCGTTTCTTATATTCTATGTTTTTCAGTGCAACTCACTCATATACTATGTACTACACTGTGCGTTTCTTATATTCTAAGTTTTTCAGTGCAACTCACTCATATACTATGTACTACACTGTGCGTTTCTTATATTCTAAGTTTTTCAGTGCAACTCACTCATATACTATGTACTACACTGTGCGTTTCTTATATTCTAAGTTTTTCAGTGCAACTCATTCATATACTATGTACTACACTGTGCGTTTCTTATATTCTTAGTTTTTCAGTGCAACTCACTCATATACTATGTACTACACTGTGCGTTTCTTATATTCTAAGTTTTTCAGTGCAACTCACTCATATACTATGTAGTACACTGTGCGTTTCTTATATTCTAAGTTTTTCAGTGCAACTCACTCATATACTATGTACTACACTGTGCGTTTCTTATACTCTAAGTTTTTCAGTGCAACTCACTCATATACTATGTATTACACTGTGCGTTTCTTATATTCTAAGTTTTTCAGTGCAACTCACTCATATACTATGTACTACACTGTGCATTTCGTGTAATGCCGGTTTTTCAGTAAATTCTAAGTTTTTCAAGGCAACTCACTCATATACTATGTACTACACTATGCGTTTCTTATATTCTAAGTTTTTCAGTGCAACTCACTCATATACTATGTACTACACTGTGCGTTTCTTATATTCTAAGTTTTTCAGTGCAACTCACTCATATACTATGTACTACACTGTGCGTTTCTTATATTCTAAGTTTTTCAGTGCAACTCACTCATATACTATGTACTACACTGTGCGTTTCTTATATTCTAAGTTTTTCAGTGCAACTCACTCATATACTATGTACTACACTGTGCGTTTCTTGTATTCTAAGTTTTTCAGTGCAACTCACTCATATACTATGTACTACACTGTGCGTTTCTTATATTCTAAGTTTTTCAGTGCAACTCACTCATATACTATGTACTACAATGTGCGTTTCTTATATTCTAAGTTTTTCAGTGCAACTCACTCATATACTATGTACTACACTGTGCGTTTCTTATATTCTAAGTTTTTCAGTGCAACTCACTCATATACTATGTACTACACTGTGCTTTTCTTATATTCTAAGTTTTTCAGTGCAACTCACTCATATACTATGTACTACACTGTGCGTTTCTTATATTCTAAGTTTTTCAGTGCAACTCACTCATATACTATGTTCTACACTGTGCGTTTCTTATATTCTAAGTTTTTCAGTGCAACTCACTCATATACTATGTACTACACTGTGCGTTTCTTATATTCTAAGTTTTTCAGTGCAATTCACTCATATACTATGTACTACACTGTGCGTTTCTTATATTCTAAGTTTTTCAGTGCAACTCACTCATATACTATGTACTACACTGTGCGTTTCTTATATTCTTAGTTTTTCAGTGCAACTCACTCATATACTATGTACTACACTGTGCGTTTCTTATATTCTAAGTTTTTCAGTGCAACTCACTCATATACTATGTACTACACTGTGCGTTTCTTATATTCTAAGTTTTTCAGTGCAACTCACTCATATACTATGTACTACACTGTGCGTTTCTTATATTCTAAGTTTTTCAGTGCAACTCACTCATATACTATGTACTACACTGTGCGTTTCTTATACTCTAAGTTTTTCAGTGCAACTCACTCATATACTATGTATTACACTGTGCGTTTCTTATATTCTAAGTTTTTCAGTGCAACTCACTCATATACTATGAACTACACTGTGCATTTCGTGTATTGCCGGTTTTTCAGTAAATTCTAAGTTTTTCAGTGCAACTCACTCATATACTATGTACTACACTGTGCGTTTCTTATATTCTAAGTTTTTCAGTGCAACTCACTCATATACTATGTACTACACTGTGCGTTTCTTATATTCTAAGTTTTTCAGTGCAACTCACTCATATACTATGTACTATACTGTGCGTTTATATATTCTTAGTTTTTCAGTGCAACTCACTCATATACTATGTACTACACTGTGCGTTTCTTATATTCTAAGTTTTTCAGTGCAACTCACTCATATACTATGTACTACACTGTGCGTTTCTTATATTCTAAGTTTTTCAGTGCAACTCACTCATATACTATGTACTACACTATGCGTTTCTTATATTCTAAGTTTTTCAGTGCAACTCACTCATATACTATGTACTACACTGTGCGTTTCTTATATTCTAAGTTTTTCAGTGCAACTCACTCATATACTATGTACTACACTGTGCGTTTCTTATACTCTAAGTTTTTCAGTGCAACTCACTCATATACTATGTATTACACTGTGCGTTTCTTATATTCTAAGTTTTTCAGTGCAACTCACTCATATACTATGTACTACACTGTGCATTTCGTGTAATGCCGGTTTTTCAGTAAATTCTAAGTTTTTCAGTGCAACTCACTCATATACTATGTACTACACTGTGCGTTTCTTATATTCTAAGTTTTTCAGTGCAACTCACTCATATACTATGTACTACACTGTGCGTTTCTTATATTCTAAGTTTTTCAGTGCAACTCACTCATATACTATGTACTACACTGTGCGTTTCTTATATTCTAAGTTTTTCAGTGCAACTCACTCATATACTATGTACTACACTGTGCGTTTCTTATATTCTTAGTTTTTCAGTGCAACTCACTCATATACTATGTACTACACTGTGCGTTTCTTATAGTCTAAGTTTTTCAGTGCAACTCACTCATATACTATGTACTACACTGTGCGTTTCTTATATTCTAAGTTTTTCACTGCAACTCACTCATATACTATGTACTACACTGTGCGTTTCTTATATTCTAAGTTTTTCAGTGCAACTCACTCATATACTATGTACTACACTGTGCATTTCGTGTAATGCTGGTTTTTCTGTAAATTCTAAGTTTTTCAGTGCAACTCACTCATATACTATGTACTACACTGTGCGTTTCTTATATTCTAAGTTTTTCAGTGCAACTCACTCATATACTATGTACTACACTGTGCGTTTCTTATATTCTAAGTTTTTCAGTGCAACTCACTCATATACTATGTACTACAATGTGCGTTTCTTATACTCTAAGTTTTTCAGTGCAACTCACTCATATACTATGTATTACACTGTGCGTTTCTTATATTCTAAGTTTTTCAGTGCAACTCACTCATATACTATGTACTACACTGTGCATTTCGTGTAATGCCGGTTTTTCAGTAAATTCTAAGTTTTTCAGTGCAACTCACTCATATACTATGTACTACACTGTGCGTTTCTTATATTCTAAGTTTTTCAGTGCAACTCACTCATATACTATGTACTACAATGTGCGTTTCTTATATTCTAAGTTTTTCAGTGCAACTCACTCATATACTATGTACTACACTGTGCGTTTCTTATATTCTTAGTTTTTCAGTGCAACTCACTCATATACTATGTACTACACTGTGCGTTTCTTATATTCTATGTTTTTCAGTGCAACTCACTCATATACTATGTACTACACTGTGCGTTTCTTATATTCTAAGTTTTTCAGTGCAACTCACTCATATACTATGTACTACACTGTGCGTTTCTTATATTCTAAGTTTTTCAGTGCAACTCACTCATATACTATGTACTACACTGTGCGTTTCTTATATTCTAAGTTTTTCAGTGCAACTCACTCATATACTATGTACTACACTGTGCGTTTCTTATATTCTAAGTTTTTCAGTGCAACTCACTCATATACTATGTACTACACTGTGCGTTTCTTATATTCTAAGTTTTTCAGTGCAACTCACTCATATACTATGTACTACACTGTGCGTTTCTTGTATTCTAAGTTTTTCAGTGCAACTCACTCATATACTATGTACTACACTGTGCGTTTCTTATATTCTAAGTTTTTCAGTGCAACTCACTCATATACTATGTACTACACTGTGCGTTTCTTATATTCTAAGTTTTTCAGTGCAACTCACTCATATACTATGTACTACACTGTGCGTTTCTTATATTCTTAGTTTTTCAGTGCAACTCAATCATATACTATGTACTACACTGTGCGTTTCTTATACTCTAAGTTTTTCAGTGCAACTCACTCATATACTATGTATTACACTGTGCGTTTCTTATATTCTAAGTTTTTCAGTGCAACTCACTCATATACTATGTACTACACTGTGCGTTTCTTATATTCTAAGTTTTTCAGTGCAACACACTCATATACTAGGTACTACACTGTGCGTTTCTTATATTATAAGTTTTTCAGTGCAACTCACTCATATACTATGTACTACACTGTGCGTTTCTTATATTCTAAGTTTTTCAGTGCAACTCACTCATATACTATGTACTACACTGTGCGTTTCTTATATTCTAAGTTTTTCAGTGCAACTCACTCATATACTATGTACTACACTGTGCGTTTCTTATATTCTAAGTTTTTCAGTGCAACTCACTCATATACTATGTACTACACTGTGCGTTTCTTATATTCTAAGTTTTTCAGTGCAACTCACTCATATACTATGTACTACACTGTGCATTTCGTGTAATGCCGGTTTTTCAGTAAATTCTAAGTTTTTCAAGGCAACTCACTCATATACTATGTACTACACTGTGCGTTTCTTATATTCTAAGTTTTTCAGTGCAACTCACTCATATACTATGTACTACACTGTGCGTTTCTTATATTCTAAGTTTTTCAGTGCAACTCACTCATATACTATGTACTACACTGTGCGTTTCTTATATTTTAAGTTTTTCAGTGCAACTCACTCATATACTATGTACTATACTGTGCGTTTCTTATATTCTTAGTTTTTCAGTGCAACTCACTCATATACTATGTACTACACTGTGCGTTTCTTATATTCTAAGTTTTTCAGTGCAACTCACTCATATACTATGTACTACACTGTGCGTTTCTTATATTCTAAGTTTTTCAGTGCAACTCACTCATATACTATGTACTACACTGTGCATTTCGTGTAATGCCGGTTTTTCAGTAAATTCTAAGTTTTTCAAGGCAACTCACTCATATACTATGTACTACACTATGCGTTTCTTATATTCTAAGTTTTTCAGTGCAACTCACTCATATACTATGTACTACACTGTGCGTTTCTTATATTCTAAGTTTTTCAGTGCAACTCACTCATATACTATGTACTACACTGTGCGTTTCTTATATTCTAAGTTTTTCAGTGCAACTCACTCATATACTATGTACTACACTGTGCGTTTCTTATATTCTAAGTTTTTCAGTGCAACTCACTCATATACTATGTACTACACTGTGCATTTCGTGTAATGCTGGTTTTTCTGTAAATTCTAAGTTTTTCAGTGCAACTCACTCATATACTATGTACTACACTGTGCGTTTCTTATATTCTAAGTTTTTCAGTGCAACTCACTCATATACTATGTACTACACTGTGCATTTCGTGTAATGCTGGTTTTTCTGTAAATTCTAAGTTTTTCAGTGCAACTCACTCATATACTATGTACTACACTGTGCGTTTCTTATATTCTAAGTTTTTCAGTGCAACTCACTCATATACTATGTACTACACTGTGCATTTCGTGTAATGCTGGTTTTTCTGTAAATTCTAAGTTTTTCAGTGCAACTCACTCATATACTATGTACTACACTGTGCGTTTCTTATATTCTAAGTTTTTCAGTGCAACTCACTCATATACTATGTACTACACTGTGCGTTTCTTATATTCTAAGTTTTTCAGTGCAACTCACTCATATACTATGTACTACACTGTGCGTTTCTTATATTCTAAGTTTTTCAGTGCAACTCACTCATATACTATGTACTACACTGTGCGTTTCTTATATTCTAAGTTTTTCAGTGCAACTCACTCATATACTATGTACTACACTGTGCGTTTCTTATACTCTAAGTTTTTCAGTGCAACTCACTCATATACTATGTATTACACTGTGCGTTTCTTATATTCTAAGTTTTTCAGTGCAACTCACTCATATACTATGTACTACACTGTGCATTTCGTGTAATGCCGGTTTTTCAGTAAATTCTAAGTTTTTCAGTGCAACTCACTCATATACTATGTACTACACTGTGCGTTTCTTATATTCTAAGTTTTTCAGTGCAACTCACTCATATACTATGTACTACACTGTGCGTTTCTTATATTCTAAGTTTTTCAGTGCAACTCACTCATATACTATGTACTACACTGTGCGTTTCTTATATTCTAAGTTTTTCAGTGCAACTCACTCATATACTATGTACTACACTGTGCGTTTCTTATATTCTTAGTTTTTCAGTGCAACTCACTCATATACTATGTACTACACTGTGCGTTTCTTATAGTCTAAGTTTTTCAGTGCAACTCACTCATATACTATGTACTACACTGTGCGTTTCTTATACTCTAAGTTTTTCAGTGCAACTCACTCATATACTATGTACTACACTGTGCATTTCGTGTAATGCTGGTTTTTCTGTAAATTCTAAGTTTTTCAGTGCAACTCACTCATATACTATGTACTACACTGTGCGTTTCTTATATTCTAAGTTTTTCAGTGCAACTCACTCATATACTATGTACTACACTGTGCGTTTCTTATATTCTAAGTTTTTCAGTGCAACTCACTCATATACTATGTACTACAATGTGCGTTTCTTATACTCTAAGTTTTTCAGTGCAACTCACTCATATACTATGTATTACACTGTGCGTTTCTTATATTCTAAGTTTTTCAGTGCAACTCACTCATATACTATGTACTACACTGTGCATTTCGTGTAATGCCGGTTTTTCAGTAAATTCTAAGTTTTTCAGTGCAACTCACTCATATACTATGTACTACACTGTGCGTTTCTTATATTCTAAGTTTTTCAGTGCAACTCACTCATATACTATGTACTACAATGTGCGTTTCTTATATTCTAAGTTTTTCAGTGCAACTCACTCATATACTATGTACTACACTGTGCGTTTCTTATATTCTTAGTTTTTCAGTGCAACTCACTCATATACTATGTACTACACTGTGCGTTTCTTATATTCTATGTTTTTCAGTGCAACTCACTCATATACTATGTACTACACTGTGCGTTTCTTATATTCTAAGTTTTTCAGTGCAACTCACTCATATACTATGTACTACACTGTGCGTTTCTTATATTCTAAGTTTTTCAGTGCAACTCACTCATATACTATGTACTACACTGTGCGTTTCTTATATTCTAAGTTTTTCAGTGCAACTCACTCATATACTATGTACTACACTGTGCGTTTCTTATATTCTAAGTTTTTCAGTGCAACTCACTCATATACTATGTACTACACTGTGCGTTTCTTATATTCTAAGTTTTTCAGTGCAACTCACTCATATACTATGTACTACACTGTGCGTTTCTTGTATTCTAAGTTTTTCAGTGCAACTCACTCATATACTATGTACTACACTGTGCGTTTCTTATATTCTAAGTTTTTCAGTGCAACTCACTCATATACTATGTACTACACTGTGCGTTTCTTATATTCTAAGTTTTTCAGTGCAACTCACTCATATACTATGTACTACACTGTGCGTTTCTTATATTCTTAGTTTTTCAGTGCAACTCACTCATATACTATGTACTACACTGTGCGTTTCTTATACTCTAAGTTTTTCAGTGCAACTCACTCATATACTATGTATTACACTGTGCGTTTCTTATATTCTAAGTTTTTCAGTGCAACTCACTCATATACTATGTACTACACTGTGCGTTTCTTATATTCTAAGTTTTTCAGTGCAACACACTCATATACTACGTACTACACTGTGCGTTTCTTATATTATAAGTTTTTCAGTGCAACTCACTCATATACTATGTACTACACTGTGCGTTTCTTATATTCTAAGTTTTTCAGTGCAACTCACTCATATACTATGTACTACACTGTGCGTTTCTTATATTCTAAGTTTTTCAGTGCAACTCACTCATATACTATGTACTACACTGTGCGTTTCTTATATTTTAAGTTTTTCAGTGCAACTCACTCATATACTATGTACTACACTGTGCGTTTCTTATATTCTTAGTTTTTCAGTGCAACTCACTCATATACTATGTACTACACTGTGCGTTTCTTATATTCTAAGTTTTTCAGTGCAACTCACTCATATACTATGTACTACACTGTGCGTTTCTTATATTCTAAGTTTTTCAGTGCAACTCACTCATATACTATGTACTACACTGTGCGTTTCTTATATTTTAAGTTTTTCAGTGCAACTCACTCATATACTATGTACTACACTGTGCGTTTCTTATATTCTTAGTTTTTCAGTGCAACTCACTCATATACTATGTACTACACTGTGCGTTTCTTATATTCTAAGTTTTTCAGTGCAACTCACTCATATACTATGTACTACACTGTGCATTTCTTATATTCTAAGTTTTTCAGTGCAACTCACTCATATACTATGTACTACACTGTGCGTTTCTTATATTCTAAGTTTTTCAGTGCAACTCACTCATATACTATGTACTACACTGTGCGTTTCTTATATTCTAAGTTTTTCAGTGCACCTCACTCATATACTATGTACTACACTGTACGTTTCTAATATTCTAAGTTTTTCAGTGCAACTCACTCATATACTATGTACTACACTGTCCGTTTCTTATATTCTAAGTTTTTCAGTGCAACTCACTCATATACTATGTACTATACTGTGCGTTTCTTATATTCTTAGTTTTTCAGTGCAACTCACTCATATACTATGTACTACACTGTGCGTTTCTTATATTCTAAGTTTTTCAGTGCAACTCACTCATATACTATGTACTACACTGTGCGTTTCTTATATTCTAAGTTTTTCAGTGCAACTCACTCATATACTATGTACTACAATGTGCGTTTCTTATACTCTAAGTTTTTCAGTGCAACTCACTCATATACTATGTATTACACTGTGCGTTTCTTATATTCTAAGTTTTTCAGTGCAACTCACTCATATACTATGTACTACACTGTGCATTTCGTGTAATGCCGGTTTTTCAGTAAATTCTAAGTTTTTCAGTGCAACTCACTCATATACTATGTACTACACTGTGCGTTTCTTATATTCTAAGTTTTTCAGTGCAACTCACTCATATACTATGTACTACAATGTGCGTTTCTTATATTCTAAGTTTTTCAGTGCAACTCACTCATATACTATGTACTACACTGTGCGTTTCTTATATTCTAAGTTTTTCAGTGCAACTCACTCATATACTATGTACTACACTGTGCTTTTCTTATATTCTAATTTTTTCAGTGCAACTCACTCATATACTATGTACTACACTGTGCGTTTCTTATATTCTAAGTTTTTCAGTGCAACTCACTCATATACTATGTACTACACTGTGCGTTTCTTATATTCTAAGTTTTTCAGTGCAACTCACTCATATACTATGTACTACACTGTGCGTTTCTTATATTCTAAGTTTTTCAGTGCAATTCACTCATATACTATGTACTACACTGTGCGTTTCTTATATTCTAAGTTTTTCAGTGCAACTCACTCATATACTATGTACTACACTGTGCGTTTCTTATATTCTTAGTTTTTCAGTGCAACTCACTCATATACTATGTACTACACTGTGCGTTTCTTATATTCTAAGTTTTTCAGTGCAACTCACTCATATACTATGTACTACACTGTGCGTTTCTTATATCCTAAGTTTTTCAGTGCAACTCATTCATATACTATGTACTACACTGTGCGTTTCTTATATTCTAAGTTTTTCAGTGCAACTCACTCATATACTATGTACTACACTGTGCGTTTCTTATACTCTAAGTTTTTCAGTGCAACTCACTCATATACTATGTATTACACTGTGCGTTTCTTATATTCTAAGTTTTTCAGTGCAACTCACTCATATACTATGTACTACACTGTGCATTTCGTGTATTGCCGGTTTTTCAGTAAATTCTAAGTTTTTCAGTGCAACTCACTCATATACTATGTACTACACTGTGCGTTTCTTATATTCTAAGTTTTTCAGTGCAACTCACTCATATACTATGTACTACACTGTGCGTTTCTTATATTCTAAGTTTTTCAGTGCAACTCACTCATATACTATGTACTATACTGTGCGTTTCTTATATTCTTAGTTTTTCAGTGCAACTCACTCATATACTATGTACTACACTGTGCGTTTCTTATATTCTAAGTTTTTCAGTGCAACTCACTCATATACTATGTACTACACTGTGCGTTTCTTATATTCTAAGTTTTTCAGTGCAACTCACTCATATACTATGTACTACACTATGCGTTTCTTATATTCTAAGTTTTTCAGTGCAACTCACTCATATACTATGTACTACACTGTGCGTTTCTTATATTCTAAGTTTTTCAGTGCAACTCACTCATATACTATGTACTACACTGTGCGTTTCTTATACTCTAAGTTTTTCAGTGCAACTCACTCATATACTATGTATTACACTGTGCGTTTCTTATATTCTAAGTTTTTCAGTGCAACTCACTCATATACTATGTACTACACTGTGCATTTCGTGTAATGCCGGTTTTTCAGTAAATTCTAAGTTTTTCAGTGCAACTCACTCATATACTATGTACTACACTGTGCGTTTCTTATATTCTTAGTTTTTCAGTGCAACTCACTCATATACTATGTACTACACTGTGCGTTTCTTATATTCTAAGTTTTTCAGTGCAACTCACTCATATACTATGTACTACACTGTGCGTTTCTTATATTCTAAGTTTTTCAGTGCAACTCACTCATATACTATGTACTACACTGTTCGTTTCTTATATTCTAAGTTTTTCAGTGCAACTCACTCATATACTATGTACTACACTGTGCGTTTCTTATATTCTAAGTTTTTCAGTGCAACTCACTCATATACAAGGTACTACACTGTGCATTTCGTGTAATGCTGGTTTTTCTGTAAATTCTAAGTTTTTCAGTGCAACTCACTCATATACTATGTACTACACTGTGCGTTTCTTATATTCTAAGTTTTTCAGTGCAACTCACTCATATACTATGTACTACACTGTGCGTTTCTTATATTCTAAGTTTTTCAGTGCAACTCACTCATATACTATGTACTACAATGTGCGTTTCTTATACTCTAAGTTTTTCAGTGCAACTCACTCATATACTATGTATTACACTGTGCGTTTCTTATATTCTAAGTTTTTCATTGCAACTCACTCATATACTATGTACTACACTGTGCATTTCGTGTAATGCCGGTTTTTCAGTAAATTCTAAGTTTTTCAGTGCAACTCACTCATATACTATGTACTACACTGTGCGTTTCTTATATTCTAAGTTTTTCAGTGCAACTCACTCATATACTATGTACTACAATGTGCGTTTCTTATATTCTAAGTTTTTCAGTGCAACTCACTCATATACTATGTACTACACTGTGCGTTTCTTATATTCTTAGTTTTTCAGTGCAACTCACTCATATACTATGTACTACACTGTGCGTTTCTTATATTCTATGTTTTTCAGTGCAACTCACTCATATACTATGTACTACACTGTGCGTTTCTTATATTCTAAGTTTTTCAGTGCAACTCACTCATATACTATGTACTACACTGTGCGTTTCTTATATTCTAAGTTTTTCAGTGCAACTCACTCATATACTATGTACTACACTGTGCGTTTCTTATATTCTAAGTTTTTCAGTGCAACTCATTCATATACTATGTACTACAATGTGCGTTTCTTATATTCTTAGTTTTTCAGTGCAACTCACTCATATACTTGTACTACACTGTGCGTTTCTTATATTCTAAGTTTTTCAGTGCAACTCACTCATATACTATGTACTACACTGTGCGTTTCTTATATTCTAAGTTTTTCAGTGCAACTCACTCATATACTATGTAGTACACTGTGCGTTTCTTATATTCTAAGTTTTTCAGTGCAACTCACTCATATACTATGTACTACACTGTGCGTTTTTTATACTCTAAGTTTTTCAGTGCAACTCACTCATATACTATGTATTACACTGTGCGTTTCTTATATTCTAAGTTTTTCAGTGCAACTCACTCATATACTATGTACTACACTGTGCATTTCGTGTAATGCCGGTTTTTCAGTAAATTCTAAGTTTTTCAAGGCAACTCACTCATATACTATGTACTACACTATGCGTTTCTTATATTCTAAGTTTTTCAGTGCAACTCACTCATATACTATGTACTACACTGTGCGTTTCTTATATTCTAAGTTTTTCAGTGCAACTCACTCATATACTATGTACTACACTGTGCGTTTCTTATATTCTTAGTTTTTCAGTGCAACTCACTCATATACTATGTACTACACTGTGCGTTTCTTATATTCTAAGTTTTTCAGTGCAACTCACTCATATACTATGTACTACACTGTGCGTTTCTTATATTCTAAATTTTTCAGTGCAACTCACTCATATACTATGTACTACACTGTGCGTTTCTTATATTTTAAGTTTTTCAGTGCAACTCACTCATATACTATGTACTACACTGTGCGTTTCTTATATTCTTAGTTTTTCAGTGCAACTCACTCATATACTATGTACTACACTGTGCGTTTCTTATATTCTAAGTTTTTCAGTGCAACTCACTCATATACTATGTACTACACTGTGCGTTTCTTATATTCTAAGTTTTTCAGTGCAACTCACTCATATACTATGTACTACACTGTGCGTTTCTTATATTCTAAGTTTTTCAGTGCAACTCACTCATATACTATGTACTACACTGTGCGTTTCTTATATTCTAAGTTTTTCAGTGCACCTCACTCATATACTATGTACTACACTGTACGTTTCTAATATTCTAAGTTTTTCAGTGCAACTCACTCATATACTATGTACTACACTGTCCGTTTCTTATATTCTAAGTTTTTCAGTGCAACTCACTCATATACTATGTACTACACTGTGCGTTTCTTATATTCTAAGTTTTTCAGTGCAACTCATTCATATACTATGTACTACACTGTGCGTTTCTTATATTCTTAGTTTTTCAGTGCAACTCACTCATATACTTGTACTACACTGTGCGTTTCTTATATTCTAAGTTTTTCAGTGCAACTCACTCATATACTATGTACTACACTGTGCGTTTCTTATATTCTAAGTTTTTCAGTGCAACTCACTCATATACTATGTAGTACACTGTGCGTTTCTTATATTCTAAGTTTTTCAGTGCAACTCACTCATATACTATGTACTACACTGTGCGTTTTTTATACTCTAAGTTTTTCAGTGCAACTCACTCATATACTATGTATTACACTGTGCGTTTCTTATATTCTAAGTTTTTCAGTGCAACTCACTCATATACTATGTACTACACTGTGCATTTCGTGTAATGCCGGTTTTTCAGTAAATTCTAAGTTTTTCAAGGCAACTCACTCATATACTATGTACTACACTATGCGTTTCTTATATTCTAAGTTTTTCAGTGCAACTCACTCATATACTATGTACTACACTGTGCGTTTCTTATATTCTAAGTTTTTCAGTGCAACTCACTCATATACTATGTACTACACTGTGCGTTTCTTATATTCTTAGTTTTTCAGTGCAACTCACTCATATACTATGTACTACACTGTGCGTTTCTTATATTCTAAGTTTTTCAGTGCAACTCACTCATATACTATGTACTACACTGTGCGTTTCTTATATTCTAAGTTTTTCAGTGCAACTCACTCATATACTATGTACTACACTGTGCGTTTCTTATATTTTAAGTTTTTCAGTGCAACTCACTCATATACTATGTACTACACTGTGCGTTTCTTATATTCTTAGTTTTTCAGTGCAACTCACTCATATACTATGTACTACACTGTGCGTTTCTTATATTCTAAGTTTTTCAGTGCAACTCACTCATATACTATGTACTACACTGTGCGTTTCTTATATTCTAAGTTTTTCAGTGCAACTCACTCATATACTATGTACTACACTGTGCGTTTCTTATATTCTAAGTTTTTCAGTGCAACTCACTCATATACTATGTACTACACTGTGCGTTTCTTATATTCTAAGTTTTTCAGTGCACCTCACTCATATACTATGTACTACACTGTACGTTTCTAATATTCTAAGTTTTTCAGTGCAACTCACTCATATACTATGTACTACACTGTCCGTTTCTTATATTCTAAGTTTTTCAGTGCAACTCACTCATATACTATGTACTATACTGTGCGTTTCTTATATTCTTAGTTTTTCAGTGCAACTCACTCATATACTATGTACTACACTGTGCGTTTCTTATATTCTAAGTTTTTCAGTGCAACTCACTCATATACTATGTACTACACTGTGCGTTTCTTATATTCTAAGTTTTTCAGTGCAACTCACTCATATACTATGTACTACAATGTGCGTTTCTTATACTCTAAGTTTTTCAGTGCAACTCACTCATATACTATGTATTACACTGTGCGTTTCTTATATTCTAAGTTTTTCAGTGCAACTCACTCATATACTATGTACTACACTGTGCATTTCGTGTAATGCCGGTTTTTCAGTAAATTCTAAGTTTTTCAGTGCAACTCACTCATATACTATGTACTACACTGTGCGTTTCTTATATTCTAAGTTTTTCAGTGCAACTCACTCATATACTATGTACTACAATGTGCGTTTCTTATATTCTAAGTTTTTCAGTGCAACTCACTCATATACTATGTACTACACTGTGCGTTTCTTATATTCTAAGTTTTTCAGTGCAACTCACTCATATACTATGTACTACACTGTGCTTTTCTTATATTCTAATTTTTTCAGTGCAACTCACTCATATACTATGTACTACACTGTGCGTTTCTTATATTCTAAGTTTTTCAGTGCAACTCACTCATATACTATGTACTACACTGTGCGTTTCTTATATTCTAAGTTTTTCAGTGCAACTCACTCATATACTATGTACTACACTGTGCGTTTCTTATATTCTAAGTTTTTCAGTGCAATTCACTCATATACTATGTACTACACTGTGCGTTTCTTATATTCTAAGTTTTTCAGTGCAACTCACTCATATACTATGTACTACACTGTGCGTTTCTTATATTCTTAGTTTTTCAGTGCAACTCACTCATATACTATGTACTACACTGTGCGTTTCTTATATTCTAAGTTTTTCAGTGCAACTCACTCATATACTATGTACTACACTGTGCGTTTCTTATATTCTAAGTTTTTCAGTGCAACTCATTCATATACTATGTACTACACTGTGCGTTTCTTATATTCTAAGTTTTTCAGTGCAACTCACTCATATACTATGTACTACACTGTGCGTTTCTTATACTCTAAGTTTTTCAGTGCAACTCACTCATATACTATGTATTACACTGTGCGTTTCTTATATTCTACGTTTTTCAGTGCAACTCACTCATATACTATGTACTACACTGTGCATTTCGTGTATTGCCGGTTTTTCAGTAAATTCTAAGTTTTTCAGTGCAACTCACTCATATACTATGTACTACACTGTGCGTTTCTTATATTCTAAGTTTTTCAGTGCAACTCACTCATATACTATGTACTACACTGTGCGTTTCTTATATTCTAAGTTTTTCAGTGCAACTCACTCATATACTATGTACTATACTGTGCGTTTCTTATATTCTTAGTTTTTCAGTGCAACTCACTCATATACTATGTACTACACTGTGCGTTTCTTATATTCTAAGTTTTTCAGTGCAACTCACTCATATACTATGTACTACACTGTGCGTTTCTTATATTCTAAGTTTTTCAGTGCAACTCACTCATATACTATGTACTACACTATGCGTTTCTTATATTCTAAGTTTTTCAGTGCAACTCACTCATATACTATGTACTACACTGTGCGTTTCTTATATTCTAAGTTTTTCAGTGCAACTCACTCATATACTATGTACTACACTGTGCGTTTCTTATACTCTAAGTTTTTCAGTGCAACTCACTCATATACTATGTATTACACTGTGCGTTTCTTATATTCTAAGTTTTTCAGTGCAACTCACTCATATACTATGTACTACACTGTGCATTTCGTGTAATGCCGGTTTTTCAGTAAATTCTAAGTTTTTCAGTGCAACTCACTCATATACTATGTACTACACTGTGCGTTTCTTATATTCTTAGTTTTTCAGTGCAACTCACTCATATACTATGTACTACACTGTGCGTTTCTTATATTCTAAGTTTTTCAGTGCAACTCACTCATATACTATGTACTACACTGTGCGTTTCTTATATTCTAAGTTTTTCAGTGCAACTCACTCATATACTATGTACTACACTGTTCGTTTCTTATATTCTAAGTTTTTCAGTGCAACTCACTCATATACTATGTACTACACTGTGCGTTTCTTATATTCTAAGTTTTTCAGTGCAACTCACTCATATACAAGGTACTACACTGTGCATTTCGTGTAATGCTGGTTTTTCTGTAAATTCTAAGTTTTTCAGTGCAACTCACTCATATACTATGTACTACACTGTGCGTTTCTTATATTCTAAGTTTTTCAGTGCAACTCACTCATATACTATGTACTACACTGTGCGTTTCTTATATTCTAAGTTTTTCAGTGCAACTCACTCATATACTATGTACTACAATGTGCGTTTCTTATACTCTAAGTTTTTCAGTGCAACTCACTCATATACTATGTATTACACTGTGCGTTTCTTATATTCTAAGTTTTTCAGTGCAACTCACTCATATACTATGTACTACACTGTGCATTTCGTGTAATGCCGGTTTTTCAGTAAATTCTAAGTTTTTCAGTGCAACTCACTCATATACTATGTACTACACTGTGCGTTTCTTATATTCTAAGTTTTTCAGTGCAACTCACTCATATACTATGTACTACAATGTGCGTTTCTTATATTCTAAGTTTTTCAGTGCAACTCACTCATATACTATGTACTACACTGTGCGTTTCTTATATTCTTAGTTTTTCAGTGCAACTCACTCATATACTATGTACTACACTGTGCGTTTCTTATATTCTATGTTTTTCAGTGCAACTCACTCATATACTATGTACTACACTGTGCGTTTCTTATATTCTAAGTTTTTCAGTGCAACTCACTCATATACTATGTACTACACTGTGCGTTTCTTATATTCTAAGTTTTTCAGTGCAACTCACTCATATACTATGTACTACACTGTGCGTTTCTTATATTCTAAGTTTTTCAGTGCAACTCATTCATATACTATGTACTACACTGTGCGTTTCTTATATTCTTAGTTTTTCAGTGCAACTCACTCATATACTTGTACTACACTGTGCGTTTCTTATATTCTAAGTTTTTCAGTGCAACTCACTCATATACTATGTACTACACTGTGCGTTTCTTATATTCTAAGTTTTTCAGTGCAACTCACTCATATACTATGTAGTACACTGTGCGTTTCTTATATTCTAAGTTTTTCAGTGCAACTCACTCATATACTATGTACTACACTGTGCGTTTTTTATACTCTAAGTTTTTCAGTGCAACTCACTCATATACTATGTATTACACTGTGCGTTTCTTATATTCTAAGTTTTTCAGTGCAACTCACTCATATACTATGTACTACACTGTGCATTTCGTGTAATGCCGGTTTTTCAGTAAATTCTAAGTTTTTCAAGGCAACTCACTCATATACTATGTACTACACTATGCGTTTCTTATATTCTAAGTTTTTCAGTGCAACTCACTCATATACTATGTACTACACTGTGCGTTTCTTATATTCTAAGTTTTTCAGTGCAACTCACTCATATACTATGTACTACACTGTGCGTTTCTTATATTCTAAGTTTTTCAGTGCAACTCACTCATATACTATGTACTACACTGTGCGTTTCTTGTATTCTAAGTTTTTCAGTGCAACTCACTCATATACTATGTACTACACTGTGCGTTTCTTGTATTCTAAGTTTTTCAGTGCAACTCACTCATATACTATGTACTACACTGTGCGTTTCTTATATTCTAAGTTTTTCAGTGCAACTCACTCATATACTATGTACTACAATGTGCGTTTCTTATATTCTAAGTTTTTCAGTGCAACTCACTCATATACTATGTACTACACTGTGCGTTTCTTATATTCTAAGTTTTTCAGTGCAACTCACTCATATACTATGTACTACACTGTGCTTTTCTTATATTCTAAGTTTTTCAGTGCAACTCACTCATATACTATGTACTACACTGTGCGTTTCTTATATTCTTAGTTTTTCAGTGCAACTCACTCATATACTATGTACTACACTGTGCGTTTCTTATATTCTAAGTTTTTCAGTGCAACTCACTCATATACTATGTACTACACTGTGCGTTTCTTATATTCTAAGTTTTTCAGTGCAACTCACTCATATACTATGTACTACACTGTGCGTTTCTTATATTCTAAGTTTTTCAGTGCAACTCACTCATATACTATGTACTACACTGTGCGTTTCTTATATTCTTAGTTTTTCAGTGCAACTCACTCATATACTATGTACTACACTGTGCGTTTCTTATATTCTAAGTTTTTCAGTGCAACTCACTCATATACTATGTACTACACTGTGCGTTTCTTATATTCTAAGTTTTTCAGTGCAACTCACTCATATACTATGTACTACACTGTGCGTTTCTTATATTCTAAGTTTTTCAGTGCAACTCACTCATATACTATGTACTACACTGTGCGTTTCTTATACTCTAAGTTTTTCAGTGCAACTCACTCATATACTATGTATTACACTGTGCGTTTCTTATATTCTAAGTTTTTCAGTGCAACTCACTCATATACTATGAACTACACTGTGCATTTCGTGTATTGCCGGTTTTTCAGTAAATTCTAAGTTTTTCAGTGCAACTCACTCATATACTATGTACTACACTGTGCGTTTCTTATATTCTAAGTTTTTCAGTGCAACTCACTCATATACTATGTACTACACTGTGCGTTTCTTATATTCTAAGTTTTTCAGTGCAACTCACTCATATACTATGTACTATACTGTGCGTTTCTTATATTCTTAGTTTTTCAGTGCAACTCACTCATATACTATGTACTACACTGTGCGTTTCTTATATTCTAAGTTTTTCAGTGCAACTCACTCATATACTATGTACTACACTGTGCGTTTCTTATATTCTAAGTTTTTCAGTGCAACTCACTCATATACTATGTACTACACTATGCGTTTCTTATATTCTAAGTTTTTCAGTGCAACTCACTCACATACTATGTACTACACTGTGCGTTTCTTATATTCTAAGTTTTTCAGTGCAACTCACTCATATACTATGTACTACACTGTGCGTTTCTTATACTCTAAGTTTTTCAGTGCAACTCACTCATATACTATGTATTACACTGTGCGTTTCTTATATTCTAAGTTTTTCAGTGCAACTCACTCATATACTATGTACTACACTGTGCATTTCGTGTAATGCCGGTTTTTCAGTAAATTCTAAGTTTTTCAGTGCAACTCACTCATATACTATGTACTACACTGTGCGTTTCTTATATTCTAAGTTTTTCAGTGCAACTCACTCATATACTATGTAGTACACTGTGCGTTTCTTATATTCTAAGTTTTTCAGTGCAACTCACTAATATACTATGTACTACACTGTGCGTTTCTTATATTCTAAGTTTTTCAGTGCAACTCACTCATATACTATGTACTACACTGTGCGTTTCTTATATTCTTAGTTTTTCAGTGCAACTCACTCATATACTATGTACTACACTGTGCGTTTCTTATAGTCTAAGTTTTTCAGTGCAACTCACTCATATACTATGTACTACACTGTGCGTTTCTTATATTCTAAGTTTTTCACTGCAACTCACTCATATACTATGTACTACACTGTGCGTTTCTTATATTCTAAGTTTTTCAGTGCAACTCACTCATATACTATGTACTACACTGTGCATTTCGTGTAATGCTGGTTTTTCTGTAAATTCTAAGTTTTTCAGTGCAACTCACTCATATACTATGTACTACACTGTGCGTTTCTTATATTCTAAGTTTTTCAGTGCAACTCACTCATATACTATGTACTACACTGTGTGTTTCTTATATTCTAAGTTTTTCAGTGCAACTCACTCATATACTATGTACTACAATGTGCGTTTCTTATACTCTAAGTTTTTCAGTGCAACTCACTCATATACTATGTATTACACTGTGCGTTTCTTATATTCTAAGTTTTTCAGTGCAACTCACTCATATACTATGTACTACACTGTGCATTTCGTGTAATGCCGGTTTTTCAGTAAATTCTAAGTTTTTCAGTGCAACTCACTCATATACTATGTACTACACTGTGCGTTTCTTATATTCTAAGTTTTTCAGTGCAACTCACTCATATACTATGTACTACAATGTGCGTTTCTTATATTCTAAGTTTTTCAGTGCAACTCACTCATATACTATGTACTACACTGTGCGTTTCTTATATTCTTAGTTTTTCAGTGCAACTCACTCATATACTATGTACTACACTGTGCGTTTCTTATATTCTAAGTTTTTCAGTGCAACTCACTCATATACTATGTACTACACTGTGCGTTTCTTATATTCTAAGTTTTTCAGTGCAACTCACTCATATACTATGTACTACACTGTGCGTTTCTTATATTCTAAGTTTTTCAGTGCAACTCATTCATATACTATGTACTACACTGTGCGTTTCTTATATTCTTAGTTTTTCAGTGCAACTCACTCATATACTTGTACTACACTGTGCGTTTCTTATATTCTAAGTTTTTCAGTGCAACTCACTCATATACTATGTACTACACTGTGCGTTTCTTATATTCTAAGTTTTTCAGTGCAACTCACTCATATACTATGTAGTACACTGTGCGTTTCTTATATTCTAAGTTTTTCAGTGCAACTCACTCATATACTATGTACTACACTGTGCGTTTCTTATACTCTAAGTTTTTCAGTGCAACTCACTCATATACTATGTATTACACTGTGCGTTTCTTATATTCTAAGTTTTTCAGTGCAACTCACTCATATACTATGTACTACACTGTGCATTTCGTGTAATGCCGGTTTTTCAGTAAATTCTAAGTTTTTCAAGGCAACTCACTCATATACTATGTACTACACTATGCGTTTCTTATATTCTAAGTTTTTCAGTGCAACTCACTCATATACTATGTACTACACTGTGCGTTTCTTATATTCTAAGTTTTTCAGTGCAACTCACTCATATACTATGAACTACACTGTGCATTTCGTGTATTGCCGGTTTTTCAGTAAATTCTAAGTTTTTCAGTGCAACTCACTCATATACTATGTACTACACTATGCGTTTCTTATATTCTAAGTTTTTCAGTGCAACTCACTCATATACTATGTACTACACTGTGCGTTACTTATATTCTAAGTTTTTCAGTGCAACTCACTCATATACTATGTACTATACTGTGCGTTTCTTATATTCTTAGTTTTTCAGTGCAACTCACTCATATACTATGTACTACACTGTGCGTTTCTTATATTCTAAGTTTTTCAGTGCAACTCACTCATATACTATGTACTACACTGTGCGTTTCTTATATTCTAAGTTTTTCAGTGCAACTCACTCATATACTATGTACTACACTATGCGTTTCTTATATTCTAAGTTTTTCAGTGCAACTCACTCATATACTATGTACTACACTGTGCGTTTCTTATATTCTAAGTTTTTCAGTGCAACTCACTCATATACTATGTACTACACTGTGCGTTTCTTATACTCTAAGTTTTTCAGTGCAACTCACTCATATACTATGTATTACACTGTGCGTTTCTTATATTCTAAGTTTTTCAGTGCAACTCACTCATATACTATGTACTACACTGTGCATTTCGTGTAATGCCGGTTTTTCAGTAAATTCTAAGTTTTTCAGTGCAACTCACTCATATACTATGTACTACACTGTGCGTTTCTTATATTCTAAGTTTTTCAGTGCAACTCACTCATATACTATGTACTACACTGTGCGTTTCTTATATTCTAAGTTTTTCAGTGCAACTCACTCATATACTATGTACTACACTGTGCGTTTCTTATATTCTAAGTTTTTCAGTGCAACTCACTCATATACTATGTACTACACTGTGCGTTTCTTATATTCTTAGTTTTTCAGTGCAACTCACTCATATACTATGTACTACACTGTGCGTTTCTTATAGTCTAAGTTTTTCAGTGCAACTCACTCATATACTATGTACTACACTGTGCGTTTCTTATATTCTAAGTTTTTCACTGCAACTCACTCATATACTATGTACTACACTGTGCGTTTCTTATATTCTATGTTTTTCAGTGCAACTCACTCATATACTATGTACTACACTGTGCATTTCGTGTAATGCTGGTTTTTCTGTAAATTCTAAGTTTTTCAGTGCAACTCACTCATATACTATGTACTACACTGTGCGTTTCTTATATTCTAAGTTTTTCAGTGCAACTCACTCATATACTATGTACTACACTGTGCGTTTCTTATATTCTAAGTTTTTCAGTGCAACTCACTCATATACTATGTACTACAATGTGCGTTTCTTATACTCTAAGTTTTTCAGTGCAACTCACTCATATACTATGTATTACACTGTGCGTTTCTTATATTCTAAGTTTTTCAGTGCAACTCACTCATATACTATGTACTACACTCTGCATTTCGTGTAATGCCGGTTTTTCAGTAAATTCTAAGTTTTTCAAGGCAACTCACTCATATACTATGTATTACACTGTGCGTTTCTTATATTCTAAGTTTTTCAGTGCAACTCACTCATATACTATGTACTACACTCTGCATTTCGTGTAATGCCGGTTTTTCAGTAAATTCTAAGTTTTTCAGTGCAACTCACTCATATACTATGTACTACACTGTGCTTTTCTTATATTTTAAGTTTTTCAGTGCAACTCACTCATATACTATGTACTACAATGTGCGTTTCTTATATTCTAAGTTTTTCAGTGCAACTCACTCATATACTATGTACTACACTGTGCGTTTCTTATATTCTTAGTTTTTCAGTGCAACTCACTCATATACTATGTACTACACTGTGCGTTTCTTATATTCTATGTTTTTCAGTGCAACTCACTCATATACTATGTACTACACTGTGCGTTTCTTATATTCTAAGTTTTTCAGTGCAACTCACTCATATACTATGTACTACACTGTGCGTTTCTTATATTCTAAGTTTTTCAGTGCAACTCACTCATATACTATGTACTACACTGTGCGTTTCTTATATTCTAAGTTTTTCAGTGCAACTCATTCATATACTATGTACTACACTGTGCGTTTCTTATATTCTTAGTTTTTCAGTGCAACTCACTCATATACTATGTACTACACTGTGCGTTTCTTATATTCTAAGTTTTTCAGTGCAACTCACTCATATACTATGTACTACACTGTGCGTTTCTGATATTCTAAGTTTTTCAGTGCAACTCACTCATATACTATGTACTACACTGTGCGTTTCTTATATTCTAAGTTTTTCAGTGCAACTCACTCATATACTATGTACTACACTGTGCGTTTCTTATACTCTAAGTTTTTCAGTGCAACTCACTCATATACTATGTATTACACTGTGCGTTTCTTATATTCTAAGTTTTTCAGTGCAACTCAATCATATACTATGTACTACACTGTGCATTTCGTGTAATGCCGGTTTTTCAGTAAATTCTAAGTTTTTCAGTGCAACTCACTCATATACTATGTACTACACTATGCGTTTCTTATATTCTAAGTTTTTCAGTGCAACTCACTCATATACTATGTACTACACTGTGCGTTTCTTATATTCAAAGTTTTTCAGTGCAACTCACTCATATACTATGTACTACACTGTGCGTTTCTTATATTCGAAGTTTTTCAGTGCAACTCACTCATATACTATGTACTACACTGTGCGTTTCTTATATTCTAAGTTTTTCAGTGCAACTCACTCATATACTATGTACTACACTGTGCGTTTCTTGTATTCTAAGTTTTTCAGTGCAACTCACTCATATACTATGTACTACACTGTGCGTTTCTTATACTCTAAGTTTTTCAGTGCAACTCACTCATATACTATGTATTACACTGTGCGTTTCTTATATTCTAAGTTTTTCAGTGCAACTCACTCATATACTATGTACTACACTGTGCATTTCGTGTAATGCCGGTTTTTCAGTAAATTCTAAGTTTTTCAAGGCAACTCACTCATATACTATGTACTACACTATGCGTTTCTTATATTCTAAGTTTTTCAGTGCAACTCACTCATATACTATGTACTACACTGTGCGTTTCTTATATTCTAAGTTTTTCAGTGCAACTCACTCATATACTATGAACTACACTGTGCATTTCGTGTATTGCCGGTTTTTCAGTAAATTCTAAGTTTTTCAGTGCAACTCACTCATATACTATGTACTACACTGTGCGTTTCTTATATTCTAAGTTTTTCAGTGCAACTCACTCATATACTATGTACTACACTGTGCGTTTCTTATATTCTAAGTTTTTCAGTGCAACTCACTCATATACTATGTACTATACTGTGCGTTTCTTATATTCTTAGTTTTTCAGTGCAACTCACTCATATACTATGTACTACACTGTGCGTTTCTTATATTCTAAGTTTTTCAGTGCAACTCACTCATATACTATGTACTACACTGTGCGTTTCTTATATTCTAAGTTTTTCAGTGCAACTCACTCATATACTATGTACTACACTATGCGTTTCTTATATTCTAAGTTTTTCAGTGCAACTCACTCATATACTATGTACTACACTGTGCGTTTCTTATATTCTAAGTTTTTCAGTGCAACTCACTCATATACTATGTACTACACTGTGCGTTTCTTATACTCTAAGTTTTTCAGTGCAACTCACTCATATACTATGTATTACACTGTGCGTTTCTTATATTCTAAGTTTTTCAGTGCAACTCACTCATATACTATGTACTACACTGTGCATTTCGTGTAATGCCGGTTTTTCAGTAAATTCTAAGTTTTTCAGTGCAACTCACTCATATACTATGTACTACACTGTGCGTTTCTTATATTCTAAGTTTTTCAGTGCAACTCACTCATATACTATGTACTACACTGTGCGTTTCTTATATTCTAAGTTTTTCAGTGCAACTCACTCATATACTATGTACTACACTGTGCGTTTCTTATATTCTAAGTTTTTCAGTGCAACTCACTCATATACTATGTACTACACTGTGCGTTTCTTATATTCTTAGTTTTTCAGTGCAACTCACTCATATACTATGTACTACACTGTGCGTTTCTTATAGTCTAAGTTTTTCAGTGCAACTCACTCATATACTATGTACTACACTGTGCGTTTCTTATATTCTAAGTTTTTCACTGCAAGTCACTCATATACTATGTACTACACTGTGCGTTTCTTATATTCTATGTTTTTCAGTGCAACTCACTCATATACTATGTACTACACTGTGCATTTCGTGTAATGCTGGTTTTTCTGTAAATTCTAAGTTTTTCAGTGCAACTCACTCATATACTATGTACTACACTGTGCGTTTCTTATATTCTAAGTTTTTCAGTGCAACTCACTCATATACTATGTACTACACTGTGCGTTTCTTATATTCTAAGTTTTTCAGTGCAACTCACTCATATACTATGTACTACAATGTGCGTTTCTTATACTCTAAGTTTTTCAGTGCAACTCACTCATATACTATGTATTACACTGTGCGTTTCTTATATTCTAAGTTTTTCAGTGCAACTCACTCATATACTATGTACTACACTGTGCATTTCGTGTAATGCCGGTTTTTCAGTAAATTCTAAGTTTTTCAGTGCAACTCACTCATATACTATGTACTACACTGTGCGTTTCTTATATTCTAAGTTTTTCAGTGCAACTCACTCATATACTATGTACTACAATGTGCGTTTCTTATATTCTAAGTTTTTCAGTGCAACTCACTCATATACTATGTACTACACTGTGCGTTTCTTATATTCTTAGTTTTTCAGTGCAACTCACTCATATACTATGTACTACACTGTGCGTTTCTTATATTCTATGTTTTTCAGTGCAACTCACTCATATACTATGTACTACACTGTGCGTTTCTTATATTCTAAGTTTTTCAGTGCAACTCACTCATATACTATGTACTACACTGTGCGTTTCTTATATTCTAAGTTTTTCAGTGAAACTCACTCATATACTATGTACTACACTGTGCGTTTCTTATATTCTAAGTTTTTCAGTGCAACTCATTCATATACTATGTACTACACTGTGCGTTTCTTATATTCTTAGTTTTTCAGTGCAACTCACTCATATACTTGTACTACACTGTGCGTTTCTTATATTCTAAGTTTTTCAGTGCAACTCACTCATATACTATGTACTACACTGTGCGTTTCTTATATTCTAAGTTTTTCAGTGCAACTCACTCATATACTATGTAGTACACTGTGCGTTTCTTATATTCTAAGTTTTTCAGTGCAACTCACTCATATACTATGTACTACACTGTGCGTTTCTTATACTCTAAGTTTTTCAGTGCAACTCACTCATATACTATGTATTACACTGTGCGTTTCTTATATTCTAAGTTTTTCAGTGCAACTCACTCATATACTATGTACTACACTGTGCATTTCGTGTAATGCCGGTTTTTCAGTAAATTCTAAGTTTTTCAAGGCAACTCACTCATATACTATGTACTACACTATGCGTTTCTTATATTCTAAGTTTTTCAGTGCAACTCACTCATATACTATGTACTACACTGTGCGTTTCTTATATTCTAAGTTTTTCAGTGCAACTCACTCATATACTATGTACTACACTGTGCGTTTCTTATATTCTAAGTTTTTCAGTGCAACTCACTCATATACTATGTACTACACTGTGCGTTTCTTATATTCTAAGTTTTTCAGTGCAACTCACTCATATACTATGTACTACACTGTGCGTTTCTTGTATTCTAAGTTTTTCAGTGCAACTCACTCATATACTATGTACTACACTGTGCGTTTCTTATATTCTAAGTTTTTCAGTGCAACTCACTCATATACTATGTACTACACTGTGCGTTTCTTATATTCTAAGTTTTTCAGTGCAACTCACTCATATACTATGTACTACACTGTGCGTTTCCTATATTCTTAGTTTTTCAGTGCAACTCAATCATATACTATGTACTACACTGTGCGTTTCTTATATTCTAAGTTTTTCAGTGCAACTCACTCATATACTATGTACTACACTGTGCGTTTCTTATATTCTAAGTTTTTCAGTGCAACTCACTCATATACTATGTACTACACTGTGCGTTTCTTATACTCTAAGTTTTTCAGTGCAACTCACTCATATACTATGTATTACACTGTGCGTTTCTTATATTCTAAGTTTTTCAGTGCAACTCACTCATATACTATGTACTACACTCTGCATTTCGTGTAATGCCGGTTTTTCAGTAAATTCTAAGTTTTTCAGTGCAACTCACTCATATACTATGTACTACACTGTGCTTTTCTTATATTCTAAGTTTTTCAGTGCAACTCACTCATATACTATGTACTACAATGTGCGTTTCTTATATTCTAAGTTTTTCAGTGCAACTCACTCATATACTATGTACTACACTGTGCGTTTCTTATATTCTTAGTTTTTCAGTGCAACTCACTCATATACTATGTACTACACTGTGCGTTTCTTATATTCTATGTTTTTCAGTGCAACTCACTCATATACTATGTACTACACTGTGCATTTCGTGTAATGCCGGTTTTTCAGTAAATTCTAAGTTTTTCAGTGCAACTCACTCATATACTATGTACTACACTGTGCGTTTCTTATATTCTAAGTTTTTCAGTGCAACTCACTCATATACTATGTACTACACTGTGCGTTTCTTATATTCTAAGTTTTTCAGTGCAACTCACTCATATACTATGTACTACACTGTGCGTTTCTTATATTCTAAGTTTTTCAGTGCAACTCACTCATATACTATGTACTACACTGTGCGTTTCTTATATTCTTAGTTTTTCAGTGCAACTCACTCATATACTATGTACTACACTGTGCGTTTCTTATAGTCTAAGTTTTTCAGTGCAACTCACTCATATACTATGTACTACACTGTGCGTTTCTTATATTCTAAGTTTTTCACTGCAAGTCACTCATATACTATGTACTACACTGTGCGTTTCTTATATTCTATGTTTTTCAGTGCAACTCACTCATATACTATGTACTACACTGTGCATTTCGTGTAATGCTGGTTTTTCTGTAAATTCTAAGTTTTTCAGTGCAACTCACTCATATACTATGTACTACACTGTGCGTTTCTTATATTCTAAGTTTTTCAGTGCAACTCACTCATATACTATGTACTACACTGTGCGTTTCTTATATTCTAAGTTTTTCAGTGCAACTCACTCATATACTATGTACTACAATGTGCGTTTCTTATACTCTAAGTTTTTCAGTGCAACTCACTCATATACTATGTATTACACTGTGCGTTTCTTATATTCTAAGTTTTTCAGTGCAACTCACTCATATACTATGTACTACACTGTGCATTTCGTGTAATGCCGGTTTTTCAGTAAATTCTAAGTTTTTCAGTGCAACTCACTCATATACTATGTACTACACTGTGCGTTTCTTATATTCTAAGTTTTTCAGTGCAACTCACTCATATACTATGTACTACAATGTGCGTTTCTTATATTCTAAGTTTTTCAGTGCAACTCACTCATATACTATGTACTACACTGTGCGTTTCTTATATTCTTAGTTTTTCAGTGCAACTCACTCATATACTATGTACTACACTGTGCGTTTCTTATATTCTATGTTTTTCAGTGCAACTCACTCATATACTATGTACTACACTGTGCGTTTCTTATATTCTAAGTTTTTCAGTGCAACTCACTCATATACTATGTACTACACTGTGCGTTTCTTATATTCTAAGTTTTTCAGTGAAACTCACTCATATACTATGTACTACACTGTGCGTTTCTTATATTCTAAGTTTTTCAGTGCAACTCATTCATATACTATGTACTACACTGTGCGTTTCTTATATTCTTAGTTTTTCAGTGCAACTCACTCATATACTTGTACTACACTGTGCGTTTCTTATATTCTAAGTTTTTCAGTGCAACTCACTCATATACTATGTACTACACTGTGCGTTTCTTATATTCTAAGTTTTTCAGTGCAACTCACTCATATACTATGTAGTACACTGTGCGTTTCTTATATTCTAAGTTTTTCAGTGCAACTCACTCATATACTATGTACTACACTGTGCGTTTCTTATACTCTAAGTTTTTCAGTGCAACTCACTCATATACTATGTATTACACTGTGCGTTTCTTATATTCTAAGTTTTTCAGTGCAACTCACTCATATACTATGTACTACACTGTGCATTTCGTGTAATGCCGGTTTTTCAGTAAATTCTAAGTTTTTCAAGGCAACTCACTCATATACTATGTACTACACTATGCGTTTCTTATATTCTAAGTTTTTCAGTGCAACTCACTCATATACTATGTACTACACTGTGCGTTTCTTATATTCTAAGTTTTTCAGTGCAACTCACTCATATACTATGTACTACACTGTGCGTTTCTTATATTCTAAGTTTTTCAGTGCAACTCACTCATATACTATGTACTACACTGTGCGTTTCTTATATTCTAAGTTTTTCAGTGCAACTCACTCATATACTATGTACTACACTGTGCGTTTCTTGTATTCTAAGTTTTTCAGTGCAACTCACTCATATACTATGTACTACACTGTGCGTTTCTTATATTCTAAGTTTTTCAGTGCAACTCACTCATATACTATGTACTACACTGTGCGTTTCTTATATTCTAAGTTTTTCAGTGCAACTCACTCATATACTATGTACTACACTGTGCGTTTCCTATATTCTTAGTTTTTCAGTGCAACTCAATCATATACTATGTACTACACTGTGCGTTTCTTATATTCTAAGTTTTTCAGTGCAACTCACTCATATACTATGTACTACACTGTGCGTTTCTTATATTCTAAGTTTTTCAGTGCAACTCACTCATATACTATGTACTACACTGTGCGTTTCTTATACTCTAAGTTTTTCAGTGCAACTCACTCATATACTATGTATTACACTGTGCGTTTCTTATATTCTAAGTTTTTCAGTGCAACTCACTCATATACTATGTACTACACTCTGCATTTCGTGTAATGCCGGTTTTTCAGTAAATTCTAAGTTTTTCAGTGCAACTCACTCATATACTATGTACTACACTGTGCTTTTCTTATATTCTAAGTTTTTCAGTGCAACTCACTCATATACTATGTACTACAATGTGCGTTTCTTATATTCTAAGTTTTTCAGTGCAACTCACTCATATACTATGTACTACACTGTGCGTTTCTTATATTCTTAGTTTTTCAGTGCAACTCACTCATATACTATGTACTACACTGTGCGTTTCTTATATTCTATGTTTTTCAGTGCAACTCACTCATATACTATGTACTACACTGTGCGTTTCTTATATTCTAAGTTTTTCAGTGCAACTCACTCATATACTATGTACTACACTGTGCGTTTCTTATATTCTAAGTTTTTCAGTGCAACTCACTCATATACTATGTACTACACTGTGCGTTTCTTATATTCTAAGTTTTTCAGTGCAACTCATTCATATACTATGTACTACACTGTGCGTTTCTTATATTCTTAGTTTTTCAGTGCAACTCACTCATATACTATGTACTACACTGTGCGTTTCTTATATTCTAAGTTTTTCAGTGCAACTCACTCATATACTATGTACTACACTGTGCGTTTCTGATATTCTAAGTTTTTCAGTGCAACTCACTCATATACTATGTACTACACTGTGCGTTTCTTATATTCTAAGTTTTTCAGTGCAACTCACTCATATACTATGTACTACACTGTGCGTTTCTTATACTCTAAGTTTTTCAGTGCAACTCACTCATATACTATGTATTACACTGTGCGTTTCTTATATTCTAAGTTTTTCAGTGCAACTCAATCATATACTATGTACTACACTGTGCATTTCGTGTAATGCCGGTTTTTCAGTAAATTCTAAGTTTTTCAGTGCAACTCACTCATATACTATGTACTACACTATGCGTTTCTTATATTCTAAGTTTTTCAGTGCAACTCACTCATATACTCTGTACTACACTGTGCGTTTCTTATATTCAAAGTTTTTCAGTGCAACTCACTCATATACTATGTACTACACTGTGCGTTTCTTATATTCTAAGTTTTTCAGTGCAACTCACTCATATACTATGTACTACACTGTGCGTTTCTTGTATTCTAAGTTTTTCAGTGCAACTCACTCATATACTATGTACTACACTGTGCGTTTCTTATATTCTAAGTTTTTCAGTGCAACTCACTCATATACTATGTACTACACTGTGCGTTTCTTATATTCTTAGTTTTTCAGTGCAACTCAATCATATACTATGTACTACACCGTGCGTTTCTTATATTCAAAGTTTTTCAGTGCAACTCACTCATATACTATGTACTACACTGTGCGTTTCTTATATTCTAAGTTTTTCAGTGCAACTCACTCATATACTATGTACTACACTGTGCGTTTCTTATATTCTAAGTTTTTCAGTGCAACTCACTCATATACTATGTACTACACTGTGCGTTTCTTATACTCTAAGTTTTTCAGTGCAACTCACTCATATACTATGTATTACACTGTGCGTTTCTTATATTCTAAGTTTTTCAGTGCAACTCACTCATATACTATGTACTACACTGTGCATTTCGTGTAATGCTGGTTTTTCTGTAAATTCTAAGTTTTTCAGTGCAACTCACTCATATACTATGTACTACACTGTGCGTTTCTTATATTCTAAGTTTTTCAGTGCAACTCACTCATATACTATGTACTACACTGTGCGTTTCTTATATTCTAAGTTTTTCAGTGCAACTCACTCATATACTATGTACTACAATGTGCGTTTCTTATATTCTAAGTTTTTCAGTGCAACTCACTCATATACTATGTACTACACTGTGCGTTTCTTATATTCTAAGTTTTTCAGTGCAACTCACTCATATACTATGTATTACACTGTGCGTTTCTTATATTCTAAGTTTTTCAGTGCAACTCACTCATATACTATGTATTACACTGTGCGTTTCTTATATTCTAAGTTTTTCAGTGCAACTCACTCATATACTATGTACTACACTGTGCATTTCGTGTAATGCCGGTTTTTCAGTAAATTCTAAGTTTTTCAGTGCAACTCACTCATATACTATGTACTACACTATGCGTTTCTTATATTCTAAGTTTTTCAGTGCAACTCACTCATATACTATGTACTACACTGTGCGTTTCTTATATTCGAAGTTTTTCAGTGCAACTCACTCATATACTATGTACTACACTGTGCGTTTCTTATATTCTAAGTTTTTCAGTGCAACTCACTCATATACTATGTACTACACTGTGCGTTTCTTGTATTCTAAGTTTTTCAGTGCAACTCACTCATATACTATGTACTACACTGTGCGTTTCTTATATTCTAAGTTTTTCAGTGCAACTCACTCATATACTATGTACTACACTGTGCGTTTCTTATATTCTAAGTTTTTCAGTGCAACTCACTCATATACTATGTACTACACTGTGCGTTTCTTATATTCTTAGTTTTTCAGTGCAACTCAATCATATACTATGTACTACACCGTGCGTTTCTTATATTCAAAGTTTTTCAGTGCAACTCACTCATATACTATGTACTACACTGTGCGTTTCTTATATTCTAAGTTTTTCAGTGCAACTCACTCATATACTATGTACTACACTGTGCGTTTCTTATATTCTAAGTTTTTCAGTGCAACTCACTCATATACTATGTACTACACTGTGCGTTTCTTATACTCTAAGTTTTTCAGTGCAACTCACTCATATACTATGTATTACACTGTGCGTTTCTTATATTCTAAGTTTTTCAGTGCAACTCACTCATATACTATGTACTACACTGTGCATTTCGTGTAATGCTGGTTTTTCTGTAAATTCTAAGTTTTTCAGTGCAACTCACTCATATACTATGTACTACACTGTGCGTTTCTTATATTCTAAGTTTTTCAGTGCAACTCACTCATATACTATGTACTACACTGTGCGTTTCTTATATTCTAAGTTTTTCAGTGCAACTCACTCATATACTATGTACTACACTGTGCGTTTCTTATATTCTAAGTTTTTCAGTGCAACTCACTCATATACTATGTACTACAATGTGCGTTTCTTATATTCTAAGTTTTTCAGTGCAACTCACTCATATACTATGTACTACACTGTGCGTTTCTTATATTCAAAGTTTTTCAGTGCAACTCACTCATATACTATGTACTACACTGTGCGTTTCTTATATTCGAAGTTTTTCAGTGCAACTCACTCATATACTATGTACTACACTGTGCGTTTCTTATATTCTAAGTTTTTCAGTGCAACTCACTCATATACTATGTACTACACTGTGCGTTTCTTATACTCTAAGTTTTTCAGTGCAACTCACTCATATACTATGTATTACACTGTGCGTTTCTTATATTCTAAGTTTTTCAGTGCAACTCACTCATATACTATGTACTACACTCTGCATTTCGTGTAATGCCGGTTTTTCAGTAAATTCTAAGTTTTTCAGTGCAACTCACTCATATACTATGTACTACACTGTGCTTTTCTTATATTCTAAGTTTTTCAGTGCAACTCACTCATATACTATGTACTACAATGTGCGTTTCTTATATTCTAAGTTTTTCAGTGCAACTCACTCATATACTATGTACTACACTGTGCGTTTCTTATATTCTTAGTTTTTCAGTGCAACTCACTCATATACTATGTACTACACTGTGCGTTTCTTATATTCTATGTTTTTCAGTGCAACTCACTCATATACTATGTACTACACTGTGCGTTTCTTATATTCTAAGTTTTTCAGTGCAACTCACTCATATACTATGTACTACACTGTGCGTTTCTTATATTCTAAGTTTTTCAGTGCAACTCACTCATATACTATGTACTACACTGTGCGTTTCTTATATTCTAAGTTTTTCAGTGCAACTCATTCATATACTATGTACTACACTGTGCGTTTCTTATATTCTTAGTTTTTCAGTGCAACTCACTCATATACTATGTACTACACTGTGCGTTTCTTATATTCTAAGTTTTTCAGTGCAACTCACTCATATACTATGTACTACACTGTGCGTTTCTGATATTCTAAGTTTTTCAGTGCAACTCACTCATATACTATGTACTACACTGTGCGTTTCTTATATTCTAAGTTTTTCAGTGCAACTCACTCATATACTATGTACTACACTGTGCGTTTCTTATACTCTAAGTTTTTCAGTGCAACTCACTCATATACTATGTATTACACTGTGCGTTTCTTATATTCTAAGTTTTTCAGTGCAACTCAATCATATACTATGTACTACACTGTGCATTTCGTGTAATGCCGGTTTTTCAGTAAATTCTAAGTTTTTCAGTGCAACTCACTCATATACTATGTACTACACTATGCGTTTCTTATATTCTAAGTTTTTCAGTGCAACTCACTCATATACTATGTACTACACTGTGCGTTTCTTATATTCAAAGTTTTTCAGTGCAACTCACTCATATACTATGTACTACACTGTGCGTTTCTTATATTCTAAGTTTTTCAGTGCAACTCACTCATATACTATGTACTACACTGTGCGTTTCTTGTATTCTAAGTTTTTCAGTGCAACTCACTCATATACTATGTACTACACTGTGCGTTTCTTATATTCTAAGTTTTTCAGTGCAACTCACTCATATACTATGTACTACACTGTGCGTTTCTTATATTCTTAGTTTTTCAGTGCAACTCAATCATATACTATGTACTACACCGTGCGTTTCTTATATTCAAAGTTTTTCAGTGCAACTCACTCATATACTATGTACTACACTGTGCGTTTCTTATATTCTAAGTTTTTCAGTGCAACTCACTCATATACTATGTACTACACTGTGCGTTTCTTATATTCTAAGTTTTTCAGTGCAACTCACTCATATACTATGTACTACACTGTGCGTTTCTTATACTCTAAGTTTTTCAGTGCAACTCACTCATATACTATGTATTACACTGTGCGTTTCTTATATTCTAAGTTTTTCAGTGCAACTCACTCATATACTATGTACTACACTGTGCATTTCGTGTAATGCTGGTTTTTCTGTAAATTCTAAGTTTTTCAGTGCAACTCACTCATATACTATGTACTACACTGTGCGTTTCTTATATTCTAAGTTTTTCAGTGCAACTCACTCATATACTATGTACTACACTGTGCGTTTCTTATATTCTAAGTTTTTCAGTGCAACTCACTCATATACTATGTACTACAATGTGCGTTTCTTATATTCTAAGTTTTTCAGTGCAACTCACTCATATACTATGTACTACACTGTGCGTTTCTTATATTCTAAGTTTTTCAGTGCAACTCACTCATATACTATGTATTACACTGTGCGTTTCTTATATTCTAAGTTTTTCAGTGCAACTCACTCATATACTATGTATTACACTGTGCGTTTCTTATATTCTAAGTTTTTCAGTGCAACTCACTCATATACTATGTACTACACTGTGCATTTCGTGTAATGCCGGTTTTTCAGTAAATTCTAAGTTTTTCAGTGCAACTCACTCATATACTATGTACTACACTATGCGTTTCTTATATTCTAAGTTTTTCAGTGCAACTCACTCATATACTATGTACTACACTGTGCGTTTCTTATATTCGAAGTTTTTCAGTGCAACTCACTCATATACTATGTACTACACTGTGCGTTTCTTATATTCTAAGTTTTTCAGTGCAACTCACTCATATACTATGTACTACACTGTGCGTTTCTTGTATTCTAAGTTTTTCAGTGCAACTCACTCATATACTATGTACTACACTGTGCGTTTCTTATATTCTAAGTTTTTCAGTGCAACTCACTCATATACTATGTACTACACTGTGCGTTTCTTATATTCTAAGTTTTTCAGTGCAACTCACTCATATACTATGTACTACACTGTGCGTTTCTTATATTCTTAGTTTTTCAGTGCAACTCAATCATATACTATGTACTACACCGTGCGTTTCTTATATTCAAAGTTTTTCAGTGCAACTCACTCATATACTATGTACTACACTGTGCGTTTCTTATATTCTAAGTTTTTCAGTGCAACTCACTCATATACTATGTACTACACTGTGCGTTTCTTATATTCTAAGTTTTTCAGTGCAACTCACTCATATACTATGTACTACACTGTGCGTTTCTTATACTCTAAGTTTTTCAGTGCAACTCACTCATATACTATGTATTACACTGTGCGTTTCTTATATTCTAAGTTTTTCAGTGCAACTCACTCATATACTATGTACTACACTGTGCATTTCGTGTAATGCTGGTTTTTCTGTAAATTCTAAGTTTTTCAGTGCAACTCACTCATATACTATGTACTACACTGTGCGTTTCTTATATTCTAAGTTTTTCAGTGCAACTCACTCATATACTATGTACTACACTGTGCGTTTCTTATATTCTAAGTTTTTCAGTGCAACTCACTCATATACTATGTACTACACTGTGCGTTTCTTATATTCTAAGTTTTTCAGTGCAACTCACTCATATACTATGTACTACAATGTGCGTTTCTTATATTCTAAGTTTTTCAGTGCAACTCACTCATATACTATGTACTACACTGTGCGTTTCTTATATTCAAAGTTTTTCAGTGCAACTCACTCATATACTATGTACTACACTGTGCGTTTCTTATATTCGAAGTTTTTCAGTGCAACTCACTCATATACTATGTACTACACTGTGCGTTTCTTATATTCTAAGTTTTTCAGTGCAACTCACTCATATACTATGTACTATACTGTGCGTTTCTTGTATTCTAAGTTTTTCAGTGCAACTCACTCATATACTATGTACTACACTGTGCGTTTCTTATATTCTAAGTTTTTCAGTGCAACTCACTCATATACTATGTACTACACTGTGCGTTTCTTATATTCTTAGTTTTTCAGTGCAACTCAATCATATACTATGTACTACACCGTGCGTTTCTTATATTCAAAGTTTTTCAGTGCAACTCACTCATATACTATGTACTACACTGTGCGTTTCTTATATTCTAAGTTTTTCAGTGCAACTCACTCATATACTATGTACTACACTGTGCGTTTCTTATATTCTAAGTTTTTCAGTGCAACTCACTCATATACTATGTACTACACTGTGCGTTTCTTATACTCTAAGTTTTTCAGTGCAACTCACTCATATACTATGTATTACACTGTGCGTTTCTTATATTCTAAGTTTTTCAGTGCAACTCACTCATATACTATGTACTACACTGTGCATTTCGTGTAATGCTGGTTTTTCTGTAAATTCTAAGTTTTTCAGTGCAACTCACTCATATACTATGTACTACACTGTGCGTTTCTTATATTCTAAGTTTTTCAGTGCAACTCACTCATATACTATGTACTACACTGTGCGTTTCTTATATTCTAAGTTTTTCAGTGCAACTCACTCATATACTATGTACTACAATGTGCGTTTCTTATATTCTAAGTTTTTCAGTGCAACTCACTCATATACTATGTACTACACTGTGCGTTTCTTATATTCTAAGTTTTTCAGTGCAACTCACTCATATACTATGTATTACACTGTGCGTTTCTTATATTCTAAGTTTTTCAGTGCAACTCACTCATATACTATGTATTACACTGTGCGTTTCTTATATTCTAAGTTTTTCAGTGCAACTCACTCATATACTATGTACTACACTGTGCATTTCGTGTAATGCCGGTTTTTCAGTAAATTCTAAGTTTTTCAGTGCAACTCACTCATATACTATGTACTACACTATGCGTTTCTTATATTCTAAGTTTTTCAGTGCAACTCACTCATATACTATGTACTACACTGTGCGTTTCTTATATTCGAAGTTTTTCAGTGCAACTCACTCATATACTATGTACTACACTGTGCGTTTCTTATATTCTAAGTTTTTCAGTGCAACTCACTCATATACTATGTACTACACTGTGCGTTTCTTGTATTCTAAGTTTTTCAGTGCAACTCACTCATATACTATGTACTACACTGTGCGTTTCTTATATTCTAAGTTTTTCAGTGCAACTCACTCATATACTATGTACTACACTGTGCGTTTCTTATATTCTAAGTTTTTCAGTGCAACTCACTCATATACTATGTACTACACTGTGCGTTTCTTATATTCTTAGTTTTTCAGTGCAACTCAATCATATACTATGTACTACACCGTGCGTTTCTTATATTCAAAGTTTTTCAGTGCAACTCACTCATATACTATGTACTACACTGTGCGTTTCTTATATTCTAAGTTTTTCAGTGCAACTCACTCATATACTATGTACTACACTGTGCGTTTCTTATATTCTAAGTTTTTCAGTGCAACTCACTCATATACTATGTACTACACTGTGCGTTTCTTATACTCTAAGTTTTTCAGTGCAACTCACTCATATACTATGTATTACACTGTGCGTTTCTTATATTCTAAGTTTTTCAGTGCAACTCACTCATATACTATGTACTACACTGTGCATTTCGTGTAATGCTGGTTTTTCTGTAAATTCTAAGTTTTTCAGTGCAACTCACTCATATACTATGTACTACACTGTGCGTTTCTTATATTCTAAGTTTTTCAGTGCAACTCACTCATATACTATGTACTACACTGTGCGTTTCTTATATTCTAAGTTTTTCAGTGCAACTCACTCATATACTATGTACTACAATGTGCGTTTCTTATATTCTAAGTTTTTCAGTGCAACTCACTCATATACTATGTACTACACTGTGCGTTTCTTATATTCTAAGTTTTTCAGTGCAACTCACTCATATACTATGTATTACACTGTGCGTTTCTTATATTCTAAGTTTTTCAGTGCAACTCACTCATATACTATGTATTACACTGTGCGTTTCTTATATTCTAAGTTTTTCAGTGCAACTCACTCATATACTATGTACTACACTGTGCATTTCGTGTAATGCCGGTTTTTCAGTAAATTCTAAGTTTTTCAGTGCAACTCACTCATATACTATGTACTACACTATGCGTTTCTTATATTCTAAGTATTTCAGTGCAACTCACTCATATACTATGTACTACACTGTGCGTTTCTTATATTCGAAGTTTTTCAGTGCAACTCACTCATATACTATGTACTACACTGTGCGTTTTTATATTCTAAGTTTTTCAGTGCAACTCACTCATATACTATGTACTACACTGTGCGTTTCTTGTATTCTAAGTTTTTCAGTGCAACTCACTCATATACTATGTACTACACTGTGCGTTTCTTATATTCTAAGTTTTTCAGTGCAACTCACTCATATACTATGTACTACACTGTGCGTTTCTTATATTCTAAGTTTTTCAGTGCAACTCACTCATATACTATGTACTACACTGTGCGTTTCTTATATTCTTAGTTTTTCAGTGCAACTCAATCATATACTATGTACTACACCGTGCGTTTCTTATATTCAAAGTTTTTCAGTGCAACTCACTCATATACTATGTACTACACTGTGCGTTTCTTATATTCTAAGTTTTTCAGTGCAACTCACTCATATACTATGTACTACACTGTGCGTTTCTTATATTCTAAGTTTTTCAGTGCAACTCACTCATATACTATGTACTACACTGTGCGTTTCTTATACTCTAAGTTTTTCAGTGCAACTCACTCATATACTATGTATTACACTGTGCGTTTCTTATATTCTAAGTTTTTCAAGGCAACTCACTCATATACTATGTACTACACTGTGCATTTCGTGTAATGCTGGTTTTTCTGTAAATTCTAAGTTTTTCAGTGCAACTCACTCATATACTATGTACTACACTGTGCGTTTCTTATATTCTAAGTTTTTCAGTGCAACTCACTCATATACTATGTACTACACTGTGCGTTTCTTATATTCTAAGTTTTTCAGTGCAACTCACTCATATACTATGTACTACACTGTGCGTTTCTTATATTCTTAGTTTTTCAGTGCAACTCAATCATATACTATGTACTACACCGTGCGTTTCTTATATTCAAAGTTTTTCAGTGCAACTCACTCATATACTATGTACTACACTGTGCGTTTCTTATATTCTAAGTTTTTCAGTGCAACTCACTCATATACTATGTACTACACTGTGCGTTTCTTATATTCTAAGTTTTTCAGTGCAACTCACTCATATACTATGTACTACACTGTGCGTTTCTTATACTCTAAGTTTTTCAGTGCAACTCACTCATATACTATGTATTACACTGTGCGTTTCTTATATTCTAAGTTTTTCAGTGCAACTCACTCATATACTATGTACTACACTGTGCATTTCGTGTAATGCTGGTTTTTCTGTAAATTCTAAGTTTTTCAGTGCAACTCACTCATATACTATGTACTACACTGTGCGTTTCTTATATTCTAAGTTTTTCAGTGCAACTCACTCATATACTATGTACTACACTGTGCGTTTCTTATATTCTAAGTTTTTCAGTGCAACTCACTCATATACTATGTACTACAATGTGCGTTTCTTATATTCTAAGTTTTTCAGTGCAACTCACTCATATACTATGTACTACACTGTGCGTTTCTTATATTCTAAGTTTTTCAGTGCAACTCACTCATATACTATGTATTACACTGTGCGTTTCTTATATTCTAAGTTTTTCAGTGCAAGTCACTCATATACTATGTATTACACTGTGCGTTTCTTATATTCTAAGTTTTTCAGTGCAACTCACTCATATACTATGTACTACACTGTGCATTTCGTGTAATGCCGGTTTTTCAGTAAATTCTAAGTTTTTCAGTGCAACTCACTCATATACTATGTACTACACTATGCGTTTCTTATATTCTAAGTTTTTCAGTGCAACTCACTCATATACTATGTACTACACTGTGCGTTTTTTATATTCTAAGTTTTTCAGTGCAACTCACTCATATACTATGTACTACACTGTGCGTTTCTTATATTCTAAGTTTTTCAGTGCAACTCACTCATATACTATGTACTACACTGTGCGTTTCTTATACTCTAAGTTTTTCAGTGCAACTCACTCATATACTATGTATTACACTGTGCGTTTCTTATATTCTAAGTTTTTCAGTGCAACTCACTCATATACTATGTACTACACTGTGCATTTCGTGTAATGCCGGTTTTTCAGTAAATTCTAAGTTTTTCAGTGCAACTCACTCATATACAATGTACTACACTATGCGTTTCTTATATTCTAAGTTTTTCAGTGCAACTCACTCATATACTATGTACTACACTGTGCATTTCGTGTAATGCTGGTTTTTCTGTAAATTCTAAGTTTTTCAGTGCAACTCACTCATATACTATGTACTACACTGTGCGTTTCTTATATTCTAAGGTTTTCAGTGCAACTCACTCATATACTATGTACTACACTGTGCGTTTCTTATATTCTAAGTTTTTCAGTGCAACTCACTCATATACTATGTACTACAATGTGCGTTTCTTATATTCTAAATTTTTCAGTGCAACTCACTCATATACTATGTACTACACTGTGCGTTTCTTATATTCTAAGTTTTTCAGTGCAACTCACTCATATACTATGTACTACACTATGCGTTTCTTATATTCTAAGTTTTTCAGTGCAACTCACTCATATACTATGTACTACACTGTGCGTTTCTTATATTCTAAGTTTTTCAGTGCAACTCACTCATATACTATGTACTACACTGTGCGTTTCTTATATTCTAAGTTTTTCAGTGCAACTCACTCATATACTATGTACTACACTGTGCGTTTCTTATATTCTAAGTTTTTCAGTGCAACTCACTCATATACTATGTACTACACTGTGCGTTTCTTATATTCTTAGTTTTTCAGTGAAACTCACTCATATACTATGTACTACACTGTGCGTTTCTTATATTCTAAGTTTTTCAGTGCAACTCACTCATATACTATGTACTACACTGTGCGTTTCTTATATTCTAAGTTTTTCAGTGCAACTCACTCATATACTATGTACTACACTGTGCGTTTCTTATATTCTAAGTTTTTCAGTGCAACTCACTCATATACTATGTACTACACTGTGCGTTTCTTATACTCTAAGTTTTTCAGTGCAACTCACTCATATACTATGTATTACACTGTGCGTTTCTTAAGTTTTTCAGTGCAACTCACTCATATACTATGTACTACACTGTGCATTTCGTGTAATGCCGGTTTTTCAGTAAATTCTAAGTTTTTCAGTGCAACTCACTCATATACTATGTACTACACTGTGCGTTTCTTATATTCTAAGTTTTTCAGTGCAACTCACTCATATACTATGTTCTACACTGTGCGTTTCTTATATTCTAAGTTTTTCAGTGCAACTCACTCATATACTATGTACTACATTATGCGTTTCTTATATTCTAAGTTTTTCAGTGCAACTCACTCATATACTATGTACTACACTGTGCGTTTCTTATATTCTAAGTTTTTCAGTGCAACTCACTCATATACTATGTACTACACTGTGCGTTTCTTATATTCTAAGTTTTTCAGTGCAACTCACTCATATACTATGTACTACACTGTGCGTTTCTTATATTCTAAGTTTTTCAGTGCAACTCACTCATATACTATGTACTACACTGTGCGTTTCTTATATTCTTAGTTTTTCAGTGCAACTCACTCATATACTATGTACTACAGTGTGCGTTTCTTATATTCTAAGTTTTTCAGTGCAACTCACTCATATACTATGTACTACACTGTGCGTTTCTGATATTCTAAGTTTTTCAGTGCAACTCACTCATATACTATGTACTACACTGTGCGTTTCTTATATTCTAAGTTTTTCAGTGCAACTCACTCATATACTATGTACTACACTGTGCGTTTCTTATATTCTAAGTTTTTCAGTGCAACTCACTCATATACTATGTACTACACTGTGCGTTTCTTATATTCTAAGTTTTTCAGTGCAACTCACTCATATACTATGTACTACACTGTGCGTTTCTTATATTCTAAGTTTTTCAGTGCAACTCACTCATATACTATGTACTACACTGTGCGTTTCTTATATTCTAAGTTTTTCAGTGCAACTCACTCATATACTATGTACTACACTGTGCGTTTCTTATATTCTTAGTTTTTCAGTGCAACTCACTCATATACTATGTACTACACTGTGCGTTTCTTATATTCTAAGTTTTTCAGTGCAACTCACTCATATACTATGTACTACACTGTGCGTTTCTTATATTCTAAGTTTTTCAGTGCAACTCACTCATATACTATGTACTACACTGTGCGTTTCTTATACTCTAAGTTTTTCAGTGCAACTCACTCATATACTATGTATTACACTGTGCGTTTCTTATATTCTAAGTTTTTCAGTGCAACTCACTCATATACTATGTACTACACTGTGCATTTCGTGTAATGCCGGTTTTTCAGTAAATTCTAAGTTTTTCAGTGCAACTCACTCATATACTATGTACTACACTGTGCGTTTCTTATATTCTAAGTTTTTCAGTGCAACTCACTCATATACTATGTACTACACTGTGCGTTTCTTATATTCTAAGTTTTTCAGTGCAACTCACTCATATACTATGTACTACACTATGCGTTTCTTATATTCTAAGTTTTTCAGTGCAACTCACTCATATACTATGTACTACACTGTGCGTTTCTTATATTCTAAGTTTTTCAGTGCAACTCACTCATATACTATGTACTACACTGTGCGTTTCTTATATTCTAAGTTTTTCAGTGCAACTCACTCATATACTATGTACTACACTGTGCGTTTCTTATATTCTAAGTTTTTCAGTGCAACTCACTCATATACTATGTACTACACTGTGCGTTTCTTATATTCTAAGTTTTTCAGTGCAACTCACTCATATACTATGTACTACACTGTGCGTTTCTTATACTCTAAGTTTTTCAGTGCAACTCACTCATATACTATGTATTACACTGTGCGTTTCTTAAGTTTTTCAGTGCAACTCACTCATATACTATGTACTACACTGTGCATTTCGTGTAATGCCGGTTTTTCAGTAAATTCTAAGTTTTTCAGTGCAACTCACTCATATACTATGTACTACACTGTGCGTTTCTTATATTCTAAGTTTTTCAGTGCAACTCACTCATATACTATGTTCTACACTGTGCGTTTCTTATATTCTAAGTTTTTCAGTGCAACTCACTCATATACTATGTACTACATTATGCGTTTCTTATATTCTAAGTTTTTCAGTGCAACTCACTCATATACTATGTACTACACTGTGCGTTTCTTATATTCTAAGTTTTTCAGTGCAACTCACTCATATACTATGTACTACACTGTGCGTTTCTTATATTCTAAGTTTTTCAGTGCAACTCACTCATATACTATGTACTACACTGTGCGTTTCTTATATTCTAAGTTTTTCAGTGCAACTCACTCATATACTATGTACTACACTGTGCGTTTCTTATATTCTTAGTTTTTCAGTGCAACTCACTCATATACTATGTACTACACTGTGCGTTTCTTATATTCTAAGTTTTTCAGTGCAACTCACTCATATACTATGTACTACACTGTGCGTTTCTGATATTCTAAGTTTTTCAGTGCAACTCACTCATATACTATGTACTACACTGTGCGTTTCTTATATTCTAAGTTTTTCAGTGCAACTCACTCATATACTATGTACTACACTGTGCGTTTCTTATATTCTAAGTTTTTCAGTGCAACTCACTCATATACTATGTACTACACTGTGCGTTTCTTATATTCTAAGTTTTTCAGTGCAACTCACTCATATACTATGTACTACACTGTGCGTTTCTTATATTCTAAGTTTTTCAGTGCAACTCACTCATATACTATGTACTACACTGTGCGTTTCTTATATTCTAAGTTTTTCAGTGCAACTCACTCATATACTATGTACTACACTGTGCGTTTCTTATATTCTTAGTTTTTCAGTGCAACTCACTCATATACTATGTACTACACTGTGCGTTTCTTATATTCTAAGTTTTTCAGTGCAACTCACTCATATACTATGTACTACACTGTGCGTTTCTTATATTCTAAGTTTTTCAGTGCAACTCACTCATATACTATGTACTACACTGTGCATTTCGTGTAATGCCGGTTTTTCAGTAAATTCTAAGTTTTTCAGTGCAACTCACTCATATACTATGTACTACACTGTGCGTTTCTTATATTCTAAGTTTTTCAGTGCAACTCACTCATATACTATGTACTACACTGTGCGTTTCTTATATTCTAAGTTTTTCAGTGCAACTCACTCATATACTATGTACTACACTGTGCGTTTCTTATATTCTAAGTTTTTCAGTGCAACTCACTCATATACTATGTACTACACTGTGCGTTTCTTATATTCTAAGTTTTTCAGTGCAACTCACTCATATACTATGTACTACACTGTGCGTTTCTTATATTCTAAGTTTTTCAGTGCAACTCACTCATATACTATGTACTACACTGTGCGTTTCTTATATTCTAAGTTTTTCAGTGCAACTCACTCATATACTATGTACTATACTGTGCGTTTCTTATATTCTTAGTTTTTCAGTGCAACTCACTCATATACTATGTACTACACTGTGCGTTTCTTATATTCTAAGTTTTTCAGTGCAACTCACTCATATACTATGTACTACACTGTGCGTTTCTTATATTCTAAGTTTTTCAGTGCAACTCACTCATATACTATGTACTACAATGTGCGTTTCTTATATTCTAAGTTTTTCAGTGCAACTCACTCATATACTATGTACTACACTGTGCGTTTCTTATATTCTTAGTTTTTCAGTGCAACTCACTCATATACTATGTACTACACTGTGCGTTTCTTATATTCTAAGTTTTTCAGTGCAACTCACTCATATATTATGTACTACACTGTGCGTTTCTTATATTCTAAGTTTTTCAGTGCAACTCACTCATATACTATGTACTACACTGTGCGTTTCTTATATTCTAATTTTTTCAGTGCAACTCACTCATATACTATGTACTACACTGTGCATTTCGTGTAATGCTGGTTTTTCTGTAAATTCTAAGTTTTTCAGTGCAACTCACTCATATACTATGTACTACACTGTGCGTTTCTTATATTCTAAGTTTTTCAGTGCAACTCACTCATATACTATGTACTACACTGTGCGTTTCTTATACTCTAAGTTTTTCAGTGCAACTCACTCATATACTATTTATTACACTGTGCGTTTCTTATATTCTAAGTTTTTCAGTGCAACTCACTCATATACTATGTACTACACTGTGCATTTCGTGTAATGCCGGTTTTTCAGTAAATTCTAAGTTTTTCAGTGCAACTCACTCATATATATGTACTACACTATGCGTTTCTTATATTCTAAGTTTTTCAGTGCAACTCACTCATATACTATGTACTACACTGTGCGTTTCTTATATTCTAAGTTTTTCAGTGCAACTCACTCATATACTATGTACTACACTGTGCGTTTCTTATATTCTAAGTTTTTCAGTGCAACTCACTCATATACTATGTACTACACTGTGCTTTTCTTATATTCTAAGTTTTTCAGTGCAACTCACTCATATACTATGTACTACACTGTGCATTTCGTGTAATGCTGGTTTTTCTTTAAATTCTAAGTTTTTCAGTGCAACTCACTCATATACTATGTACTACACTGTGCGTTTCTTATATTCTAAGTTTTTCAGTGCAACTCACTCATATACTATGTACTACACTGTGCGTTTCTTATATTCTAAGTTTTTCAGTGCAACTCACTCATATACTATGTACTACACTGTGCGTTTCTTATATTCTAAGTTTTTCAGTGCAACTCACTCATATACTATGTACTACACTGTGCGTTTCTTGTATTCTAAGTTTTTCAGTGCAACTCACTCATATACTATGTACTACACTGTGCATTTCGTGTAATGCTGGTTTTTCTGTAAATTCTAAGTTTTTCAGTGCAACTCACTCATATACTATGTACTACACTGTGCGTTTCTTATATTCTAAGTTTTTCAGTGCAACTCACTCATATACTATGTACTATTTCTTATATTCTAAGTTTTTCAGTGCAACTCACTCATATACTATGTACTACACTGTGCGTTTCTTATATTCTAAGTTTTTCAGTGCAACTCACTCATATACTATGTACTACACTGTGCGTTTCTTATATTCTTAGTTTTTCAGTGCAACTCACTCATATACTATGTACTACACTGTGCGTTTCTTATACTCTAAGTTTTTCAGTGCAACTCACTCATATACTATGTATTACACTGTGCGTTTCTTAAGTTTTTCAGTGCAACTCACTCATATACTATGTACTACACTGTGCATTTCGTGTAATGCCGGTTTTTCAGTAAATTCTAAGTTTTTCAGTGCAACTCACTCATATACTATGTACTACACTGTGCGTTTCTTATATTCTAAGTTTTTCAGTGCAACTCACTCATATACTATGTTCTACACTGTGCGTTTCTTATATTCTAAGTTTTTCAGTGCAACTCACTCATATACTATGTACTACATTATGCGTTTCTTATATTCTAAGTTTTTCAGTGCAACTCACTCATATACTATGTACTACACTGTGCGTTTCTTATATTCTAAGTTTTTCAGTGCAACTCACTCATATACTATGTACTACACTGTGCGTTTCTTATATTCTAAGTTTTTCAGTGCAACTCACTCATATACTATGTACTACACTGTGCGTTTCTTATATTCTAAGTTTTTCAGTGCAACTCACTCATATACTATGTACTACACTGTGCGTTTCTTATATTCTTAGTTTTTCAGTGCAACTCACTCATATACTATGTACTACACTGTGCGTTTCTTATATTCTAAGTTTTTCAGTGCAACTCACTCATATACTATGTACTACACTGTGCGTTTCTGATATTCTAAGTTTTTCAGTGCAACTCACTCATATACTATGTACTACACTGTGCGTTTCTTATATTCTAAGTTTTTCAGTGCAACTCACTCATATACTATGTACTACACTGTGCGTTTCTTATATTCTAAGTTTTTCAGTGCAACTCACTCATATACTATGTACTACACTGTGCATTTCGTGTAATGCTGGTTTTTCTGTAAATTCTAAGTTTTTCAGTGCAACTCACTCATATACTATGTACTACACTGTGCGTTTCTTATATTCTAAGTTTTTCAGTGCAACTCACTCATATACTATGTACTACACTGTGCATTTCGTGTAATGCTGGTTTTTCTGTAAATTCTAAGTTTTTCAGTGCAACTCACTCATATACTATGTACTACACTGTGCGTTTCTTATATTCTAAGTTTTTCAGTGCAACTCACTCATATACTATGTACTATTTCTTATATTCTAAGTTTTTCAGTGCAACTCACTCATATACTATGTACTACACTGTGCGTTTCTTATATTCTAAGTTTTTCAGTGCAACTCACTCATATACTATGTACTACACTGTGCGTTTCTTATATTCTTAGTTTTTCAGTGCAACTCACTCATATACTATGTACTACACTGTGCGTTTCTTATACTCTAAGTTTTTCAGTGCAACTCACTCATATACTATGTATTACACTGTGCGTTTCTTAAGTTTTTCAGTGCAACTCACTCATATACTATGTACTACACTGTGCATTTCGTGTAATGCCGGTTTTTCAGTAAATTCTAAGTTTTTCAGTGCAACTCACTCATATACTATGTACTACACTGTGCGTTTCTTATATTCTAAGTTTTTCAGTGCAACTCACTCATATACTATGTTCTACACTGTGCGTTTCTTATATTCTAAGTTTTTCAGTGCAACTCACTCATATACTATGTACTACATTATGCGTTTCTTATATTCTAAGTTTTTCAGTGCAACTCACTCATATACTATGTACTACACTGTGCGTTTCTTATATTCTAAGTTTTTCAGTGCAACTCACTCATATACTATGTACTACACTGTGCGTTTCTTATATTCTAAGTTTTTCAGTGCAACTCACTCATATACTATGTACTACACTGTGCGTTTCTTATATTCTAAGTTTTTCAGTGCAACTCACTCATATACTATGTACTACACTGTGCGTTTCTTATATTCTTAGTTTTTCAGTGCAACTCACTCATATACTATGTACTACACTGTGCGTTTCTTATATTCTAAGTTTTTCAGTGCAACTCACTCATATACTATGTACTACACTGTGCGTTTCTGATATTCTAAGTTTTTCAGTGCAACTCACTCATATACTATGTACTACACTGTGCGTTTCTTATATTCTAAGTTTTTCAGTGCAACTCACTCATATACTATGTACTACACTGTGCGTTTCTTATATTCTAAGTTTTTCAGTGCAACTCACTCATATACTATGTACTACACTGTGCGTTTCTTATATTCTAAGTTTTTCAGTGCAACTCACTCATATACTATGTACTACACTGTGCGTTTCTTATATTCTAAGTTTTTCAGTGCAACTCACTCATATACTATGTACTACACTGTGCGTTTCTTATATTCTAAGTTTTTCAGTGCAACTCACTCATATACTATGTACTACACTGTGCGTTTCTTATATTCTTAGTTTTTCAGTGCAACTCACTCATATACTATGTACTACACTGTGCGTTTCTTATATTCTAAGTTTTTCAGTGCAACTCACTCATATACTATGTACTACACTGTGCGTTTCTTATATTCTAAGTTTTTCAGTGCAACTCACTCATATACTATGTACTACACTGTGCATTTCGTGTAATGCCGGTTTTTCAGTAAATTCTAAGTTTTTCAGTGCAACTCACTCATATACTATGTACTACACTGTGCGTTTCTTATATTCTAAGTTTTTCAGTGCAACTCACTCATATACTATGTACTACACTGTGCGTTTCTTATATTCTAAGTTTTTCAGTGCAACTCACTCATATACTATGTACTACACTGTGCGTTTCTTATATTCTAAGTTTTTCAGTGCAACTCACTCATATACTATGTACTACACTGTGCGTTTCTTATATTCTAAGTTTTTCAGTGCAACTCACTCATATACTATGTACTACACTGTGCGTTTCTTATATTCTAAGTTTTTCAGTGCAACTCACTCATATACTATGTACTACACTGTGCGTTTCTTATATTCTAAGTTTTTCAGTGCAACTCACTCATATACTATGTACTATACTGTGCGTTTCTTATATTCTTAGTTTTTCAGTGCAACTCACTCATATACTATGTACTACACTGTGCGTTTCTTATATTCTAAGTTTTTCAGTGCAACTCACTCATATACTATGTACTACACTGTGCGTTTCTTATATTCTAAGTTTTTCAGTGCAACTCACTCATATACTATGTACTACAATGTGCGTTTCTTATATTCTAAGTTTTTCAGTGCAACTCACTCATATACTATGTACTACACTGTGCGTTTCTTATATTCTTAGTTTTTCAGTGCAACTCACTCATATACTATGTACTACACTGTGCGTTTCTTATATTCTAAGTTTTTCAGTGCAACTCACTCATATATTATGTACTACACTGTGCGTTTCTTATATTCTAAGTTTTTCAGTGCAACTCACTCATATACTATGTACTACACTGTGCGTTTCTTATATTCTAATTTTTTCAGTGCAACTCACTCATATACTATGTACTACACTGTGCATTTCGTGTAATGCTGGTTTTTCTGTAAATTCTAAGTTTTTCAGTGCAACTCACTCATATACTATGTACTACACTGTGCGTTTCTTATATTCTAAGTTTTTCAGTGCAACTCACTCATATACTATGTACTACACTGTGCGTTTCTTATACTCTAAGTTTTTCAGTGCAACTCACTCATATACTATTTATTACACTGTGCGTTTCTTATATTCTAAGTTTTTCAGTGCAACTCACTCATATACTATGTACTACACTGTGCATTTCGTGTAATGCCGGTTTTTCAGTAAATTCTAAGTTTTTCAGTGCAACTCACTCATATATATGTACTACACTATGCGTTTCTTATATTCTAAGTTTTTCAGTGCAACTCACTCATATACTATGTACTACACTGTGCGTTTCTTATATTCTAAGTTTTTCAGTGCAACTCACTCATATACTATGTACTACACTGTGCGTTTCTTATATTCTAAGTTTTTCAGTGCAACTCACTCATATACTATGTACTACACTGTGCTTTTCTTATATTCTAAGTTTTTCAGTGCAACTCACTCATATACTATGTACTACACTGTGCATTTCGTGTAATGCTGGTTTTTCTTTAAATTCTAAGTTTTTCAGTGCAACTCACTCATATACTATGTACTACACTGTGCGTTTCTTATATTCTAAGTTTTTCAGTGCAACTCACTCATATACTATGTACTACACTGTGCGTTTCTTATATTCTAAGTTTTTCAGTGCAACTCACTCATATACTATGTACTACACTGTGCGTTTCTTATATTCTAAGTTTTTCAGTGCAACTCACTCATATACTATGTACTACACTGTGCGTTTCTTGTATTCTAAGTTTTTCAGTGCAACTCACTCATATACTATGTACTACACTGTGCATTTCGTGTAATGCTGGTTTTTCTGTAAATTCTAAGTTTTTCAGTGCAACTCACTCATATACTATGTACTACACTGTGCGTTTCTTATATTCTAAGTTTTTCAGTGCAACTCACTCATATACTATGTACTATTTCTTATATTCTAAGTTTTTCAGTGCAACTCACTCATATACTATGTACTACACTGTGCGTTTCTTATATTCTAAGTTTTTCAGTGCAACTCACTCATATACTATGTACTACACTGTGCGTTTCTTATATTCTAAGTTTTTCAGTGCAACTCACTCATATACTATGTACTACAATGTGCGTTTCTTATATTCTAAGTTTTTCAGTGCAACTCACTCATATACTATGTACTACACTGTGCGTTTCTTATATTCTTAGTTTTTCAGTGCAACTCACTCATATACTATGTACTACACTGTGCGTTTCTTATATTCTAAGTTTTTCAGTGCAACTCACTCATATACTATGTACTACACTGTGCGTTTCTTATATTCTAAGTTTTTCAGTGCAACTCACTCATATACTATGTACTACACTGTGCGTTTCTTATATTCTAAGTTTTTCAGTGCAACTCACTCATATACTATGTGCTACACTGTGCGTTTCTTATATTCTAAGTTTTTCAGTGCAACTCACTCATATACTATGTACTACACTGTGCGTTTCTTATATTCTTAGTTTTTCAGTGCAACTCACTCATATACTATGTACTACACTGTGCGTTTCTTATATTCTAAGTTTTTCAGTGCAACTCACTCATATACTATGTACTACACTGTGCGTTTCTTATATTCTAAGTTTTTCAGTGCAACTCACTCATATACTATGTACTACAATGTGCGTTTCTTATATTCTAAGTTTTTCAGTGCAACTCACTCATATACTATGTACTACACTGTGCGTTTCTTATATTCTTAGTTTTTCAGTGCAACTCACTCATATACTATGTACTACACTGTGCGTTTCTTATATTCTAAGTTTTTCAGTGCAACTCACTCATATACTATGTACTACACTGTGCGTTTCTTATACTCTAAGTTTTTCAGTGCAACTCACTCATATACTATGTACTACACTGTGCGTTTCTTATATTCTAAGTTTTTCAGTGCAACTCACTCATATACTATGTACTACACTGTGCATTTCGTGTAATGCCGGTTTTTCAGTAAATTCTAAGTTTTTCAGTGCAAATCACTCATATACTATGTACTACACTGTGCATTTCTTATATTCTAAGTTTTTCAGTGCAACTCACTCATATACTATGTACTACACTGTGCGTTTCTTATATTCTAAGTTTTTCAGTGCAACTCACTCATATACTATGTACTACACTGTGCGTTTCTTATATTCTAAGTTTTTCAGTGCAACTCACTCATATACTATGTACTACACTGTGCGTTTCTTATACTCTAAGTTTTTCAGTGCAACTCACTCATATACTATGTATTACACTGTGCGTTTCTTATATTCTAAGTTTTTCAGTGCAACTCACTCATATACTATGTACTACACTGTGCGTTTCTTATATTCTAAGTTTTTCAGTGCAACTCACTCATATACTATGTACTACACTGTGCGTTTCTTATATTCTTAGTTTTTCAGTGCAACTCACTCATATACTATGTACTACACTGTGCGTTTCTTATATTCTAAGTTTTTCAGTGCAACTCACTCATATACTATGTACTACACTGTGCATTTCGTGTAATGCTGGTTTTTCTGTAAATTCTAAGTTTTTCAGTGCAACTCACTCATATACTATGTACTACACTGTGCGTTTCTTATATTCTAAGTTTTTCAGTGCAACTCACTCATATACTATGTACTACACTGTGCGTTTCTTATATTCTAAGTTTTTCAGTGCAACTCACTCATATACTATGTACTACACTGTGCGTTTCTTATATTCTAAGTTTTTCAGTGCAACTCACTCATATACTATGTACTACACTGTGCGTTTCTTGTATTCTAAGTTTTTCAGTGCAACTCACTCATATACTATGTACTACACTGTGCATTTCGTGTAATGCTGGTTTTTCTGTAAATTCTAAGTTTTTCAGTGCAACTCACTCATATACTATGTACTACACTGTGCGTTTCTTATATTCTAAGTTTTTCAGTGCAACTCACTCATATACTATGTACTATTTCTTATATTCTAAGTTTTTCAGTGCAACTCACTCATATACTATGTACTACACTGTGCGTTTCTTATATTCTAAGTTTTTCAGTGCAACTCACTCATATACTATGTACTACACTGTGCGTTTCTTATATTCTAAGTTTTTCAGTGCAACTCACTCATATACTATGTACTACAATGTGCGTTTCTTATATTCTAAGTTTTTCAGTGCAACTCACTCATATACTATGTACTACACTGTGCGTTTCTTATATTCTTAGTTTTTCAGTGCAACTCACTCATATACTATGTACTACACTGTGCGTTTCTTATATTCTAAGTTTTTCAGTGCAACTCACTCATATACTATGTACTACACTGTGCGTTTCTTATATTCTAAGTTTTTCAGTGCAACTCACTCATATACTATGTACTACACTGTGCGTTTCTTATATTCTAAGTTTTTCAGTGCAACTCACTCATATACTATGTGCTACACTGTGCGTTTCTTATATTCTAAGTTTTTCAGTGCAACTCACTCATATACTATGTACTACACTGTGCGTTTCTTATATTCTTAGTTTTTCAGTGCAACTCACTCATATACTATGTACTACACTGTGCGTTTCTTATATTCTAAGTTTTTCAGTGCAACTCACTCATATACTATGTACTACACTGTGCGTTTCTTATATTCTAAGTTTTTCAGTGCAACTCACTCATATACTATGTACTACAATGTGCGTTTCTTATATTCTAAGTTTTTCAGTGCAACTCACTCATATACTATGTACTACACTGTGCGTTTCTTATATTCTTAGTTTTTCAGTGCAACTCACTCATATACTATGTACTACACTGTGCGTTTCTTATATTCTAAGTTTTTCAGTGCAACTCACTCATATACTATGTACTACACTGTGCGTTTCTTATACTCTAAGTTTTTCAGTGCAACTCACTCATATACTATGTACTACACTGTGCGTTTCTTATATTCTAAGTTTTTCAGTGCAACTCACTCATATACTATGTACTACACTGTGCATTTCGTGTAATGCCGGTTTTTCAGTAAATTCTAAGTTTTTCAGTGCAACTCACTCATATACTATGTACTACACTATGCATTTCTTATATTCTAAGTTTTTCAGTGCAACTCACTCATATACTATGTACTACACTGTGCGTTTCTTATATTCTAAGTTTTTCAGTGCAACTCACTCATACACTATGTACTACACTGTGCGTTTCTTATATTCTTAGTTTTTCAGTGCAAATCACTCATATACTATGTACTACACTGTGCATTTCTTATATTCTAAGTTTTTCAGTGCAACTCACTCATATACTATGTACTACACTGTGCGTTTCTTATATTCTAAGTTTTTCAGTGCAACTCACTCATATACTATGTACTACACTGTGCGTTTCTTATATTCTAAGTTTTTCAGTGCAACTCACTCATATACTATGTACTACACTGTGCGTTTCTTATACTCTAAGTTTTTCAGTGCAACTCACTCATATACTATGTATTACACTGTGCGTTTCTTATATTCTAAGTTTTTCAGTGCAACTCACTCATATACTATGTACTACACTGTGCGTTTCTTATATTCTAAGTTTTTCAGTGCAACTCACTCATATACTATGTACTACACTGTGCGTTTCTTATATTCTTAGTTTTTCAGTGCAACTCACTCATATACTATGTACTACACTGTGCGTTTCTTATATTCTAAGTTTTTCAGTGCAACTCACTCATATACTATGTACTACAATGTGCGTTTCTTATATTCTAAGTTTTTCAGTGCAACTCACTCATATACTATGTACTACACTGTGCGTTTCTTATATTCTCAGTTTTTCAGTGCAACTCACTCATATACTATGTACTACACTGTGCGTTTCTTATACTCTAAGTTTTTCAGTGCAACTCACTCATATACTATGTACTACACTGTGCGTTTCTTATATTCTAAGTTTTTCAGTGCAACTCACTCATATACTATGTACTACACTGTGCATTTCGTGTAATGCCGGTTTTTCAGTAAATTCTAAGTTTTTCAGTGCAACTCACTCATATACTATGTACTACACTATGCGTTTCTTATATTCTAAGTTTTTCAGTGCAACTCACTCATATACTATGTACTACACTGTGCGTTTCTTATATTCTAAGTTTTTCAGTGCAACTCACTCATATACTATGTACTACACTGTGCGTTTCTTATATTCTTAGTTTTTCAGTGCAAATCACTCATATACTATGTACTACACTGTGCGTTTCTTATATTCTAAGTTTTTCAGTGCAACTCACTCATATACTATGTACTACACTGTGCGTTTCTTATATTCTAAGTTTTTCAGTGCAACTCACTCATATACTATGTACTACACTGTGCGTTTCTTATATTCTAAGTTTTTCAGTGCAACTCACTCATATACTATGTACTACACTGTGCGTTTCTTATACTCTAAGTTTTTCAGTGCAACTCACTCATATACTATGTATTACACTGTGCGTTTCTTATATTCTAAGTTTTTCAGTGCAACTCACTCATATACTATGTACTACACTGTGCATTTCGTGTAATGCCGGTTTTTCAGTAAATTCTAAGTTTTTCAGTGCAACTCACTCATATACTATGTACTACACTGTGCATTTCTTATATTCTAAGTTTTTCAGTGCAACTCACTCATATACTATGTACTACACTGTGCGTTTCTTATATTCTAAGTTTTTCAGTGCAACTCACTCATATACTATGTACTATTTCTTATATTCTAAGTTTTTCAGTGCAACTCACTCATATACTATGTACTACAATGTGCGTTTCTTATATTCTAAGTTTTTCAAGTGCAACTCACTCATATATTATGTACTACACTGTGCGTTTCTTATATTCTAAGTTTTTCAGTGCAACTCACTCATATACTATGTACTACACTGTGCGTTTCTTATATTCTAAGTTTTTCAGTGCAACTCACTCATATACTATGTACTACACTGTGCGTTTCTTATATTCTAAGTTTTTCAGTGCAACTCACTCATATACTATGTACTACACTGTGCGTTTCTTATAGTCTAAGTTTTTCAGTGCAACTCACTCATATACTATGTACTACACTGTGCGTTTCTTATATTCTAAGTTTTTCAGTGCAACTCACTCATATACTATGTACTACACTGTGCGTTTCTTATATTCTAAGTTTTTCAGTGCAACTCACTCATATACTATGTACTACACTGTGCGTTTCTTATATTCTAAGTTTTTCAGTGCAACTCACTCATATACTATGTACTACAATGTGCGTTTCTTATATTCTAAGTTTTTCAGTGCAACTCACTCATATACTATGTACTACACTGTGCGTTTCTTATATTCTTAGTTTTTCAGTGCAACTCACTCATATACTATGTACTACACTGTGCGTTTCTTATATTCTAAGTTTTTCAGTGCAACTCACTCATATACTATGTACTACACTGTGCGTTTCTTATATTCTAAGTTTTTCAGTGCAACTCACTCATATACTATGTACTACACTGTGCGTTTCTTATATTCTAAGTTTTTCAGTGCAACTCACTCATATACTATGTACTACACTGTGCGTTTCTTATATTCTAAGTTTTTCAGTGCAACTCACTCATATACTATGTACTACACTGTGCGTTTCTTATATTCTTAGTTTTTCAGTGCAACTCACTCATATACTATGTACTACACTGTGCGTTTCTTATATTCTAAGTTTTTCAGTGCAACTCACTCATATACTATGTACTACACTGTGCGATTCTTATATTCTAAGTTTTTCAGTGCAACTCACTCATATACTATGTACTACACTGTGCGTTTCTTATATTCTAAGTTTTTCAGTGCAACTCACTCATATACTATGTACTACACTGTGCGTTTCTTATACTCTAAGTTTTTCAGTGCAACTCACTCATATACTATGTACTACACTGTGCGTTTCTTATATTCTAAGTTTTTCAGTGCAACTCACTCATATACTATGTACTACACTGTGCATTTCGTGTAATGCCGGTTTTTCAGTAAATTCTAAGTTTTTCAGTGCAACTCACTCATATACTATGTACTACACTATGCGTTTCTTATATTCTAAGTTTTTCAGTGCAACTCACTCATATACTATGTACTACACTGTGCGTTTCTTATATTCTAAGTTTTTCAGTGCAACTCACTCATATACTATGTACTACACTGTGCGTTTCTTATATTCTTAGTTTTTCAGTGCAAATCACTCATATACTATGTACTACACTGTGCGTTTCTTATATTCTAAGTTTTTCAGTGCAACTCACTCATATACTATGTACTACACTGTGCGTTTCTTATATTCTAAGTTTTTCAGTGCAACTCACTCATATACTATGTACTACACTGTGCGTTTCTTATATTCTAAGTTTTTCAGTGCAACTCACTCATATACTATGTACTACAATGTGCGTTTCTTATATTCTAAGTTTTTCAGTGCAACTCACTCATATACTATGTACTACACTGTGCGTTTCTTATATTCTTAGTTTTTCAGTGCAACTCACTCATATACTATGTACTACACTGTGCGTTTCTTATATTCTAAGTTTTTCAGTGCAACTCACTCATATACTATGTACTACACTGTGCGTTTCTTATATTCTAAGTTTTTCAGTGCAACTCACTCATATACTATGTACTACACTGTGCGTTTCTTATATTCTAAGTTTTTCAGTGCAACTCACTCATATACTATGTACTACACTGTGCGTTTCTTATATTCTAAGTTTTTCAGTGCAACTCACTCATATACTATGTACTACACTGGGCGTTTCTTATATTCTTAGTTTTTCAGTGCAACTCACTCATATACTATGTACTACACTGTGCGTTTCTTATATTCTAAGTTTTTCAGTGCAACTCACTCATATACTATGTACTACACTGTGCGTTTCTTATATTCTTAGTTTTTCAGTGCAACTCACTCATATACTATGTACTACACTGTGCGTTTCTTATATTCTAAGTTTTTCAGTGCAACTCACTCATATACTATGTACTACACTGTGCGTTTCTTATATTCTAAGTTTTTCAGTGCAACTCACTCATATACTATGTACTACACTGTGCGTTTCTTATATTCTAAGTTTTTCAGTGCAACTCACTCATATACTATGTACTACACTGTGCGTTTCTTATATTCTCAGTTTTTCAGTGCAACTCACTCATATACTATGTACTACACTGTGCGTTTCTTATACTCTAAGTTTTTCAGTGCAACTCACTCATATACTATGTACTACACTGTGCGTTTCTTATATTCTAAGTTTTTCAGTGCAACTCACTCATATACTATGTACTACACTGTGCGTTTCTTATATTCTTAGTTTTTCAGTGCAAATCACTCATATACTATGTACTACACTGTGCGTTTCTTATATTCTAAGTTTTTCAGTGCAACTCACTCATATACTATGTACTACACTGTGCGTTTCTTATATTCTAAGTTTTTCAGTGCAACTCACTCATATACTATGTACTACACTGTGCGTTTCTTATATTCTAAGTTTTTCAGTGCAACTCACTCATATACTATGTACTACACTGTGCGTTTCTTATACTCTAAGTTTTTCAGTGCAACTCACTCATATACTATGTACTACACTGTGCATTTCGTGTAATGCCGGTTTTTCAGTAAATTCTAAGTTTTTCAGTGCAACTCACTCATATACTATGTACTACACTGTGCATTTCTTATATTCTAAGTTTTTCAGTGCAACTCACTCATATACTATGTACTACACTGTGCGTTTCTTATATTCTAAGTTTTTCAGTGCAACTCACTCATATACTATGTACTATTTCTTATATTCTAAGTTTTTCAGTGCAACTCACTCATATACTATGTACTACAATGTGCGTTTCTTATATTCTAAGTTTTTCAAGTGCAACTCACTCATATATTATGTACTACACTGTGCGTTTCTTATATTCTAAGTTTTTCAGTGCAACTCACTCATATACTATGTACTACACTGTGTGTTTCTTATATTCTAAGTTTTTCAGTGCAACTCACTCATATACTATGTACTACACTGTGCGTTTCTTATATTCTAAGTTTTTCAGTGCAACTCACTCATATACTATGTACTACACTGTGCGTTTCTTATAGTCTAAGTTTTTCAGTGCAACTCACTCATATACTATGTACTACACTGTGCGTTTCTTATATTCTAAGTTTTTCAGTGCAACTCACTCATATACTATGTACTACACTGTGCGTTTCTTATATTCTAAGTTTTTCAGTGCAACTCACTCATATACTATGTACTACACTGTGCGTTTCTTATATTCTAAGTTTTTCAGTGCAACTCACTCATATACTATGTACTACAATGTGGGTTTCTTATATTCTAAGTTTTTCAGTGCAACTCACTCATATACTATGTACTACACTGTGCGTTTCTTATATTCTTAGTTTTTCAGTGCAACTCACTCATATACTATGTACTACACTGTGCGTTTCTTATATTCTAAGTTTTTCAGTGCAACTCACTCATATACTATGTACTACACTGTGCGTTTCTTATATTCTAAGTTTTTCAGTGCAACTCACTCATATACTATGTACTACACTGTGCGTTTCTTATATTCTAAGTTTTTCAGTGCAACTCACTCATATACTATGTACTACACTGTGCGTTTCTTATATTCTAAGTTTTTCAGTGCAACTCACTCATATACTATGTACTACACTGTGCGTTTCTTATATTCTTAGTTTTTCAGTGCAACTCACTCATATACTATGTACTACACTGTGCGTTTCTTATATTCTAAGTTTTTCAGTGCAACTCACTCATATACTATGTACTACACTGTGCGTTTCTTATATTCTAAGTTTTTCAGTGCAACTCACTCATATACTATGTACTACACTGTGCGTTTCTTATATTCTAAGTTTTTCAGTGCAACTCACTCATATACTATGTACTACACTGTGCGTTTCTTATACTCTAAGTTTTTCAGTGCAACTCACTCATATACTATGTACTACACTGTGCGTTTCTTATATTCTAAGTTTTTCAGTGCAACTCACTCATATACTATGTACTACACTGTGCATTTCGTGTAATGCCGGTTTTTTAGTAAATTCTAAGTTTTTCAGTGCAACTCACTCATATACTATGTACTACACTATGCGTTTCTTATATTCTAAGTTTTTCAGTGCAACTCACTCATATACTATGTACTACACTGTGCGTTTCTTATATTCTAAGTTTTTCAGTGCAACTCACTCATATACTATGTACTACACTGTGCGTTTCTTATATTCTTAGTTTTTCAGTGCAAATCACTCATATACTATGTACTACACTGTGCGTTTCTTATATTCTAAGTTTTTCAGTGCAACTCACTCATATACTATGTACTACACTGTGCCTTTCTTATATTCTAAGTATTTCAGTGCAACTCACTCATATACTATGTACTACACTGTGCGTTTCTTATACTCTAAGTTTTTCAGTGCAACTCACTCATATACTATGTATTACACTGTGCGTTTCTTATATTCTAAGTTTTTCAGTGCAACTCACTCATATACTATGTACTACACTGTGCGTTTCTTATATTCTAAGTTTTTCAGTGCAACTCACTCATATACTATGTACTACACTCTGCGTTTCTTATATTCTTAGTTTTTCAGTGCAACTCACTCATATACTATGTACTACACTGTGCGTTTCTTATATTCTAAGTTTTTCAGTGCAACTCACTCATATACTATGTACTACACTGTGCGTTTCTTATATTCTAAGTTTTTCAGTGCAACTCACTCATATACTATGTACTACACTGTGCGTTTCTTATATTCTAAGTTTTTCAGTGCAACTCACTCATATACTATGTACTACACTGTGCGTTTCTTATACTCTAAGTTTTTCAGTGCAACTCACTCATATACTATGTACTACACTGTGCGTTTCTTATATTCTAAGTTTTTCAGTGCAACTCACTCATATACTATGTACTACACTGTGCATTTCGTGTAATGCCGGTTTTTCAGTAAATTCTAAGTTTTTCAGTGCAACTCACTCATATACTATGTACTACACTATGCGTTTCTTATATTCTAAGTTTTTCAGTGCAACTCACTCATATACTATGTACTACACTGTGCGTTTCTTATATTCTAAGTTTTTCAGTGCAACTCACTCATATACTATGTACTACACTGTGCGTTTCTTATATTCTTAGTTTTTCAGTGCAAATCACTCATATACTATGTACTACACTGTGCGTTTCTTATATTCTAAGTTTTTCAGTGCAACTCACTCATATACTATGTACTACACTGTGCGTTTCTTATATTCTAAGTTTTTCAGTGCAACTCACTCATATACTATGTACTACACTGTGCGTTTCTTATATTCTAAGTTTTTCAGTGCAACTCACTCATATACTATGTACTACACTGTGCGTTTCTTATACTCTAAGTTTTTCAGTGCAACTCACTCATATACTATGTATTACACTGTGCGTTTCTTATATTCTAAGTTTTTCAGTGCAACTCACTCATATACTATGTACTACACTGTGCATTTCGTGTAATGCCGGTTTTTCAGTAAATTCTAAGTTTTTCAGTGCAACTCACTCATATACTATGTACTACACTGTGCGTTTCTTATATTCTTAGTTTTTCAGTGCAAATCACTCATATACTATGTACTACACTGTGCGTTTCTTATATTCTAAGTTTTTCAGTGCAACTCACTCATATACTATGTACTACACTGTGCGTTTCTTATATTCTAAGTTTTTCAGTGCAACTCACTCATATACTATGTACTACACTGTGCGTTTCTTATATTCTAAGTTTTTCAGTGCAACTCACTCATATACTATGTACTACACTGTGCGTTTCTTATACTCTAAGTTTTTCAGTGCAACTCACTCATATACTATGTACTACACTGTGCATTTCGTGTAATGCCGGTTTTTCAGTAAATTCTAAGTTTTTCAGTGCAACTCACTCATATACTATGTACTACACTGTGCATTTCTTATATTCTAAGTTTTTCAGTGCAACTCACTCATATACTATGTACTACACTGTGCGTTTCTTATATTCTAAGTTTTTCAGTGCAACTCACTCATATACTATGTACTACACTGTGCATTTCGTGTAATGCCGGTTTTTCAGTAAATTCTAAGTTTTTCAGTGCAACTCACTCATATACTATGTACTACACTATGCATTTCTTATATTCTAAGTTTTTCAGTGCAACTCACTCATATACTATGTACTACACTGTGCGTTTCTTATATTCTAAGTTTTTCAGTGCAACTCACTCATACACTATGTACTACACTGTGCGTTTCTTATATTCTTAGTTTTTCAGTGCAAATCACTCATATACTATGTACTACACTGTGCATTTCTTATATTCTAAGTTTTTCAGTGCAACTCACTCATATACTATGTACTACACTGTGCGTTTCTTATATTCTAAGTTTTTCAGTGCAACTCACTCATATACTATGTACTACACTGTGCGTTTCTTATATTCTAAGTTTTTCAGTGCAACTCACTCATATACTATGTACTACACTGTGCGTTTCTTATACTCTAAGTTTTTCAGTGCAACTCACTCATATACTATGTATTACACTGTGCGTTTCTTATATTCTAAGTTTTTCAGTGCAACTCACTCATATACTATGTACTACACTGTGCGTTTCTTATATTCTAAGTTTTTCAGTGCAACTCACTCATATACTATGTACTACACTGTGCGTTTCTTATATTCTTAGTTTTTCAGTGCAACTCACTCATATACTATGTACTACACTGTGCGTTTCTTATATTCTAAGTTTTTCAGTGCAACTCACTCATATACTATGTACTACAATGTGCGTTTCTTATATTCTAAGTTTTTCAGTGCAACTCACTCATATACTATGTACTACACTGTGCGTTTCTTATATTCTCAGTTTTTCAGTGCAACTCACTCATATACTATGTACTACACTGTGCGTTTCTTATACTCTAAGTTTTTCAGTGCAACTCACTCATATACTATGTACTACACTGTGCGTTTCTTATATTCTAAGTTTTTCAGTGCAACTCACTCATATACTATGTACTACACTGTGCATTTCGTGTAATGCCGGTTTTTCAGTAAATTCTAAGTTTTTCAGTGCAACTCACTCATATACTATGTACTACACTATGCGTTTCTTATATTCTAAGTTTTTCAGTGCAACTCACTCATATACTATGTACTACACTGTGCGTTTCTTATATTCTAAGTTTTTCAGTGCAACTCACTCATATACTATGTACTACACTGTGCGTTTCTTATATTCTTAGTTTTTCAGTGCAAATCACTCATATACTATGTACTACACTGTGCGTTTCTTATATTCTAAGTTTTTCAGTGCAACTCACTCATATACTATGTACTACACTGTGCGTTTCTTATATTCTAAGTTTTTCAGTGCAACTCACTCATATACTATGTACTACACTGTGCGTTTCTTATATTCTAAGTTTTTCAGTGCAACTCACTCATATACTATGTACTACACTGTGCGTTTCTTATACTCTAAGTTTTTCAGTGCAACTCACTCATATACTATGTATTACACTGTGCGTTTCTTATATTCTAAGTTTTTCAGTGCAACTCACTCATATACTATGTACTACACTGTGCATTTCGTGTAATGCCGGTTTTTCAGTAAATTCTAAGTTTTTCAGTGCAACTCACTCATATACTATGTACTACACTGTGCATTTCTTATATTCTAAGTTTTTCAGTGCAACTCACTCATATACTATGTACTACACTGTGCGTTTCTTATATTCTAAGTTTTTCAGTGCAACTCACTCATATACTATGTACTATTTCTTATATTCTAAGTTTTTCAGTGCAACTCACTCATATACTATGTACTACAATGTGCGTTTCTTATATTCTAAGTTTTTCAAGTGCAACTCACTCATATATTATGTACTACACTGTGCGTTTCTTATATTCTAAGTTTTTCAGTGCAACTCACTCATATACTATGTACTACACTGTGCGTTTCTTATATTCTAAGTTTTTCAGTGCAACTCACTCATATACTATGTACTACACTGTGCGTTTCTTATATTCTAAGTTTTTCAGTGCAACTCACTCATATACTATGTACTACACTGTGCGTTTCTTATAGTCTAAGTTTTTCAGTGCAACTCACTCATATACTATGTACTACACTGTGCGTTTCTTATATTCTAAGTTTTTCAGTGCAACTCACTCATATACTATGTACTACACTGTGCGTTTCTTATATTCTAAGTTTTTCAGTGCAACTCACTCATATACTATGTACTACACTGTGCGTTTCTTATATTCTAAGTTTTTCAGTGCAACTCACTCATATACTATGTACTACAATGTGCGTTTCTTATATTCTAAGTTTTTCAGTGCAACTCACTCATATACTATGTACTACACTGTGCGTTTCTTATATTCTTAGTTTTTCAGTGCAACTCACTCATATACTATGTACTACACTGTGCGTTTCTTATATTCTAAGTTTTTCAGTGCAACTCACTCATATACTATGTACTACACTGTGCGTTTCTTATATTCTAAGTTTTTCAGTGCAACTCACTCATATACTATGTACTACACTGTGCGTTTCTTATATTCTAAGTTTTTCAGTGCAACTCACTCATATACTATGTACTACACTGTGCGTTTCTTATATTCTAAGTTTTTCAGTGCAACTCACTCATATACTATGTACTACACTGTGCGTTTCTTATATTCTTAGTTTTTCAGTGCAACTCACTCATATACTATGTACTACACTGTGCGTTTCTTATATTCTAAGTTTTTCAGTGCAACTCACTCATATACTATGTACTACACTGTGCGATTCTTATATTCTAAGTTTTTCAGTGCAACTCACTCATATACTATGTACTACACTGTGCGTTTCTTATATTCTAAGTTTTTCAGTGCAACTCACTCATATACTATGTACTACACTGTGCGTTTCTTATACTCTAAGTTTTTCAGTGCAACTCACTCATATACTATGTACTACACTGTGCGTTTCTTATATTCTAAGTTTTTCAGTGCAACTCACTCATATACTATGTACTACACTGTGCATTTCGTGTAATGCCGGTTTTTCAGTAAATTCTAAGTTTTTCAGTGCAACTCACTCATATACTATGTACTACACTATGCGTTTCTTATATTCTAAGTTTTTCAGTGCAACTCACTCATATACTATGTACTACACTGTGCGTTTCTTATATTCTAAGTTTTTCAGTGCAACTCACTCATATACTATGTACTACACTGTGCGTTTCTTATATTCTTAGTTTTTCAGTGCAAATCACTCATATACTATGTACTACACTGTGCGTTTCTTATATTCTAAGTTTTTCAGTGCAACTCACTCATATACTATGTACTACACTGTGCGTTTCTTATATTCTAAGTTTTTCAGTGCAACTCACTCATATACTATGTACTACACTGTGCGTTTCTTATATTCTAAGTTTTTCAGTGCAACTCACTCATATACTATGTACTACAATGTGCGTTTCTTATATTCTAAGTTTTTCAGTGCAACTCACTCATATACTATGTACTACACTGTGCGTTTCTTATATTCTTAGTTTTTCAGTGCAACTCACTCATATACTATGTACTACACTGTGCGTTTCTTATATTCTAAGTTTTTCAGTGCAACTCACTCATATACTATGTACTACACTGTGCGTTTCTTATATTCTAAGTTTTTCAGTGCAACTCACTCATATACTATGTACTACACTGTGCGTTTCTTATATTCTAAGTTTTTCAGTGCAACTCACTCATATACTATGTACTACACTGTGCGTTTCTTATATTCTAAGTTTTTCAGTGCAACTCACTCATATACTATGTACTACACTGGGCGTTTCTTATATTCTTAGTTTTTCAGTGCAACTCACTCATATACTATGTACTACACTGTGCGTTTCTTATATTCTAAGTTTTTCAGTGCAACTCACTCATATACTATGTACTACACTGTGCGTTTCTTATATTCTTAGTTTTTCAGTGCAACTCACTCATATACTATGTACTACACTGTGCGTTTCTTATATTCTAAGTTTTTCAGTGCAACTCACTCATATACTATGTACTACACTGTGCGTTTCTTATATTCTAAGTTTTTCAGTGCAACTCACTCATATACTATGTACTACACTGTGCGTTTCTTATATTCTAAGTTTTTCAGTGCAACTCACTCATATACTATGTACTACACTGTGCGTTTCTTATATTCTCAGTTTTTCAGTGCAACTCACTCATATACTATGTACTACACTGTGCGTTTCTTATACTCTAAGTTTTTCAGTGCAACTCACTCATATACTATGTACTACACTGTGCGTTTCTTATATTCTAAGTTTTTCAGTGCAACTCACTCATATACTATGTACTACACTGTGCGTTTCTTATATTCTTAGTTTTTCAGTGCAAATCACTCATATACTATGTACTACACTGTGCGTTTCTTATATTCTAAGTTTTTCAGTGCAACTCACTCATATACTATGTACTACACTGTGCGTTTCTTATATTCTAAGTTTTTCAGTGCAACTCACTCATATACTATGTACTACACTGTGCGTTTCTTATATTCTAAGTTTTTCAGTGCAACTCACTCATATACTATGTACTACACTGTGCGTTTCTTATACTCTAAGTTTTTCAGTGCAACTCACTCATATACTATGTACTACACTGTGCATTTCGTGTAATGCCGGTTTTTCAGTAAATTCTAAGTTTTTCAGTGCAACTCACTCATATACTATGTACTACACTGTGCATTTCTTATATTCTAAGTTTTTCAGTGCAACTCACTCATATACTATGTACTACACTGTGCGTTTCTTATATTCTAAGTTTTTCAGTGCAACTCACTCATATACTATGTACTATTTCTTATATTCTAAGTTTTTCAGTGCAACTCACTCATATACTATGTACTACAATGTGCGTTTCTTATATTCTAAGTTTTTCAAGTGCAACTCACTCATATATTATGTACTACACTGTGCGTTTCTTATATTCTAAGTTTTTCAGTGCAACTCACTCATATACTATGTACTACACTGTGTGTTTCTTATATTCTAAGTTTTTCAGTGCAACTCACTCATATACTATGTACTACACTGTGCGTTTCTTATATTCTAAGTTTTTCAGTGCAACTCACTCATATACTATGTACTACACTGTGCGTTTCTTATAGTCTAAGTTTTTCAGTGCAACTCACTCATATACTATGTACTACACTGTGCGTTTCTTATATTCTAAGTTTTTCAGTGCAACTCACTCATATACTATGTACTACACTGTGCGTTTCTTATATTCTAAGTTTTTCAGTGCAACTCACTCATATACTATGTACTACACTGTGCGTTTCTTATATTCTAAGTTTTTCAGTGCAACTCACTCATATACTATGTACTACAATGTGGGTTTCTTATATTCTAAGTTTTTCAGTGCAACTCACTCATATACTATGTACTACACTGTGCGTTTCTTATATTCTTAGTTTTTCAGTGCAACTCACTCATATACTATGTACTACACTGTGCGTTTCTTATATTCTAAGTTTTTCAGTGCAACTCACTCATATACTATGTACTACACTGTGCGTTTCTTATATTCTAAGTTTTTCAGTGCAACTCACTCATATACTATGTACTACACTGTGCGTTTCTTATATTCTAAGTTTTTCAGTGCAACTCACTCATATACTATGTACTACACTGTGCGTTTCTTATATTCTAAGTTTTTCAGTGCAACTCACTCATATACTATGTACTACACTGTGCGTTTCTTATATTCTTAGTTTTTCAGTGCAACTCACTCATATACTATGTACTACACTGTGCGTTTCTTATATTCTAAGTTTTTCAGTGCAACTCACTCATATACTATGTACTACACTGTGCGTTTCTTATATTCTAAGTTTTTCAGTGCAACTCACTCATATACTATGTACTACACTGTGCGTTTCTTATATTCTAAGTTTTTCAGTGCAACTCACTCATATACTATGTACTACACTGTGCGTTTCTTATACTCTAAGTTTTTCAGTGCAACTCACTCATATACTATGTACTACACTGTGCGTTTCTTATATTCTAAGTTTTTCAGTGCAACTCACTCATATACTATGTACTACACTGTGCATTTCGTGTAATGCCGGTTTTTTAGTAAATTCTAAGTTTTTCAGTGCAACTCACTCATATACTATGTACTACACTATGCGTTTCTTATATTCTAAGTTTTTCAGTGCAACTCACTCATATACTATGTACTACACTGTGCGTTTCTTATATTCTAAGTTTTTCAGTGCAACTCACTCATATACTATGTACTACACTGTGCGTTTCTTATATTCTTAGTTTTTCAGTGCAAATCACTCATATACTATGTACTACACTGTGCGTTTCTTATATTCTAAGTTTTTCAGTGCAACTCACTCATATACTATGTACTACACTGTGCCTTTCTTATATTCTAAGTATTTCAGTGCAACTCACTCATATACTATGTACTACACTGTGCGTTTCTTATACTCTAAGTTTTTCAGTGCAACTCACTCATATACTATGTATTACACTGTGCGTTTCTTATATTCTAAGTTTTTCAGTGCAACTCACTCATATACTATGTACTACACTGTGCGTTTCTTATATTCTAAGTTTTTCAGTGCAACTCACTCATATACTATGTACTACACTCTGCGTTTCTTATATTCTTAGTTTTTCAGTGCAACTCACTCATATACTATGTACTACACTGTGCGTTTCTTATATTCTAAGTTTTTCAGTGCAACTCACTCATATACTATGTACTACACTGTGCGTTTCTTATATTCTAAGTTTTTCAGTGCAACTCACTCATATACTATGTACTACACTGTGCGTTTCTTATATTCTAAGTTTTTCAGTGCAACTCACTCATATACTATGTACTACACTGTGCGTTTCTTATACTCTAAGTTTTTCAGTGCAACTCACTCATATACTATGTACTACACTGTGCGTTTCTTATATTCTAAGTTTTTCAGTGCAACTCACTCATATACTATGTACTACACTGTGCATTTCGTGTAATGCCGGTTTTTCAGTAAATTCTAAGTTTTTCAGTGCAACTCACTCATATACTATGTACTACACTATGCGTTTCTTATATTCTAAGTTTTTCAGTGCAACTCACTCATATACTATGTACTACACTGTGCGTTTCTTATATTCTAAGTTTTTCAGTGCAACTCACTCATATACTATGTACTACACTGTGCGTTTCTTATATTCTTAGTTTTTCAGTGCAAATCACTCATATACTATGTACTACACTGTGCGTTTCTTATATTCTAAGTTTTTCAGTGCAACTCACTCATATACTATGTACTACACTGTGCGTTTCTTATATTCTAAGTTTTTCAGTGCAACTCACTCATATACTATGTACTACACTGTGCGTTTCTTATATTCTAAGTTTTTCAGTGCAACTCACTCATATACTATGTACTACACTGTGCGTTTCTTATACTCTAAGTTTTTCAGTGCAACTCACTCATATACTATGTATTACACTGTGCGTTTCTTATATTCTAAGTTTTTCAGTGCAACTCACTCATATACTATGTACTACACTGTGCATTTCGTGTAATGCCGGTTTTTCAGTAAATTCTAAGTTTTTCAGTGCAACTCACTCATATACTATGTACTACACTGTGCGTTTCTTATATTCTTAGTTTTTCAGTGCAAATCACTCATATACTATGTACTACACTGTGCGTTTCTTATATTCTAAGTTTTTCAGTGCAACTCACTCATATACTATGTACTACACTGTGCGTTTCTTATATTCTAAGTTTTTCAGTGCAACTCACTCATATACTATGTACTACACTGTGCGTTTCTTATATTCTAAGTTTTTCAGTGCAACTCACTCATATACTATGTACTACACTGTGCGTTTCTTATACTCTAAGTTTTTCAGTGCAACTCACTCATATACTATGTACTACACTGTGCATTTCGTGTAATGCCGGTTTTTCAGTAAATTCTAAGTTTTTCAGTGCAACTCACTCATATACTATGTACTACACTGTGCATTTCTTATATTCTAAGTTTTTCAGTGCAACTCACTCATATACTATGTACTACACTGTGCGTTTCTTATATTCTAAGTTTTTCAGTGCAACTCACTCATATACTATGTACTATTTCTTATATTCTAAGTTTTTCAGTGCAACTCACTCATATACTATGTACTACAATGTGCGTTTCTTATATTCTAAGTTTTTTAAGTGCAACTCACTCATATATTATGTACTACACTGTGCGTTTCTTATATTCTAAGTTTTTCAGTGCAACTCACTCATATACTATGTACTACACTGTGCGTTTCTTATATTCTAAGTTTTTCAGTGCAACTCACTCATATACTATGTACTACACTGTGCGTTTCTTATATTCTAAGTTTTTCAGTGCAACTCACTCATATACTATGTACTACACTGTGCGTTTCTTATAGTCTAAGTTTTTCAGTGCAACTCACTCATATACTATGTACTACACTGTGCGTTTCTTATATTCTAAGTTTTTCAGTGCAACTCACTCATATACTATGTACTACACTGTGCGTTTCTTATATTCTAAGTTTTTCAGTGCAACTCACTCATATACTATGTACTACACTGTGCGTTTCTTATATTCTAAGTTTTTCAGTGCAACTCACTCATATACTATGTACTACAATGTGGGTTTCTTATATTCTAAGTTTTTCAGTGCAACTCACTCATATACTATGTACTACACTGTGCGTTTCTTATATTCTTAGTTTTTCAGTGCAACTCACTCATATACTATGTACTACACTGTGCGTTTCTTATATTCTAAGTTTTTCAGTGCAACTCACTCATATACTATGTACTACACTGTGCGTTTCTTATATTCTAAGTTTTTCAGTGCAACTCACTCATATACTATGTACTACACTGTGCGTTTCTTATATTCTAAGTTTTTTCAGTGCAACTCACTCATATACTATGTACTACACTGTGCGTTTCTTATATTCTAAGTTTTTCAGTGCAACTCACTCATATACTATGTACTACACTGTGCGTTTCTTATATTCTAAGTTTTTCAGTGCAACTCACTCATATACTATGTACTACACTGTGCGTTTCTTATATTCTAAGTTTTTCAGTGCAACTCACTCATATACTATGTACTACACTGTGCGTTTCTTATACTCTAAGTTTTTCAGTGCAACTCACTCATATACTATGTACTACACTGTGCGTTTCTTATATTCTAAGTTTTTCAGTGCAACTCACTCATATACTATGTACTACACTGTGCATTTCGTGTAATGCCGGTTTTTTAGTAAATTCTAAGTTTTTCAGTGCAACTCACTCATATACTATGTACTACACTATGCGTTTCTTATATTCTAAGTTTTTCAGTGCAACTCACTCATATACTATGTACTACACTGTGCGTTTCTTATATTCTAAGTTTTTCAGTGCAACTCACTCATATACTATGTACTACACTGTGCGTTTCTTATATTCTTAGTTTTTCAGTGCAAATCACTCATATACTATGTACTACACTGTGCGTTTCTTATATTCTAAGTTTTTCAGTGCAACTCACTCATATACTATGTACTACACTGTGCCTTTCTTATATTCTAAGTATTTCAGTGCAACTCACTCATATACTATGTACTACACTGTGCGTTTCTTATACTCTAAGTTTTTCAGTGCAACTCACTCATATACTATGTATTACACTGTGCGTTTCTTATATTCTAAGTTTTTCAGTGCAACTCACTCATATACTATGTACTACACTGTGCGTTTCTTATATTCTAAGTTTTTCAGTGCAACTCACTCATATACTATGTACTACACTCTGCGTTTCTTATATTCTTAGTTTTTCAGTGCAACTCACTCATATACTATGTACTACACTGTGCGTTTCTTATATTCTAAGTTTTTCAGTGCAACTCACTCATATACTATGTACTACACTGTGCGTTTCTTATATTCTAAGTTTTTCAGTGCAACTCACTCATATACTATGTACTACACTGTGCGTTTCTTATATTCTAAGTTTTTCAGTGCAACTCACTCATATACTATGTACTACACTGTGCGTTTCTTATACTCTAAGTTTTTCAGTGCAACTCACTCATATACTATGTACTACACTGTGCGTTTCTTATATTCTAAGTTTTTCAGTGCAACTCACTCATATACTATGTACTACACTGTGCATTTCGTGTAATGCCGGTTTTTCAGTAAATTCTAAGTTTTTCAGTGCAACTCACTCATATACTATGTACTACACTATGCGTTTCTTATATTCTAAGTTTTTCAGTGCAACTCACTCATATACTATGTACTACACTGTGCGTTTCTTATATTCTAAGTTTTTCAGTGCAACTCACTCATATACTATGTACTACACTGTGCGTTTCTTATATTCTTAGTTTTTCAGTGCAAATCACTCATATACTATGTACTACACTGTGCGTTTCTTATATTCTAAGTTTTTCAGTGCAACTCACTCATATACTATGTACTACACTGTGCGTTTCTTATATTCTAAGTTTTTCAGTGCAACTCACTCATATACTATGTACTACACTGTGCGTTTCTTATATTCTAAGTTTTTCAGTGCAACTCACTCATATACTATGTACTACACTGTGCATTTCGTGTAATGCCGGTTTTTCAGTAAATTCTAAGTTTTTCAGTGCAACTCACTCATATACTATGTACTACACTATGCGTTTCTTATATTCTAAGTTTTTCAGTGCAACTCACTCATATACTATGTACTACACTGTGCATTTCGTGTAATGCCGGTTTTTCAGTAAATTCTAAGTTTTTCAGTGCAACTCACTCATATACTATGTACTACACTGTGCGTTTCTTATATTCTAAGTTTTTCAGTGCAACTCACTCATATACTATGTACTACACTGTGCGTTTCTTATATTCTAAGTTTTTCAGTGCAACTCACTCATATACTATGTACTACACTGTGCGTTTCTTATATTCTTAGTTTTTCAGTGCAAATCACTCATATACTATGTACTACACTGTGCGTTTCTTATATTCTAAGTTTTTCAGTGCAACACACTCATATACTATGTACTACACTGTGCGTTTCTTATATTCTAAGTTTTTCAGTGCAACTCACTCATATACTATGTACTACACTGTGCGTTTCTTATATTCTAAGTTTTTCAGTGCAACTCACTCATATACTATGTACTACACTGTGCGTTTCTTATATTCTAAGTTTTTCAGTGCAACTCACTCATATACTATGTACTACACTGTGCGTTTCTTATATTCTAAGTTTTTCAGTGCAACTCACTCATATACTATGTACTACACTGTGCGTTTCTTATATTCTTAGTTTTTCAGTGCAACTCACTCATATACTATGTACTACACTGTGCGTTTCTTATATTCTAAGTTTTTCAGTGCAACTCACTCATATACTATGTACTACACTGTGCGTTTCTTATATTCTAAGTTTTTCAGTGCAACTCACTCATATACTATGTACTACACTGTGCGTTTCTTATATTCTAAGTTTTTCAGTGCAACTCACTCATATACTATGTACTACACTGTGCGTTTCTTATACTCTAAGTTTTTCAGTGCAACTCACTCATATACTATGTATTACACTGTGCGTTTCTTATATTCTAAGTTTTTCAGTGCAACTCACTCATATACTATGTACTACACTGTGCATTTCGTGTAATGCCGGTTTTTCAGTAAATTCTAAGTTTTTCAGTGCAACTCACTCATATACTATGTACTACACTGTGCGTTTCTTATATTCTAAGTTTTTCAGTGCAACTCACTCATATACTATGTACTACAATGTGCGTTTCTTATATTCTAAGTTTTTCAGTGCAACTCACTCATATACTATGTACTACACTGTGCGTTTCTTATATTCTAAGTTTTTCAGTGCAACTCACTCATATACTATGTACTACACTCTGCGTTTCTTATAGTCTAAGTTTTTCAGTGCAACTCACTCATATACTATGTACTACACTGTGCGTTTCTTATATTCTAAGTTTTTCAGTGCAACTCACTCATATACTATGTACTACACTGTGCGTTTCTTATATTCTAAGTTTTTCAGTGCAACTCACTCATATACTATGTACTACACTGTGCGTTTCTTATATTCTAAGTTTTTCAGTGCAACTCACTCATATACTATGTACTACACTGTGCGTTTCTTATACTCTAAGTTTTTCAGTGCAACTCACTCATATACTATGTATTACACTGTGCGTTTCTTATATTCTAAGTTTTTCAGTGCAACTCACTCATATACTATGTACTACACTGTGCATTTCGTGTAATGCCGGTTTTTCAGTAAATTCTAAGTTTTTCAGTGCAACTCACTCATATACTATGTACTACACTGTGCGTTTCTTATATTCTTAGTTTTTCAGTGCAAATCACTCATATACTATGTACTACACTGTGCGTTTCTTATATTCTAAGTTTTTCAGTGCAACTCACTCATATACTATGTACTACACTGTGCGTTTCTTATATTCTAAGTTTTTCAGTGCAACTCACTCATATACTATGTACTACACTGTGCGTTTCTTATATTCTAAGTTTTTCAGTGCAACTCACTCATATACTATGTACTACACTGTGCGTTTCTTATACTCTAAGTTTTTCAGTGCAACTCACTCATATACTATGTACTACACTGTGCATTTCGTGTAATGCCGGTTTTTCAGTAAATTCTAAGTTTTTCAGTGCAACTCACTCATATACTATGTACTACACTGTGCATTTCTTATATTCTAAGTTTTTCAGTGCAACTCACTCATATACTATGTACTACACTGTGCGTTTCTTATATTCTAAGTTTTTCAGTGCAACTCACTCATATACTATGTACTATTTCTTATATTCTAAGTTTTTCAGTGCAACTCACTCATATACTATGTACTACAATGTGCGTTTCTTATATTCTAAGTTTTTTAAGTGCAACTCACTCATATATTATGTACTACACTGTGCGTTTCTTATATTCTAAGTTTTTCAGTGCAACTCACTCATATACTATGTACTACACTGTGCGTTTCTTATATTCTAAGTTTTTCAGTGCAACTCACTCATATACTATGTACTACACTGTGCGTTTCTTATATTCTAAGTTTTTCAGTGCAACTCACTCATATACTATGTACTACACTGTGCGTTTCTTATAGTCTAAGTTTTTCAGTGCAACTCACTCATATACTATGTACTACACTGTGCGTTTCTTATATTCTAAGTTTTTCAGTGCAACTCACTCATATACTATGTACTACACTGTGCGTTTCTTATATTCTAAGTTTTTCAGTGCAACTCACTCATATACTATGTACTACACTGTGCGTTTCTTATATTCTAAGTTTTTCAGTGCAACTCACTCATATACTATGTACTACAATGTGGGTTTCTTATATTCTAAGTTTTTCAGTGCAACTCACTCATATACTATGTACTACACTGTGCGTTTCTTATATTCTTAGTTTTTCAGTGCAACTCACTCATATACTATGTACTACACTGTGCGTTTCTTATATTCTAAGTTTTTCAGTGCAACTCACTCATATACTATGTACTACACTGTGCGTTTCTTATATTCTAAGTTTTTCAGTGCAACTCACTCATATACTATGTACTACACTGTGCGTTTCTTATATTCTAAGTTTTTTCAGTGCAACTCACTCATATACTATGTACTACACTGTGCGTTTCTTATATTCTAAGTTTTTCAGTGCAACTCACTCATATACTATGTACTACACTGTGCGTTTCTTATATTCTAAGTTTTTCAGTGCAACTCACTCATATACTATGTACTACACTGTGCGTTTCTTATATTCTAAGTTTTTCAGTGCAACTCACTCATATACTATGTACTACACTGTGCGTTTCTTATACTCTAAGTTTTTCAGTGCAACTCACTCATATACTATGTACTACACTGTGCGTTTCTTATATTCTAAGTTTTTCAGTGCAACTCACTCATATACTATGTACTACACTGTGCATTTCGTGTAATGCCGGTTTTTTAGTAAATTCTAAGTTTTTCAGTGCAACTCACTCATATACTATGTACTACACTATGCGTTTCTTATATTCTAAGTTTTTCAGTGCAACTCACTCATATACTATGTACTACACTGTGCGTTTCTTATATTCTAAGTTTTTCAGTGCAACTCACTCATATACTATGTACTACACTGTGCGTTTCTTATATTCTTAGTTTTTCAGTGCAAATCACTCATATACTATGTACTACACTGTGCGTTTCTTATATTCTAAGTTTTTCAGTGCAACTCACTCATATACTATGTACTACACTGTGCCTTTCTTATATTCTAAGTATTTCAGTGCAACTCACTCATATACTATGTACTACACTGTGCGTTTCTTATACTCTAAGTTTTTCAGTGCAACTCACTCATATACTATGTATTACACTGTGCGTTTCTTATATTCTAAGTTTTTCAGTGCAACTCACTCATATACTATGTACTACACTGTGCGTTTCTTATATTCTAAGTTTTTCAGTGCAACTCACTCATATACTATGTACTACACTCTGCGTTTCTTATATTCTTAGTTTTTCAGTGCAACTCACTCATATACTATGTACTACACTGTGCGTTTCTTATATTCTAAGTTTTTCAGTGCAACTCACTCATATACTATGTACTACACTGTGCGTTTCTTATATTCTAAGTTTTTCAGTGCAACTCACTCATATACTATGTACTACACTGTGCGTTTCTTATATTCTAAGTTTTTCAGTGCAACTCACTCATATACTATGTACTACACTGTGCGTTTCTTATACTCTAAGTTTTTCAGTGCAACTCACTCATATACTATGTACTACACTGTGCGTTTCTTATATTCTAAGTTTTTCAGTGCAACTCACTCATATACTATGTACTACACTGTGCATTTCGTGTAATGCCGGTTTTTCAGTAAATTCTAAGTTTTTCAGTGCAACTCACTCATATACTATGTACTACACTATGCGTTTCTTATATTCTAAGTTTTTCAGTGCAACTCACTCATATACTATGTACTACACTGTGCGTTTCTTATATTCTAAGTTTTTCAGTGCAACTCACTCATATACTATGTACTACACTGTGCGTTTCTTATATTCTTAGTTTTTCAGTGCAAATCACTCATATACTATGTACTACACTGTGCGTTTCTTATATTCTAAGTTTTTCAGTGCAACTCACTCATATACTATGTACTACACTGTGCGTTTCTTATATTCTAAGTTTTTCAGTGCAACTCACTCATATACTATGTACTACACTGTGCGTTTCTTATATTCTTAGTTTTTCAGTGCAACTCACTCATATACTATGTACTACACTGTGCGTTTCTTATATTCTAAGTTTTTCAGTGCAACTCACTCATATACTATGTACTACACTGTGCGTTTCTTATATTCTAAGTTTTTCAGTGCAACTCACTCATATACTATGTACTACACTGTGCGTTTCTTATATTCTAAGTTTTTCAGTGCAACTCACTCATATACTATGTACTACACTGTGCGTTTCTTATATTCTAAGTTTTTCAGTGCAACTCACTCATATACTATGTACTACACTGTGCGTTTCTTATATTCTTAGTTTTTCAGTGCAACTCACTCATATACTATGTACTACACTGTGCGTTTCTTATATTCTAAGTTTTTCAGTGCAACTCACTCATATACTATGTACTACACTGTGCGTTTCTTATATTCTAAGTTTTTCAGTGCAACTCACTCATATACTATGTACTACACTGTGCGTTTCTTATATTCTAAGTTTTTCAGTGCAACTCACTCATATACTATGTACTACACTGTGCGTTTCTTATACTCTAAGTTTTTCAGTGCAACTCACTCATATACTATGTACTACACTGTGCGTTTCTTATATTCTAAGTTTTTCAGTGCAACTCACTCATATACTATGTACTACACTGTGCATTTCGTGTAATGCCGGTTTTTCAGTAAATTCTAAGTTTTTCAGTGCAACTCACTCATATACTATGTACTACACTATGCGTTTCTTATATTCTAAGTTTTTCAGTGCAACTCACTCATATACTATGTACTACACTGTGCGTTTCTTATATTCTAAGTTTTTCAGTGCAACTCACTCATATACTATGTACTACACTGTGCGTTTCTTATATTCTAAGTTTTTCAGTGCAACTCACTCATATACTATGTACTACACTGTGCGTTTCTTATATTCTAAGTTTTTCAGTGCAACTCACTCATATACTATGTACTACACTGTGCGTTTCTTATATTCTAAGGTTTTCAGTGCAACTCACTCATATACTATGTACTACACTGTGCGTTTCTTATATTCTAAGTTTTTCAGTGCAACTCACTCATATACTATGTACTACACTGTGCGTTTCTTATACTCTAAGTTTTTCAGTGCAACTCACTCATATACTATGTATTACACTGTGCGTTTCTTATATTCTAAGTTTTTCAGTGCAACTCACTCATATACTATGTACTACACTGTGCATTTCGTGTAATGCCGGTTTTTCAGTAAATTCTAAGTTTTTCAGTGCAACTCACTCATATACTATGTACTACACTGTGCGTTTCTTATATTCTAAGTTTTTCAGTGCAACTCACTCATATACTATGTACTACAATGTGCGTTTCTTATATTCTAAGTTTTTCAGTGCAACTCACTCATATACTATGTACTACACTGTGCGTTTCTTATATTCTTAGTTTTTCAGTGCAACTCACTCATATACTATGTACTACACTGTGCGTTTCTTATATTCTAAGTTTTTCAGTGCAACTCACTCATATACTATGTACTACACTGTGCGTTTCTTATACTCTAAGTTTTTCAGTGCAACTCACTCATATACTATGTACTACACTGTGCGTTTCTTATATTCTAAGTTTTTCAGTGCAACTCACTCATATACTATGTACTACACTGTGCATTTCGTGTAATGCCGGTTTTTCAGTAAATTCTAAGTTTTTCAGTGCAACTCACTCATATACTATGTACTACACTATGCGTTTCTTATATTCTAAGTTTTTCAGTGCAACTCACTCATATACTATGTACTACACTGTGCGTTTCTTATATTCTAAGTTTTTCAGTGCAACTCACTCATATACTATGTACTACACTGTGCGTTTCTTATATTCTTAGTTTTTCAGTGCAAATCACTCATATACTATGTACTACACTGTGCGTTTCTTATATTCTAAGTTTTTCAGTGCAACTCACTCATATACTATGTACTACACTGTGCGTTTCTTATATTCTAAGTTTTTCAGTGCAACTCACTCATATACTATGTACTACACTGTGCGTTTCTTATATTCTAAGTTTTTCAGTGCAACTCACTCATATACTATGTACTACACTGTGCGTTTCTTATATTCTAAGTTTTTCAGTGCAACTCACTCATATACTATGTACTACACTGTGCGTTTCTTATATTCTAAGGTTTTCAGTGCAACTCACTCATATACTATGTACTACACTGTGCGTTTCTTATATTCTAAGTTTTTCAGTGCAACTCACTCATATACTATGTACTACACTGTGCGTTTCTTATACTCTAAGTTTTTCAGTGCAACTCACTCATATACTATGTATTACACTGTGCGTTTCTTATATTCTAAGTTTTTCAGTGCAACTCACTCATATACTATGTACTACACTGTGCATTTCGTGTAATGCCGGTTTTTCAGTAAATTCTAAGTTTTTCAGTGCAACTCACTCATATACTATGTACTACACTGTGCGTTTCTTATATTCTAAGTTTTTCAGTGCAACTCACTCATATACTATGTACTACAATGTGCGTTTCTTATATTCTAAGTTTTTCAGTGCAACTCACTCATATACTATGTACTACACTGTGCGTTTCTTATATTCTTAGTTTTTCAGTGCAACTCACTCATATACTATGTACTACACTGTGCGTTTCTTATATTCTAAGTTTTTCAGTGCAACTCACTCATATACTATGTACTACACTGTGCGTTTCTTATACTCTAAGTTTTTCAGTGCAACTCACTCATATACTATGTACTACACTGTGCGTTTCTTATATTCTAAGTTTTTCAGTGCAACTCACTCATATACTATGTACTACACTGTGCATTTCGTGTAATGCCGGTTTTTCAGTAAATTCTAAGTTTTTCAGTGCAACTCACTCATATACTATGTACTACACTATGCGTTTCTTATATTCTAAGTTTTTCAGTGCAACTCACTCATATACTATGTACTACACTGTGCGTTTCTTATATTCTAAGTTTTTCAGTGCAACTCACTCATATACTATGTACTACACTGTGCGTTTCTTATATTCTTAGTTTTTCAGTGCAAATCACTCATATACTATGTACTACACTGTGCGTTTCTTATATTCTAAGTTTTTCAGTGCAACTCACTCATATACTATGTACTACACTGTGCGTTTCTTATATTCTAAGTTTTTCAGTGCAACTCACTCATATACTATGTACTACACTGTGCGTTTCTTATATTCTAAGTTTTTCAGTGCAACTCACTCATATACTATGTACTACACTGTGCATTTCGTGTAATGCCGGTTTTTCAGTAAATTCTAAGTTTTTCAGTGCAACTCACTCATATACTATGTACTACACTATGCGTTTCTTATATTCTAAGTTTTTCAGTGCAACTCACTCATATACTATGTACTACACTGTGCATTTCGTGTAATGCCGGTTTTTCAGTAAATTCTAAGTTTTTCAGTGCAACTCACTCATATACTATGTACTACACTGTGCGTTTCTTATATTCTAAGTTTTTCAGTGCAACTCACTCATATACTATGTACTACACTGTGCGTTTCTTATATTCTAAGTTTTTCAGTGCAACTCACTCATATACTATGTACTACACTGTGCGTTTCTTATATTCTTAGTTTTTCAGTGCAAATCACTCATATACTATGTACTACACTGTGCGTTTCTTATATTCTAAGTTTTTCAGTGCAACACACTCATATACTATGTACTACACTGTGCGTTTCTTATATTCTAAGTTTTTCAGTGCAACTCACTCATATACTATGTACTACACTGTGCGTTTCTTATATTCTAAGTTTTTCAGTGCAACTCACTCATATACTATGTACTACACTGTGCGTTTCTTATATTCTAAGTTTTTCAGTGCAACTCACTCATATACTATGTACTACACTGTGCGTTTCTTATATTCTAAGTTTTTCAGTGCAACTCACTCATATACTATGTACTACACTGTGCGTTTCTTATATTCTTAGTTTTTCAGTGCAACTCACTCATATACTATGTACTACACTGTGCGTTTCTTATATTCTAAGTTTTTCAGTGCAACTCACTCATATACTATGTACTACACTGTGCGTTTCTTATATTCTAAGTTTTTCAGTGCAACTCACTCATATACTATGTACTACACTGTGCGTTTCTTATATTCTAAGTTTTTCAGTGCAACTCACTCATATACTATGTACTACACTGTGCGTTTCTTATACTCTAAGTTTTTCAGTGCAACTCACTCATATACTATGTATTACACTGTGCGTTTCTTATATTCTAAGTTTTTCAGTGCAACTCACTCATATACTATGTACTACACTGTGCATTTCGTGTAATGCCGGTTTTTCAGTAAATTCTAAGTTTTTCAGTGCAACTCACTCATATACTATGTACTACACTGTGCGTTTCTTATATTCTAAGTTTTTCAGTGCAACTCACTCATATACTATGTACTACAATGTGCGTTTCTTATATTCTAAGTTTTTCAGTGCAACTCACTCATATACTATGTACTACACTGTGCGTTTCTTATATTCTAAGTTTTTCAGTGCAACTCACTCATATACTATGTACTACACTCTGCGTTTCTTATAGTCTAAGTTTTTCAGTGCAACTCACTCATATACTATGTACTACACTGTGCGTTTCTTATATTCTAAGTTTTTCAGTGCAACTCACTCATATACTATGTACTACACTGTGCGTTTCTTATATTCTAAGTTTTTCAGTGCAACTCACTCATATACTATGTACTACACTGAGCGTTTCTTATATTCTAAGTTTTTCAGTGCAACTCACTCATATACTATGTACTACAATGTGCGTTTCTTATATTCTAAGTTTTTCAGTGCAACTCACTCATATACTATGTACTACACTGTGCGTTTCTTATATTCTTAGTTTTTCAGTGCAACTCACTCATATACTATGTACTACACTGTGCGTTTCTTATATTCTAAGTTTTTCAGTGCAACTCACTCATATACTATGTACTACACTGTGCGTTTCTTATATTCTAAGTTTTTCAGTGCAACTCACTCATATACTATGTACTACACTGTGCGTTTCTTATATTCTAAGTTTTTCAGTGCAACTCACTCATATACTATGTACTACACTGTGCGTTTCTTATATTCTAAGTTTTTCAGTGCAACTCACTCATATACTATGTACTACACTGTGCGTTTCTTATATTCTTAGTTTTTCAGTGCAACTCACTCATATACTATGTACTACACTGTGCGTTTCTTATATTCTAAGTTTTTCAGTGCAACTCACTCATATACTATGTACTACACTGTGCGTTTCTTATATTCTAAGTTTTTCAGTGCAACTCACTCATATACTATGTACTACACTGTGCGTTTCTTATATTCTAAGTTTTTCAGTGCAACTCACTCATATACTATGTACTACACTGTGCGTTTCTTATACTCTAAGTTTTTCAGTGCAACTCACTCATATACTATGTACTACACTGTGCGTTTCTTATATTCTAAGTTTTTCAGTGCAACTCACTCATATACTATGTACTACACTGTGCATTTCGTGTAATGCCGGTTTTTCAGTAAATTCTAAGTTTTTCAGTGCAACTCACTCATATACTATGTACTACACTATGCGTTTCTTATATTCTAAGTTTTTCAGTGCAACTCACTCATATACTATGTACTACACTGTGCGTTTCTTATATTCTAAGTTTTTCAGTGCAACTCACTCATATACTATGTACTACACTGTGCGTTTCTTATATTCTAAGTTTTTCAGTGCAACTCACTCATATACTATGTACTACACTGTGCGTTTCTTATATTCTAAGTTTTTCAGTGCAACTCACTCATATACTATGTACTACACTGTGCGTTTCTTATATTCTAAGGTTTTCAGTGCAACTCACTCATATACTATGTACTACACTGTGCGTTTCTTATATTCTAAGTTTTTCAGTGCAACTCACTCATATACTATGTACTACACTGTGCGTTTCTTATACTCTAAGTTTTTCAGTGCAACTCACTCATATACTATGTATTACACTGTGCGTTTCTTATATTCTAAGTTTTTCAGTGCAACTCACTCATATACTATGTACTACACTGTGCATTTCGTGTAATGCCGGTTTTTCAGTAAATTCTAAGTTTTTCAGTGCAACTCACTCATATACTATGTACTACACTGTGCGTTTCTTATATTCTAAGTTTTTCAGTGCAACTCACTCATATACTATGTACTACAATGTGCGTTTCTTATATTCTAAGTTTTTCAGTGCAACTCACTCATATACTATGTACTACACTGTGCGTTTCTTATATTCTTAGTTTTTCAGTGCAACTCACTCATATACTATGTACTACACTGTGCGTTTCTTATATTCTAAGTTTTTCAGTGCAACTCACTCATATACTATGTACTACACTGTGCGTTTCTTATACTCTAAGTTTTTCAGTGCAACTCACTCATATACTATGTACTACACTGTGCGTTTCTTATATTCTAAGTTTTTCAGTGCAACTCACTCATATACTATGTACTACACTGTGCATTTCGTGTAATGCCGGTTTTTCAGTAAATTCTAAGTTTTTCAGTGCAGCTCACTCATATACTATGTACTACACTATGCGTTTCTTATATTCTAAGTTTTTCAGTGCAACTCACTCATATACTATGTACTACACTGTGCGTTTCTTATATTCTAAGTTTTTCAGTGCAACTCACTCATATACTATGTACTACACTGTGCGTTTCTTATATTCTAAGTTTTTCAGTGCAACTCACTCATATACTATGTACTACACTGTGCGTTTCTTATATTCTAAGTTTTTCAGTGCAACTCACTCATATACTATGTACTACACTGTGCGTTTCTTGTATTCTAAGTTTTTCAGTGCAACTCACTCATATACTATGTACTACACTGTGCGTTTCTTATATTCTAAGTTTTTCAGTGCAACTCACTCTTATACTATGTACTACACTGTGCGTTTCTTATATTCTAAGTTTTTCAGTGCAACTCACTCATATACTATGTACTACACTGTGCGTTTCTTATATTCTAAGTTTTTCAGTGCAACTCACTCATATACTATGTACTACACTGTGCATTTCGTGTAATGCCGGTTTTTCAGTAAATTCTAAGTTTTTCAGTGCAACTCACTCATATACTATGTACTACACTATGCGTTTCTTATATTCTGTTTTTCAGTGCAACTCACTCATATACTATGTACTACACTGTGCGTTTCTTATATTCTAAGTTTTTCAGTGCAACTCACTCATATACTATGTACTACACTGTGCGTTTCTTATATTCTAAGTTTTTCAGTGCAACTCACTCATATACTATGTACTACACTGTGCGTTTCTTATATTCTAAGTTTTTCAGTGCAACTCACTCATATACTATGTACTACACTGTGCGTTTCTTATACTCTAAGTTTTTCAGTGCAACTCACTCATATACTATGTATTACACTGTGCGTTTCTTATATTCTAAGTTTTTCAGTGCAACTCACTCATATACTATGTACTACACTGTGCATTTCGTGTAATGCCGGTTTTTCAGTAAATTCTAAGTTTTTCAGTGCAACTCACTCATATACTATGTACTACACTGTGCGTTTCTTATATTCTAAGTTTTTCAGTGCAACTCACTCATATACTATGTACTACACTGTGCGTTTCTTATATTCTAAGTTTTTCAGTGCAACTCACTCATATACTATGTACTACACTGTGCGTTTCTTATATTCTTAGTTTTTCAGTGCAAATCACTCATATACTATGTACTACACTGTGCGTTTCTTATATTCTAAGTTTTTCAGTGCAACACACTCATATACTATGTACTACACTGTGCGTTTCTTATATTCTAAGTTTTTCAGTGCAACTCACTCATATACTATGTACTACACTGTGCGTTTCTTATATTCTTAGTTTTTCAGTGCAACTCACTCATATACTATGTTCTACACTGTGCGTTTCTTATATTCTAAGTTTTTCAGTGCAACTCACTCATATACTATGTACTACACTGTGCGTTTCTTATATTCTAAGTTTTTCAGTGCAACTCACTCATATACTATGTACTACACTGTGCGTTTCTTATATTCTAAGTTTTTCAGTGCAACTCACTCATATACTATGTACTACACTGTGCGTTTCTTATATTCTAAGTTTTTCAGTGCAACTCACTCATATACTATGTACTACACTGTGCGTTTCTTATATTCTTAGTTTTTCAGTGCAACTCACTCATATACTATGTACTACACTGTGCGTTTCTTATATTCTAAGTTTTTCAGTGCAACTCACTCATATACTATGTACTACACTGTGCGTTTCTTATATTCTAAGTTTTTCAGTGCAACTCACTCATATACTATGTACTACACTGTGCGTTTCTTATACTCTAAGTTTTTCAGTGCAACTCACTCATATACTATGTACTACACTGTGCGTTTCTTATATTCTAAGTTTTTCAGTGCAACTCACTCATATACTATGTACTACACTGTGCATTTCGTGTAATGCCGGTTTTTCAGTAAATTCTAAGTTTTTCAGTGCAACTCACTCATATACTATGTACTACACTATGCGTTTCTTATATTCTAAGTTTTTCAGTGCAACTCACTCATATACTATGTACTACACTGTGCGTTTCTTATATTCTAAGTTTTTCAGTGCAACTCACTCATATACTATGTACTACACTGTGCGTTTCTTATATTCTAAGTTTTTCAGTGCAACTCACTCATATACTATGTACTACACTGTGCGTTTCTTATATTCTAAGTTTTTCAGTGCAACTCACTCATATACTATGTACTACACTGTGCGTTTCTTATATTCTAAGTTTTTCAGTGCAACTCACTCATATACTATGTACTACACTGTGCGTTTCTTATATTCTAAGTTTTTCAGTGCAACTCACTCATATACTATGTACTACACTGTGCGTTTCTTATACTCTAAGTTTTTCAGTGCAACTCACTCATATACTATGTATTACACTGTGCGTTTCTTATATTCTAAGTTTTTCAGTGCAACTCACTCATATACTATGTACTACACTGTGCATTTCGTGTAATGCCGGTTTTTCAGTAAATTCTAAGTTTTTCAGTGCAACTCACTCATATACTATGTACTACACTGTGCGTTTCTTATATTCTAAGTTTTTCAGTGCAACTCACTCATATACTATGTACTACAATGTGCGTTTCTTATATTCTAAGTTTTTCAGTGCAACTCACTCATATACTATGTACTACACTGTGCGTTTCTTATATTCTTAGTTTTTCAGTGCAACTCACTCATATACTATGTACTACACTGTGCGTTTCTTATATTCTAAGTTTTTCAGTGCAACTCACTCATATACTATGTACTACACTGTGCGTTTCTTATATTCTAAGTTTTTCAGTGCAACTCACTCATATACTATGTACTACACTGTGCGTTTCTTATATTCTAAGTTTTTCAGTGCAACTCACTCATATACTATGTACTACACTGTGCGTTTCTTATATTCTAAGTTTTTCAGTGCAACTCACTCATATACTATGTACTACACTGTGCGTTTCTTATATTCTTAGTTTTTCAGTGCAAATCACTCATATACTATGTACTACACTGTGCGTTTCTTATATTCTAAGTTTTTCAGTGCAACACACTCATATACTATGTACTACACTGTGCGTTTCTTATACTCTAAGTTTTTCAGTGCAACTCACTCATATACTATGTACTACACTGTGCGTTTCTTATATTCTAAGTTTTTCAGTGCAACTCACTCATATACTATGTACTACACTGTGCGTTTCTTATATTCTAAGTTTTTCAGTGCAACTCACTCATATACTATGTACTACACTGTGCGTTTCTTATATTCTTAGTTTTTCAGTGCAACTCACTCATATACTATGTACTACACTGTGCGTTTCTTATATTCTAAGTTTTTCAGTGCAACTCACTCATATACTATGTACTACACTGTGCGTTTCTTATATTCTAAGTTTTTCAGTGCAACTCACTCATATACTATGTACTACACTGTGCGTTTCTTATATTCTAAGTTTTTCAGTGCAACTCACTCATATACTATGTACTACACTGTGCGTTTCTTATACTCTAAGTTTTTCAGTGCAACTCACTCATATACTATGTACTACACTGTGCGTTTCTTATATTCTAAGTTTTTCAGTGCAACTCACTCATATACTATGTACTACACTGTGCATTTCGTGTAATGCCGGTTTTTCAGTAAATTCTAAGTTTTTCAGTGCAACTCACTCATATACTATGTACTACACTATGCGTTTCTTATATTCTAAGTTTTTCAGTGCAACTCACTCATATACTATGTACTACACTGTGCGTTTCTTATATTCTAAGTTTTTCAGTGCAACTCACTCATATACTATGTACTACACTGTGCGTTTCTTATATTCTAAGTTTTTCAGTGCAACTCACTCATATACTATGTACTACACTGTGCGTTTCTTATATTCTAAGTTTTTCAGTGCAACTCACTCATATACTATGTACTACACTGTGCGTTTCTTATATTCTAAGGTTTTCAGTGCAACTCACTCATATACTATGTACTACACTGTGCGTTTCTTATATTCTAAGTTTTTCAGTGCAACTCACTCATATACTATGTACTACACTGTGCGTTTCTTATACTCTAAGTTTTTCAGTGCAACTCACTCATATACTATGTATTACACTGTGCGTTTCTTATATTCTAAGTTTTTCAGTGCAACTCACTCATATACTATGTACTACACTGTGCATTTCGTGTAATGCCGGTTTTTCAGTAAATTCTAAGTTTTTCAGTGCAACTCACTCATATACTATGTACTACACTGTGCGTTTCTTATATTCTAAGTTTTTCAGTGCAACTCACTCATATACTATGTACTACAATGTGCGTTTCTTATATTCTAAGTTTTTCAGTGCAACTCACTCATATACTATGTACTACACTGTGCGTTTCTTATATTCTTAGTTTTTCAGTGCAACTCACTCATATACTATGTACTACACTGTGCGTTTCTTATATTCTAAGTTTTTCAGTGCAACTCACTCATATACTATGTACTACACTGTGCGTTTCTTATACTCTAAGTTTTTCAGTGCAACTCACTCATATACTATGTACTACACTGTGCGTTTCTTATATTCTAAGTTTTTCAGTGCAACTCACTCATATACTATGTACTACACTGTGCATTTCGTGTAATGCCGGTTTTTCAGTAAATTCTAAGTTTTTCAGTGCAGCTCACTCATATACTATGTACTACACTATGCGTTTCTTATATTCTAAGTTTTTCAGTGCAACTCACTCATATACTATGTACTACACTGTGCGTTTCTTATATTCTAAGTTTTTCAGTGCAACTCACTCATATACTATGTACTACACTGTGCGTTTCTTATATTCTAAGTTTTTCAGTGCAACTCACTCATATACTATGTACTACACTGTGCGTTTCTTATATTCTAAGTTTTTCAGTGCAACTCACTCATATACTATGTACTACACTGTGCGTTTCTTGTATTCTAAGTTTTTCAGTGCAACTCACTCATATACTATGTACTACACTGTGCGTTTCTTATATTCTAAGTTTTTCAGTGCAACTCACTCTTATACTATGTACTACACTGTGCGTTTCTTATATTCTAAGTTTTTCAGTGCAACTCACTCATATACTATGTACTACACTGTGCGTTTCTTATATTCTAAGTTTTTCAGTGCAACTCACTCATATACTATGTACTACACTGTGCATTTCGTGTAATGCCGGTTTTTCAGTAAATTCTAAGTTTTTCAGTGCAACTCACTCATATACTATGTACTACACTATGCGTTTCTTATATTCTGTTTTTCAGTGCAACTCACTCATATACTATGTACTACACTGTGCGTTTCTTATATTCTAAGTTTTTCAGTGCAACTCACTCATATACTATGTACTACACTGTGCGTTTCTTATATTCTAAGTTTTTCAGTGCAACTCACTCATATACTATGTACTACACTGTGCGTTTCTTATATTCTAAGTTTTTCAGTGCAACTCACTCATATACTATGTACTACACTGTGCGTTTCTTATACTCTAAGTTTTTCAGTGCAACTCACTCATATACTATGTATTACACTGTGCGTTTCTTATATTCTAAGTTTTTCAGTGCAACTCACTCATATACTATGTACTACACTGTGCATTTCGTGTAATGCCGGTTTTTCAGTAAATTCTAAGTTTTTCAGTGCAACTCACTCATATACTATGTACTACACTGTGCGTTTCTTATATTCTAAGTTTTTCAGTGCAACTCACTCATATACTATGTACTACACTGTGCGTTTCTTATATTCTAAGTTTTTCAGTGCAACTCACTCATATACTATGTACTACACTGTGCGTTTCTTATATTCTTAGTTTTTCAGTGCAAATCACTCATATACTATGTACTACACTGTGCGTTTCTTATATTCTAAGTTTTTCAGTGCAACACACTCATATACTATGTACTACACTGTGCGTTTCTTATATTCTAAGTTTTTCAGTGCAACTCACTCATATACTATGTACTACACTGTGCGTTTCTTATATTCTTAGTTTTTCAGTGCAACTCACTCATATACTATGTTCTACACTGTGCGTTTCTTATATTCTAAGTTTTTCAGTGCAACTCACTCATATACTATGTACTACACTGTGCGTTTCTTATATTCTAAGTTTTTCAGTGCAACTCACTCATATACTATGTACTACACTGTGCGTTTCTTATATTCTAAGTTTTTCAGTGCAACTCACTCATATACTATGTACTACACTGTGCGTTTCTTATATTCTAAGTTTTTCAGTGCAACTCACTCATATACTATGTACTACACTGTGCGTTTCTTATATTCTTAGTTTTTCAGTGCAACTCACTCATATACTATGTACTACACTGTGCGTTTCTTATATTCTAAGTTTTTCAGTGCAACTCACTCATATACTATGTACTACACTGTGCGTTTCTTATATTCTAAGTTTTTCAGTGCAACTCACTCATATACTATGTACTACACTGTGCATTTCGTGTAATGCCGGTTTTTCAGTAAATTCTAAGTTTTTCAGTGCAACTCACTCATATACTATGTACTACACTATGCGTTTCTTATATTCTGTTTTTCAGTGCAACTCACTCATATACTATGTACTACACTGTGCGTTTCTTATATTCTAAGTTTTTCAGTGCAACTCACTCATATACTATGTACTACACTGTGCGTTTCTTATATTCTAAGTTTTTCAGTGCAACTCACTCATATACTATGTACTACACTGTGCGTTTCTTATATTCTAAGTTTTTCAGTGCAACTCACTCATATACTATGTACTACACTGTGCGTTTCTTATACTCTAAGTTTTTCAGTGCAACTCACTCATATACTATGTATTACACTGTGCGTTTCTTATATTCTAAGTTTTTCAGTGCAACTCACTCATATACTATGTACTACACTGTGCATTTCGTGTAATGCCGGTTTTTCAGTAAATTCTAAGTTTTTCAGTGCAACTCACTCATATACTATGTACTACACTGTGCGTTTCTTATATTCTAAGTTTTTCAGTGCAACTCACTCATATACTATGTACTACACTGTGCGTTTCTTATATTCTAAGTTTTTCAGTGCAACTCACTCATATACTATGTACTACACTGTGCGTTTCTTATATTCTTAGTTTTTCAGTGCAAATCACTCATATACTATGTACTACACTGTGCGTTTCTTATATTCTAAGTTTTTCAGTGCAACACACTCATATACTATGTACTACACTGTGCGTTTCTTATATTCTAAGTTTTTCAGTGCAACTCACTCATATACTATGTACTACACTGTGCGTTTCTTATATTCTTAGTTTTTCAGTGCAACTCACTCATATACTATGTTCTACACTGTGCGTTTCTTATATTCTAAGTTTTTCAGTGCAACTCACTCATATACTATGTACTACACTGTGCGTTTCTTATATTCTAAGTTTTTCAGTGCAACTCACTCATATACTATGTACTACACTGTGCGTTTCTTATATTCTAAGTTTTTCAGTGCAACTCACTCATATACTATGTACTACACTGTGCGTTTCTTATATTCTAAGTTTTTCAGTGCAACTCACTCATATACTATGTACTACACTGTGCGTTTCTTATATTCTTAGTTTTTCAGTGCAACTCACTCATATACTATGTACTACACTGTGCGTTTCTTATATTCTAAGTTTTTCAGTGCAACTCACTCATATACTATGTACTACACTGTGCGTTTCTTATATTCTAAGTTTTTCAGTGCAACTCACTCATATACTATGTACTACACTGTGCGTTTCTTATACTCTAAGTTTTTCAGTGCAACTCACTCATATACTATGTACTACACTGTGCGTTTCTTATATTCTAAGTTTTTCAGTGCAACTCACTCATATACTATGTACTACACTGTGCATTTCGTGTAATGCCGGTTTTTCAGTAAATTCTAAGTTTTTCAGTGCAACTCACTCATATACTATGTACTACACTATGCGTTTCTTATATTCTAAGTTTTTCAGTGCAACTCACTCATATACTATGTACTACACTGTGCGTTTCTTATATTCTAAGTTTTTCAGTGCAACTCACTCATATACTATGTACTACACTGTGCGTTTCTTATATTCTAAGTTTTTCAGTGCAACTCACTCATATACTATGTACTACACTGTGCGTTTCTTATATTCTAAGTTTTTCAGTGCAACTCACTCATATACTATGTACTACACTGTGCGTTTCTTATATTCTAAGTTTTTCAGTGCAACTCACTCATATACTATGTACTACACTGTGCGTTTCTTATATTCTAAGTTTTTCAGTGCAACTCACTCATATACTATGTACTACACTGTGCGTTTCTTATACTCTAAGTTTTTCAGTGCAACTCACTCATATACTATGTATTACACTGTGCGTTTCTTATATTCTAAGTTTTTCAGTGCAACTCACTCATATACTATGTACTACACTGTGCATTTCGTGTAATGCCGGTTTTTCAGTAAATTCTAAGTTTTTCAGTGCAACTCACTCATATACTATGTACTACACTGTGCGTTTCTTATATTCTAAGTTTTTCAGTGCAACTCACTCATATACTATGTACTACAATGTGCGTTTCTTATATTCTAAGTTTTTCAGTGCAACTCACTCATATACTATGTACTACACTGTGCGTTTCTTATATTCTTAGTTTTTCAGTGCAACTCACTCATATACTATGTACTACACTGTGCGTTTCTTATATTCTAAGTTTTTCAGTGCAACTCACTCATATACTATGTACTACACTGTGCGTTTCTTATATTCTAAGTTTTTCAGTGCAACTCACTCATATACTATGTACTACACTGTGCGTTTCTTATATTCTAAGTTTTTCAGTGCAACTCACTCATATACTATGTACTACACTGTGCGTTTCTTATATTCTAAGTTTTTCAGTGCAACTCACTCATATACTATGTACTACACTGTGCGTTTCTTATATTCTTAGTTTTTCAGTGCAAATCACTCATATACTATGTACTACACTGTGCGTTTCTTATATTCTAAGTTTTTCAGTGCAACACACTCATATACTATGTACTACACTGTGCGTTTCTTATACTCTAAGTTTTTCAGTGCAACTCACTCATATACTATGTACTACACTGTGCGTTTCTTATATTCTAAGTTTTTCAGTGCAACTCACTCATATACTATGTACTACACTGTGCATTTCGTGTAATGCCGGTTTTTCAGTAAATTCTAAGTTTTTCAGTGCAGCTCACTCATATACTATGTACTACACTATGCGTTTCTTATATTCTAAGTTTTTCAGTGCAACTCACTCATATACTATGTACTACACTGTGCGTTTCTTATATTCTAAGTTTTTCAGTGCAACTCACTCATATACTATGTACTACACTGTGCGTTTCTTATATTCTAAGTTTTTCAGTGCAACTCACTCATATACTATGTACTACACTGTGCGTTTCTTATATTCTAAGTTTTTCAGTGCAACTCACTCATATACTATGTACTACACTGTGCGTTTCTTGTATTCTAAGTTTTTCAGTGCAACTCACTCATATACTATGTACTACACTGTGCGTTTCTTATATTCTAAGTTTTTCAGTGCAACTCACTCATATACTATGTACTACACTGTGCGTTTCTTATATTCTAAGTTTTTCAGTGCAACTCACTCATATACTCTGTACTACACTGTGCGTTTCTTATATTCTTAGTTTTTCAGTGCAACTCACTCATATACTATGTACTACACTGTGCATTTCGTGTAATGCTGGTTTTTCTGTAAATTCTAAGTTTTTCAGTGCAACTCACTCATATACTATGTACTACACTGTGCGTTTCTTATATTCTAAGTTTTTCAGTGTAACTCACTCATATACTATGTACTACACTGTGCGTTTCTTATATTCTAAGTTTTTCAGTGCAACTCACTCATATACTATGTACTACACTGTGCGTTTCTTATATTCTAAGTTTTTCAGTGCAACTCACTCATATACTATGTACTATACTGTGCGTTTCTTATATTCTTAGTTTTTCAGTGCAACTCACTCATATACTATGTACTACACTGTGCGTTTCTTATATTCTAAGTTTTTCAGTGCAACTCACTCATATACTATGTACTACACTGTGCGTTTCTTATATTCTAAGTTTTTCAGTGCAACTCACTCATATACTATGTACTACACTGTTCGTTTCTTATATTCTAAGTTTTTCAGTGCAACTCACTCATATACTATGTACTACACTGTGCGTTTCTTATATTCTAAGTTTTTCAGTGCAACTCACTCATATACTATGTACTACACTGTGCGTTTCTTATATTCTAAGTTTTTCAGTGCAACTCACTCATATACTATGTACTACACTGTGCGTTTCTTATATTCTAAGTTTTTCAGTGCAACTCACTCATATACTATGTACTACACTGTGCGTTTCTTATATTCTAAGTTTTTCAGTGCAACTCACTCATATACTATGTACTACACTGTGCGTTTCTTATATTCTAAGTTTTTCAGTGCAACTCACTCATATACTATGTACTACACTGTGCGTTTCTTATATTCTTAGTTTTTCAGTGCAAATCACTCATATACTATGTACTACACTGTGCGTTTCTTATATTCTAAGTTTTTCAGTGCAACACACTCATATACTATGTACTACACTGTGCGTTTCTTATATTCTAAGTTTTTCAGTGCAACTCACTCATATACTATGTACTACACTGTGCGTTTCTTATATTCTAAGTTTTTCAGTGCAACTCACTCATATACTATGTACTACACTGTGCGTTTCTTATACTCTAAGTTTTTCAGTGCAACTCACTCATATACTATGTACTACACTGTGCGTTTCTTATATTCTAAGTTTTTCAGTGCAACTCACTCATATACTATGTACTACACTGTGCATTTCGTGTAATGCCGGTTTTTCAGTAAATTCTAAGTTTTTCAGTGCAGCTCACTCATATACTATGTACTACACTATGCGTTTCTTATATTCTAAGTTTTTCAGTGCAACTCACTCATATACTATGTACTACACTGTGCGTTTCTTATATTCTAAGTTTTTCAGTGCAACTCACTCATATACTATGTACTACACTGTGCGTTTCTTATATTCTAAGTTTTTCAGTGCAACTCACTCATATACTATGTACTACACTGTGCGTTTCTTGTATTCTAAGTTTTTCAGTGCAACTCACTCATATACTATGTACTACACTGTGCGTTTCTTATATTCTAAGTTTTTCAGTGCAACTCACTCATATACTATGTACTACACTGTGCGTTTCTTATATTCTAAGTTTTTCAGTGCAACTCACTCATATACTCTCTACTACACTGTGCGTTTCTTATATTCTTAGTTTTTCAGTGCAACTCACTCATATACTATGTACTACACTGTGCATTTCGTGTAATGCTGGTTTTTCTGTAAATTCTAAGTTTTTCAGTGCAACTCACTCATATACTATGTACTACACTGTGCGTTTCTTATATTCTAAGTTTTTCAGTGCAACTCACTCATATACTATGTACTACACTGTGCGTTTCTTATATTCTAAGTTTTTCAGTGCAACTCACTCATATACTATGTACTACACTGTGCGTTTCTTATATTCTAAGTTTTTCAGTGCAACTCACTCATATACTATGTACTACAATGTGCGTTTCTTATATTCTAAGTTTTTCAGTGCAACTCACTCATATACTATGTACTACACTGTGCGTTTCTTATATTCTTAGTTTTTCAGTGCAACTCACTCATATACTATGTACTACACTGTGCGTTTCTTATATTCTAAGTTTTTCAGTGCAACTCACTCATATACTATGTACTACACTGTGCGTTTCTTACATTCTAAGTTTTTCAGTGCAACTCACTCATATACTATGTACTACACTGTGCGTTTCTTATATTCTAAGTTTTTCAGTGCAACTCACTCATATACTATGTACTACACTGTGCGTTTCTTATATTCTAAGTTTTTCAGTGCAACTCACTCATATACTATGTACTACACTGTGCGTTTCTTATATTCTTAGTTTTTCAGTGCAACTCACTCATATACTATGTACTACATTGTGCGTTTCATATATTCTAAGTTTTTCAGTGCAACTCACTCATATACTATGTACTACACTGTGCGTTTCTTATATTCTAAGTTTTTCAGTGCAACTCACTCATATACTATGTACTACACTGTGCGTTTCTTATATTCTAAGTTTTTCAGTGCAACTCACTCATATACTATGTACTACACTGTGCGTTTCTTATACTCTAAGTTTTTCAGTGCAACTCACTCATATACTATGTACTACACTGTGCGTTTCTTATATTCTAAGTTTTTCAGTGCAACTCACTCATATACTATGTACTACACTGTGCGTTTCTTATATTCTTAGTTTTTCAGTGCAAATCACTCATATACTATGTACTACACTGTGCGTTTCTTATATTCTAAGTTTTTCAGTGCAACACACTCATATACTATGTACTACACTGTGCGTTTCTTATATTCTAAGTTTTTCAGTGCAACTCACTCATATACTATGTACTACACTGTGCGTTTCTTATATTCTAAGTTTTTCAGTGCAACTCACTCATATACTATGTACTACACTGTGCGTTTCTTATACTCTAAGTTTTTCAGTGCAACTCACTCATATACTATGTACTACACTGTGCGTTTCTTATATTCTAAGTTTTTCAGTGCAACTCACTCATATACTATGTACTACACTGTGCATTTCGTGTAATGCCGGTTTTTCAGTAAATTCTAAGTTTTTCAGTGCAGCTCACTCATATACTATGTACTACACTATGCGTTTCTTATATTCTAAGTTTTTCAGTGCAACTCACTCATATACTATGTACTACACTGTGCGTTTCTTATATTCTAAGTTTTTCAGTGCAACTCACTCATATACTATGTACTACACTGTGCGTTTCTTATATTCTAAGTTTTTCAGTGCAACTCACTCATATACTATGTACTACACTGTGCGTTTCTTATATTCTAAGTTTTTCAGTGCAACTCACTCATATACTATGTACTACACTGTGCGTTTCTTATATTCTAAGTTTTTCAGTGCAGTCACTCATATACTATGTACTACACTGTGCGTTTCTTATATTCTAAGTTTTTCAGTGCAACTCACTCATATACTATGTACTACACTGTGCGTTTCTTATATTCTAAGTTTTTCAGTGCAACTCACTCATATACTATGTACTACACTGTGCGTTTCTTATATTCTAAGTTTTTCAGTGCAACTCACTCATATACTATGTACTACACTGTGCGTTTCTTATATTCTAAGTTTTTCAGTGCAACTCACTCATATACTATGTACTACACTGTGCGTTTCTTATATTCTTAGTTTTTCAGTGCAAATCACTCATATACTATGTACTACACTGTGCGTTTCTTATATTCTAAGTTTTTCAGTGCAACACACTCATATACTATGTACTACACTGTGCGTTTCTTATATTCTAAGTTTTTCAGTGCAACTCACTCATATACTATGTACTACACTGTGCGTTTCTTATATTCTAAGTTTTTCAGTGCAACTCACTCATATACTATGTACTACACTGTGCGTTTCTTATACTCTAAGTTTTTCAGTGCAACTCACTCATATACTATGTACTACACTGTGCGTTTCTTATATTCTAAGTTTTTCAGTGCAACTCACTCATATACTATGTACTACACTGTGCATTTCGTGTAATGCCGGTTTTTCAGTAAATTCTAAGTTTTTCAGTGCAGCTCACTCATATACTATGTACTACACTATGCGTTTCTTATATTCTAAGTTTTTCAGTGCAACTCACTCATATACTATGTACTACACTGTGCGTTTCTTATATTCTAAGAATTCAGTGCAACTCACTCATATACTATGTACTACACTGTGCGTTTCTTATATTCTAAGTTTTTCAGTGCAACTCACTCATATACTATGTACTACACTGTGCGTTTCTTATATTCTAAGTTTTTCAGTGCAACTCACTCATATACTATGTACTACACTGTGCGTTTCTTATATTCTAAGTTTTTCAGTGCAACTCACTCATATACTATGTACTACACTGTGCGTTTCTTGTATTCTAAGTTTTTCAGTGCAACTCACTCATATACTATGTACTACACTGTGCGTTTCTTATATTCTAAGTTTTTCAGTGCAACTCACTCATATACTATGTACTACACTGTGCGTTTCTTATATTCTAAGTTTTTCAGTGCAACTCACTCATATACTCTCTACTACACTGTGCGTTTCTTATATTCTTAGTTTTTCAGTGCAACTCACTCATATACTATGTACTACACTGTGCATTTCGTGTAATGCTGGTTTTTCTGTAAATTCTAAGTTTTTCAGTGCAACTCACTCATATACTATGTACTACACTGTGCGTTTCTTATATTCTAAGTTTTTCAGTGCAACTCACTCATATACTATGTACTACACTGTGCGTTTCTTATATTCTAAGTTTTTCAGTGCAACTCACTCATATACTATGTACTACACTGTGCGTTTCTTATATTCTAAGTTTTTCAGTGCAACTCACTCATATACTATGTACTACAATGTGCGTTTCTTATATTCTAAGTTTTTCAGTGCAACTCACTCATATACTATGTACTACACTGTGCGTTTCTTATATTCTTAGTTTTTCAGTGCAACTCACTCATATACTATGTACTACACTGTGCGTTTCTTATATTCTAAGTTTTTCAGTGCAACTCACTCATATACTATGTACTACACTGTGCGTTTCTTACATTCTAAGTTTTTCAGTGCAACTCACTCATATACTATGTACTACACTGTGCGTTTCTTATATTCTAAGTTTTTCAGTGCAACTCACTCATATACTATGTACTACACTGTGCGTTTCTTATATTCTAAGTTTTTCAGTGCAACTCACTCATATACTATGTACTACACTGTGCGTTTCTTATATTCTTAGTTTTTCAGTGCAACTCACTCATATACTATGTACTACATTGTGCGTTTCATATATTCTAAGTTTTTCAGTGCAACTCACTCATATACTATGTACTACACTGTGCGTTTCTTATATTCTAAGTTTTTCAGTGCAACTCACTCATATACTATGTACTACACTGTGCGTTTCTTATATTCTAAGTTTTTCAGTGCAACTCACTCATATACTATGTACTACACTGTGCGTTTCTTATACTCTAAGTTTTTCAGTGCAACTCACTCATATACTATGTACTACACTGTGCGTTTCTTATATTCTAAGTTTTTCAGTGCAACTCACTCATATACTATGTACTACACTGTGCATTTCGTGTAATGCCGGTTTTTCAGTAAATTCTAAGTTTTTCAGTGCAACTCACTCATATACTATGTACTACACTATGCGTTTCTTATATTCTAAGTTTTTCAGTGCAACTCACTCATATACTATGTACTACACTGTGCGTTTCTTATATTCTAAGTTTTTCAGTGCAACTCACTCATATACTATGTACTACACTGTGCGTTTCTTATATTCTTAGTTTTTCAGTGCAAATCACTCGTATACTATGTACTACACTGTGCGTTTCTTATATTCTAAGTTTTTCAGTGCAACTCACTCATATACTATGTACTACACTGTGCGTTTCTTATATTCTAAGTTTTTCAGTGCAACTCACTCATATACTATGTACTACACTGTGCGTTTCTTATATTCTAAGTTTTTCAGTGCAACTCACTCATATACTATGTACTACACTGTGCGTTTCTTATATTCTAAGTTTTTCAGTGCAACTCACTCATATACTATGTACTACACTGTGCGTTTCTTGTATTCTAAGTTTTTCAGTGCAACTCACTCATATACTATGTACTACACTGTGCGTTTATTATATTCTAAGTTTTTCAGTGCAACTCACTCATATACTATGTACTACACTGTGCGTTTCTTATATTCTAAGTTTTTCAGTGCAACTCACTCATATACTCTGTACTACACTGTGCGTTTCTTATATTCTTAGTTTTTCAGTGCAACTCACTCATATACTATGTACTACACTGTGCATTTCGTGTAATGCTGGTTTTTCTGTAAATTCTAAGTTTTTCAGTGCAACTCACTCATATACTATGTACTACACTGTGCGTTTCTTATATTCTAAGTTTTTCAGTGCAACTCACTCATATACTATGTACTACACTGTGCGTTTCTTATATTCTAAGTTTTTCAGTGCAACTCACTCATATACTATGTACTACACTGTGCGTTTCTTATATTCTAAGTTTTTCAGTGCAACTCACTCATATACTATGTACTACACTGTGCGTTTCTTATATTCTAAGTTTTTCAGTGCAACTCACTCATATACTATGTACTACACTGTGCGTTTCTTATATTCTTAGTTTTTCAGTGCAACTCACTCATATACTATGTACTACACTGTGCGTTTCTTATATTCTAAGTTTTTCAGTGCAACTCACTCATATACTATGTACTACACTGTGCGTTTCTTATATTCTAAGTTTTTCAGTGCAACTCACTCATATACTATGTACTACACTGTGCGTTTCTTATATTCTAAGTTTTTCAGTGCAACTCACTCATATACTATGTACTACACTGTGCGTTTCTTATACTCTAAGTTTTTCAGTGCAACTCACTCATATACTATGTACTACACTGTGCGTTTCTTATATTCTAAGTTTTTCAGTGCAACTCACTCATATACTATGTACTACACTGTGCATTTCGTGTAATGCCGGTTTTTCAGTAAATTCTAAGTTTTTCAGTGCAACTCACTCATATACTATGTACTACACTATGCGTTTCTTATATTCTAAGTTTTTCAGTGCAACTCACTCATATACTATGTACTACACTGTGCGTTTCTTATATTCTAAGTTTTTCAGTGCAACTCACTCATATACTATGTACTACACTGTGCGTTTCTTATATTCTTAGTTTTTCAGTGCAAATCACTCATATACTATGTACTACACTGTGCGTTTCTTATATTCTAAGTTTTTCAGTGCAACTCACTCATATACTATGTACTACACTGTGCGTTTCTTATATTCTAAGTTTTTCAGTGCAACTCACTCATATACTATGTACTACACTTGCGTTTCTTATATTCTAAGTTTTTCAGTGCAACTCACTCATATACTATGTACTACACTGTGCGTTTCTTATACTCTAAGTTTATCAGTGCAACTCACTCATATACTATGTACTACACTGTGCGTTTCTTATATTCTAAGTTTTTCAGTGCAACTCACTCATATACTATGTACTACACTGTGCATTTCGTGTAATGCCGGTTTTTCAGTAAATTCTAAGTTTTTCAGTGCAACTCACTCATATACTATGTACTACACTGTGCGTTTCTTATATTCTAAGTTTTTCAGTGCAACTCACTCATATACTATGTACTACAATGTGCGTTTCTTATTTTCTAAGTTTTTCAGTGCAACACACTCATATACTATGTACTACACTGTGCGTTTCTTATATTCTAAGTTTTTCAGTGCAACTCACTCATATACTATGTACTACACTGTGCGTTTCTTATAGTCTAAGTTTTTCAGTGCAACTCACTCATATACTATGTACTACACTGTGCGTTTCTTATATTCTAAGTTTTTCAGTGCAACTCACTCATATACTATGTACTACACTGTGCGTTTCTTATATTCTAAGTTTTTCAGTGCAACTCACTCATATACTATGTACTACACTGTGCGTTTCTTATATTCTAAGTTTTTCAGTGCAACTCACTCATATACTATGTACTACAATGTGCGTTTCTTATATTCTAAGTTTTTCAGTGCAACTCACTCATATACTATGTACTACACTGTGCGTTTCTTATATTCTTAGTTTTTCAGTGCAAATCACTCATATACTATGTACTACACTGTGCGTTTCTTATATTCTAAGTTTTTCAGTGCAACTCACTCATATACTATGTACTACACTGTGCGTTTCTTATATTCTAAGTTTTTCAGTGCAACTCACTCATATACTATGTACTACACTGTGCGTTTCTTATATTCTAAGTTTTTCAGTGCAACTCACTCATATACTATGTACTACACTGTGCGTTTCTTATATTCTAAGTTTTTCAGTGCAACTCACTCATATACTATGTACTACACTGTGCGTTTCTTATATTCTTAGTTTTTCAGTGCAACTCACTCATATACTATGTACTACACTGTGCGTTTCTTATATTCTAAGTTTTTCAGTGCAACTCACTCATATACTATGTACTACACTGTGCGTTTCTTATATTCTAAGTTTTTCAGTGCAACTCACTCATATACTATGTACTACACTGTGCGTTTCTTATACTCTAAGTTTTTCAGTGCAACTCACTCATATACTATGTACTACACTGTGCGTTTCTTATATTCTAAGTTTTTCAGTGCAATTCACTCATATACTATGTACTACACTGTGCATTTCGTGTAATGCCGGTTTTTCAGTAAATTCTAAGTTTTTCAGTGCAACTCACTCATATACTATGTACTACACTATGCGTTTCTTATATTCTAAGTTTTTCAGTGCAACTCACTCATATACTATGTACTACACTGTGCGTTTCTTATATTCTAAGTTTTTCAGTGCAACTCACTCATATACTATGTACTACACTGTGCGTTTCTTATATTCTAAGTTTTTCAGTGCAACTCACTCATATACTATGTACTACACTGTGCGTTTCTTATATTCTAAGTTTTTCAGTGCAACTCACTCATATACTATGTACTACACTGTGCGTTTCTTATATTCTAAGTTTTTCAGTGCAACTCACTCATATACTATGTACTACACTGTGCGTTTCTTATATTCTAAGTTTTTCAGTGCAACTCACTCATATAGTATGTACTACACTGTGCGTTTCTTATACTCTAAGTTTTTCAGTGCAACTCACTCATATACTATGTATTACACTGTGCGTTTCTTATATTCTAAGTTTTTCAGTGCAACTCACTCATATACTATGTACTACACTGTGCATTTCGTGTAATGCCGGTTTTTCAGTAAATTCTAAGTTTTTCAGTGCAACTCACTCATATACTATGTACTACACTGTGCGTTTCTTATATTCTAAGTTTTTCAGTGCAACTCACTCATATACTATGTACTACAATGTGCGTTTCTTATATTCTAAGTTTTTCAGTGCAACTCACTCATATACTATGTACTACACTGTGCGTTTCTTATATTCTTAGTTTTTCAGTGCAACTCACTCATATACTATGTACTACACTGTGCGTTTCTTATATTCTAAGTTTTTCAGTGCAACTCACTCATATACTATGTACTACACTGTGCGTTTCTTATATTCTAAGTTTTTCAGTGCAACTCACTCATATACTATGTACTACACTGTGCGTTTCTTATATTCTAAGTTTTTCAGTGCAACTCACTCATATACTATGTACTACAATGTGCGTTTCTTATATTCTAAGTTTTTCAGTGCAACTCACTCATATACTATGTACTACACTGTGCGTTTCTTATATTCTTAGTTTTTCAGTGCAACTCACTCATATACTATGTACTACACTGTGCGTTTCTTATATTCTAAGTTTTTCAGTGCAACTCACTCATATACTATGTACTACACTGTGCGTTTCTTATATTCTAAGTTTTTCAGTGCAACTCACTCATATACTATGTACTACACTGTGCGTTTCTTATATTCTAAGTTTTTCAGTGCAACTCACTCATATACTATGTACTACACTGTGCGTTTCTTATATTCTAAGTTTTTCAGTGCAACTCACTCATATACTATGTACTACACTGTGCGTTTCTTATATTCTTAGTTTTTCAGTGCAACTCACTCATATACTATGTACTACACTGTGCGTTTCTTATATTCTAAGTTTTTCAGTGCAACTCACTCATATACTATGTACTACACTGTGCGTTTCTTATATTCTAAGTTTTTCAGTGCAACTCACTCATATACTATGTACTACACTGTGCGTTTCTTATATTCTAAGTTTTTCAGTGCAACTCACTCATATACTATGTACTACACTGTGCGTTTCTTATACTCTAAGTTTTTCAGTGCAACTCACTCATATACTATGTACTACACTGTGCGTTTCTTATATTCTAAGTTTTTCAGTGCAATTCACTCATATACTATGTACTACACTGTGCATTTCGTGTAATGCCGGTTTTTCAGTAAATTCTAAGTTTTTCAGTGCAACTCACTCATATACTATGTACTACACTATGCGTTTCTTATATTCTAAGTTTTTCAGTGCAACTCACTCATATACTATGTACTACACTGTGCGTTTCTTATATTCTAAGTTTTTCAGTGCAACTCACTCATATACTATGTACTACACTGTGCGTTTCTTATATTCTAAGTTTTTCAGTGCAACTCACTCATATACTATGTACTACACTGTGCGTTTCTTATATTCTAAGTTTTTCAGTGCAACTCACTCATATACTATGTACTACACTGTGCGTTTCTTATATTCTAAGTTTTTCAGTGCAACTCACTCATATACTATGTACTACACTGTGCGTTTCTTATATTCTAAGTTTTTCAGTGCAACTCACTCATATACTATGTACTACACTGTGCGTTTCTTATACTCTAAGTTTTTCAGTGCAACTCACTCATATACTATGTATTACACTGTGCGTTTCTTATATTCTAAGTTTTTCAGTGCAACTCACTCATATACTATGTACTACACTGTGCATTTCGTGTAATGCCGGTTTTTCAGTAAATTCTAAGTTTTTCAGTGCAACTCACTCATATACTATGTACTACACTGTGCGTTTCTTATATTCTAAGTTTTTCAGTGCAACTCACTCATATACTATGTACTACAATGTGCGTTTCTTATATTCTAAGTTTTTCAGTGCAACTCACTCATATACTATGTACTACACTGTGCGTTTCTTATATTCTTAGTTTTTCAGTGCAACTCACTCATATACTATGTACTACACTGTGCGTTTCTTATATTCTAAGTTTTTCAGTGCAACTCACTCATATACTATGTACTACACTGTGCGTTTCTTATATTCTAAGTTTTTCAGTGCAACTCACTCATATACTATGTACTACACTGTGCGTTTCTTATATTCTAAGTTTTTCAGTGCAACTCACTCATATACTATGTACTACAATGTGCGTTTCTTATATTCTAAGTTTTTCAGTGCAACTCACTCATATACTATGTACTACACTGTGCGTTTCTTATATTCTTAGTTTTTCAGTGCAACTCACTCATATACTATGTACTACACTGTGCGTTTCTTATATTCTAAGTTTTTCAGTGCAACTCACTCATATACTATGTACTACACTGTGCGTTTCTTATATTCTAAGTTTTTCAGTGCAACTCACTCATATACTATGTACTACACTGTGCGTTTCTTATATTCTAAGTTTTTCAGTGCAACTCACTCATATACTATGTACTACACTGTGCGTTTCTTATATTCTAAGTTTTTCAGTGCAACTCACTCATATACTATGTACTACACTGTGCGTTTCTTATATTCTTAGTTTTTCAGTGCAACTCACTCATATACTATGTACTACACTGTGCGTTTCTTATATTCTAAGTTTTTCAGTGCAACTCACTCATATACTATGTACTACACTGTGCGTTTCTTATATTCTAAGTTTTTCAGTGCAACTCACTCATATACTATGTACTACACTGTGCGTTTCTTATATTCTAAGTTTTTCAGTGCAACTCACTCATATACTATGTACTACACTGTGCGTTTCTTATACTCTAAGTTTTTCAGTGCAACTCACTCATATACTATGTACTACACTGTGCGTTTCTTATATTCTAAGTTTTTCAGTGCAACTCACTCATATACTATGTACTACACTGTGCATTTCGTGTAATGCCGGTTTTTCAGTAAATTCTAAGTTTTTCAGTGCAACTCACTCATATACTATGTACTCTAAGTTTTTCAGTGCAACTCACTCATATACTATGTACTACACTGTGCGTTTCTTATATTCTAAGTTTTTCAGTGCAACTCACTCATATACTATGTACTACACTGTGCGTTTCTTATATTCTTAGTTTTTCAGTGCAAATCACTCATATACTATGTACTACACTGTGCGTTTCTTATATTCTAAGTTTTTCAGTGCAACTCACTCATATACTATGTACTACACTGTGCGTTTCTTATATTCTAAGTTTTTCAGTGCAACTCACTCATATACTACGTACTACACTGTGCGTTTCTTATATTCTAAGTTTTTCAGTGCAACTCACTCATATACTATGTACTACACTGTGCGTTTCTTATACTCTAAGTTTTTCAGTGCAACTCACTCATATACTATGTATTACACTGTGCGTTTCTTATATTCTAAGTTTTTCAGTGCAACTCACTCATATACTATGTACTACACTGTGCATTTCGTGTAATGCCGGTTTTTCAGTAAATTCTAAGTTTTTCAGTGCAACTCACTCATATACTATGTACTACACTGTGCGTTTCTTATATTCTAAGTTTTTCAGTGCAACTCACTCATATACTATGTACTACAATGTGCGTTTCTTATTTTCTAAGTTTTTCAGTGCAACTCACTCATATACTATGTACTACACTGTGCGTTTCTTATATTCTAAGTTTTTCAGTGCAACTCACTCATATACTATGTACTACACTGTGCGTTTCTTATAGTCTAAGTTTTTCAGTGCAACTCACTCATATACTATGTACTACACTGTGCGTTTCTTATATTCTAAGTTTTTCAGTGCAACTCACTCATATACTATGTACTACACTGTGCGTTTCTTATATTCTAAGTTTTTCAGTGCAACTCACTCATATACTATGTACTACACTGTGCGTTTCTTATACTCTAAGTTTTTCAGTGCAACTCACTCATATACTATGTACTACACTGTGCGTTTCTTATATTCTAAGTTTTTCAGTGCAACTCACTCATATACTATGTACTACACTGTGCATTTCGTGTAATGCCGGTTTTTCAGTAAATTCTAAGTTTTTCAGTGCAACTCACTCATATACTATGTACTCTAAGTTTTTCAGTGCAACTCACTCATATACTATGTACTACACTGTGCGTTTCTTATATTCTAAGTTTTTCAGTGCAACTCACTCATATACTATGTACTACACTGTGCGTTTCTTATATTCTTAGTTTTTCAGTGCAAATCACTCATATACTATGTACTACACTGTGCGTTTCTTATATTCTAAGTTTTTCAGTGCAACTCACTCATATACTATGTACTACACTGTGCGTTTCTTATATTCTAAGTTTTTCAGTGCAACTCACTCATATACTACGTACTACACTGTGCGTTTCTTATATTCTAAGTTTTTCAGTGCAACTCACTCATATACTATGTACTACACTGTGCGTTTCTTATACTCTAAGTTTTTCAGTGCAACTCACTCATATACTATGTATTACACTGTGCGTTTCTTATATTCTAAGTTTTTCAGTGCAACTCACTCATAACTATGTACTACACTGTGCATTTCGTGTAATGCCGGTTTTTCAGTAAATTCTAAGTTTTTCAGTGCAACTCACTGATATACTATGTACTACACTGTGCGTTTCTTATATTCTAAGTTTTTCAGTGCAACTCACTCATATACTATGTACTACAATGTGCGTTTCTTATATTCTAAGTTTTTCAGTGCAACTCACTCATATACTATGTACTACACTGTGCGTTTCTTATATTCTAAGTTTTTCAGTGCAACTCACTCATATACTATGTACTACACTGTGCGTTTCTTATAGTCTAAGTTTTTCAGTGCAACTCACTCATATACTATGTACTACACTGTGCGTTTCTTATATTCTAAGTTTTTCAGTGCAACTCACTCATATACTATGTACTACACTGTGCGTTTCTTATATTCTAAGTTTTTCAGTGCAACTCACTCATATACTATGTACTACACTGTGCGTTTCTTATATTCTAAGTTTTTCAGTGCAACTCACTCATATACTATGTACTACAATGTGCGTTTCTTATATTCTAAGTTTTTCAGTGCAACTCACTCATATACTATGTACTACACTGTGCGTTTCTTATATTCTTAGTTTTTCAGTGCAAATCACTCATATACTATGTACTACACTGTGCGTTTCTTATATTCTAAGTTTTTCAGTGCAACTCACTCATATACTATGTACTACACTGTGCGTTTCTTATATTCTAAGTTTTTCAGTGCAACTCACTCATATACTATGTACTACACTGTGCGTTTCTTATATTCTAAGTTTTTCAGTGCAACTCACTCATATACTATGTACTACACTGTGCGTTTCTTATATTCTAAGTTTTTCAGTGCAACTCACTCATATACTATGTACTACACTGTGCGTTTCTTATATTCTTAGTTTTTCAGTGCAACTCACTCATATACTATGTACTACACTGTGCGTTTCTTATATTCTAAGTTTTTCAGTGCAACTCACTCATATACTATGTACTACACTGTGCGTTTCTTATATTCTAAGTTTTTCAGTGCAACTCACTCATATACTATGTACTACACTGTGCGTTTCTTATATTCTAAGTTTTTCAGTGCAACTCACTCATATACTATGTACTACACTGTGCGTTTCTTATACTCTAAGTTTTTCAGTGCAACTCACTCATATACTATGTACTACACTGTGCGTTTCTTATATTCTAAGTTTTTCAGTGCAATTCACTCATATACTATGTACTACACTGTGCGTTTCTTATAGTCTAAGTTTTTCAGTGCAACTCACTCATATACTATGTACTACACTGTGCGTTTCTTATATTCTAAGTTTTTCAGTGCAACTCACTCATATACTATGTACTACACTGTGCGTTTCTTATATTCTAAGTTTTTCAGTGCAACTCACTCATATACTATGTACTACACTGTGCGTTTCTTATATTCTAAGTTTTTCAGTGCAACTCACTCATATACTATGTACTACAATGTGCGTTTCTTATATTCTAAGTTTTTCAGTGCAACTCACTCATATACTATGTACTACACTGTGCGTTTCTTATATTCTTAGTTTTTCAGTGCAAATCACTCATATACTATGTACTACACTGTGCGTTTCTTATATTCTAAGTTTTTCAGTGCAACTCACTCATATACTATGTACTACACTGTGCGTTTCTTATATTCTAAGTTTTTCAGTGCAACTCACTCATATACTATGTACTACACTGTGCGTTTCTTATATTCTAAGTTTTTCAGTGCAACTCACTCATATACTATGTACTACACTGTGCGTTTCTTATATTCTAAGTTTTTCAGTGCAACTCACTCATATACTATGTACTACACTGTGCGTTTCTTATATTCTTAGTTTTTCAGTGCAACTCACTCATATACTATGTACTACACTGTGCGTTTCTTATATTCTAAGTTTTTCAGTGCAACTCACTCATATACTATGTACTACACTGTGCGTTTCTTATATTCTAAGTTTTTCAGTGCAACTCACTCATATACTATGTACTACACTGTGCGTTTCTTATATTCTAAGTTTTTCAGTGCAACTCACTCATATACTATGTACTACACTGTGCGTTTCTTATACTCTAAGTTTTTCAGTGCAACTCACTCATATACTATGTACTACACTGTGCGTTTCTTATATTCTAAGTTTTTCAGTGCAATTCACTCATATACTATGTACTACACTGTGCATTTCGTGTAATGCCGGTTTTTCAGTAAATTCTAAGTTTTTCAGTGCAACTCACTCATATACTATGTACTACACTATGCGTTTCTTATATTCTAAGTTTTTCAGTGCAACTCACTCATATACTATGTACTACACTGTGCGTTTCTTATATTCTAAGTTTTTCAGTGCAACTCACTCATATACTATGTACTACACTGTGCGTTTCTTATATTCTAAGTTTTTCAGTGCAACTCACTCATATACTATGTACTACACTGTGCGTTTCTTATATTCTAAGTTTTTCAGTGCAACTCACTCATATACTATGTACTACACTGTGCGTTTCTTATATTCTAAGTTTTTCAGTGCAACTCACTCATATACTATGTACTACACTGTGCGTTTCTTATATTCTAAGTTTTTCAGTGCAACTCACTCATATACTATGTACTACACTGTGCGTTTCTTATACTCTAAGTTTTTCAGTGCAACTCACTCATATACTATGTATTACACTGTGCGTTTCTTATATTCTAAGTTTTTCAGTGCAACTCACTCATATACTATGTACTACACTGTGCATTTCGTGTAATGCCGGTTTTTCAGTAAATTCTAAGTTTTTCAGTGCAACTCACTCATATACTATGTACTACACTGTGCGTTTCTTATATTCTAAGTTTTTCAGTGCAACTCACTCATATACTATGTACTACAATGTGCGTTTCTTATATTCTAAGTTTTTCAGTGCAACACACTCATATACTATGTACTACACTGTGCGTTTCTTATACTCTAAGTTTTTCAGTGCAACTCACTCATATACTATGTACTACACTGTGCGTTTCTTATATTCTAAGTTTTTCAGTGCAACTCACTCATATACTATGTACTACACTGTGCGTTTCTTATATTCTAAGTTTTTCAGTGCAACTCACTCATATACTATGTACTACACTGTGCGTTTCTTATATTCTAAGTTTTTCAGTGCAACTCACTCATATACTATGTACTACACTGTGCGTTTCTTATATTCTTAGTTTTTCAGTGCAAATCACTCATATACTATGTACTACACTGTGCGTTTCTTATATTCTAAGTTTTTCAGTGCAACACACTCATATACTATGTACTACACTGTGCGTTTCTCATATTCTAAGTTTTTCAGTGCAACTCACTCATATACTATGTACTACACTGTGCGTTTCTTATATTCTAAGTTTTTCAGTGCAACTCACTCATATACTATGTACTACACTGTGCGTTTCTTATACTCTAAGTTTTTCAGTGCAACTCACTCATATACTATGTATTACACTGTGCGTTTCTTATATTCTAAGTTTTTCAGTGCAACTCACTCATATACTATGTACTACACTGTGCATTTCGTGTAATGCCGGTTTTTCAGTAAATTCTAAGTTTTTCAGTGCAACTCACTCATATACTATGTACTACACTGTGCGTTTCTTATATTCTAAGTTTTTCAGTGCAACTCACTCATATACTATGTACTACACTGTGCGTTTCTTATATTCTAAGTTTTTCAGTGCAACTCACTCATATACTATGTACTACACTGTGCGTTTCTTATATTCTAAGTTTTTCAGTGCAACTCACTCATATACTATGTACTACACTGTGCGTTTCTTATATTCTAAGTTTTTCAGTGCAACTCATATACTATGTACTACAATGTGCGTTTCTTATATTCTAAGTTTTTCAGTGCAACTCACTCATATACTATGTACTACACTGTGCGTTTCTTATATTCTTAGTTTTTCAGTGCAAATCACTCATATACTATGTACTACACTGTGCGTTTCTTATATTCTAAGTTTTTCAGTGCAACTCACTCATATACTATGTACTACACTGTGCGTTTCTTATATTCTAAGTTTTTCAGTGCAACTCACTCATATACTATGTACTACACTGTGCGTTTCTTATATTCTAAGTTTTTCAGTGCAACTCACTCATATACTATGTACTACACTGTGCGTTTCTTATATTCTAAGTTTTTCAGTGCAACTCACTCATATACTATGTACTACACTGTGCGTTTCTTATATTCTTAGTTTTTCAGTGCAACTCACTCATATACTATGTACTACACTGTGCGTTTCTTATATTCTAAGTTTTTCAGTGCAACTCACTCATATACTATGTACTACATTGTGCGTTTCTTATATTCTAAGTTTTTCAGTGCAACTCACTCATATACTATGTACTACACTGTGCGTTTCTTATATTCTAAGTTTTTCAGTGCAACTCACTCATATACTATGTACTACACTGTGCGTTTCTTATACTCTAGTTTTTCAGTGCAACTCACTCATATACTATGTACTACAATGTGCGTTTCTTATATTCTAAGTTTTTCAGTGCAACTAACTCATATACTATGTACTACACTGTGCGTTTCTTATATTCTTAGTTTTTCAGTGCAACTCACTCATATACTATGTACTACACTGTGCATTTCGTGTAATGCTGGTTTTTCTGTAAATTCTAAGTTTTTCAGTGCAACTCACTCATATACTATGTACTACACTGTGCGTTTCTTATATTCTAAGTTTTTCAGTGCAACTCACTCATATACTATGTACTACACTGTGCGTTTCTTATATTCTAAGTTTTTCAGTGCAACTCACTCATATACTATGTACTACACTGTGCGTTTCTTATATTCTAAGTTTTTCAGTGCAACTCACTCATATACTATGTACTACAATGTGCGTTTCTTATATTCTAAGTTTTTCAGTGCAACTCACTCATATACTATGTACTACACTGTGCGTTTCTTATATTCTTAGTTTTTCAGTGCAACTCACTCATATACTATGTACTACACTGTGCGTTTCTTATATTCTAAGTTTTTCAGTGCAACTCACTCATATACTATGTACTACACTGTGCGTTTCTTATATTCTTAGTTTTTCAGTGCAACTCACTCATATACTATGTACTACACTGTGCGTTTCTTATATTCTAAGTTTTTCAGTGCATCTCACTCATATACTATGTACTACACTGTGCGTTTCTTATATTCTAAGTTTTTCAGTGCAACTCACTCATATACTATGTACTACACTGTGCGTTTCTTATATTCTTAGTTTTTCAGTGCAAATCACTCATATACTATGTACTACACTGTGCGTTTCTTATATTCTAAGTTTTTCAGTGCAACACACTCATATACTATGTACTACACTGTGCGTTTCTTATATTCTAAGTTTTTCAGTGCAACTCACTCATATACTATGTACTACACTGTGCGTTTCTTATATTCTAAGTTTTTCAGTGCAACTCACTCATATACTATGTACTACACTGTGCGTTTCTTATATTCTAAGTTTTTCAGTGCAACTCACTCATATACTATGTACTACACTGTGCGTTTCTTATATTCTAAGTTTTTCAGTGCAACTCACTCATATACTATGTACTACACTGTGCGTTTCTTATATTCTAAGTTTTTCAGTGCAACTCACTCATATACTATGTACTACACTGTGCGTTTCTTATATTCTTAGTTTTTCAGTGCAACTCACTCATATACTATGTACTACACTGTGCGTTTCTTATATTTTAAGTTTTTCAGTGCAACTTACTCATATACTATGTACTACACTGTGCGTTTCTTATATTCTAAGTTTTTCAGTGCAACTCACTCATATACTATGTACTACACTGTGCGTTTCTTATATTCTAAGTTTTTCAGTGCAACTCACTCATATACTATGTACTACACTGTGCGTTTCTTATACTCTAGTTTTTCAGTGCAACTCACTCATATACTATGTACTACAATGTGCGTTTCTTATATTCTAAGTTTTTCAGTGCAACTCACTCATATACTATGTACTACACTGTGCGTTTCTTATATTCTTAGTTTTTCAGTGCAACTCACTCATATACTATGTACTACACTGTACATTTCGTGTAATGCTGGTTTTTCTGTAAATTCTAAGTTTTTCAGTGCAACTCACTCATATACTATGTACTACACTGTGCGTTTCTTATATTCTAAGTTTTTCAGTGCAACTCACTCATATACTATGTACTACACTGTGCGTTTCTTATATTCTAAGTTTTTCAGTGCAACTCACTCATATACTATGTACTACACTGTGCGTTTCTTATATTCTAAGTTTTTCAGTGCAACTCACTCATATACTATGTACTACACTGTGCGTTTCTTATATTCTAAGTTTTTCAGTGCAACTCACTCATATACTATGTACTACACTGTGCGTTTCTTATACTCTAGTTTTTCAGTGCAACTCACTCATATACTATGTACTACAATGTGCGTTTCTTATATTCTAAGTTTTTCAGTGCAACTCACTCATATACTATGTACTACACTGTGCGTTTCTTATATTCTTAGTTTTTCAGTGCAACTCACTCATATACTATGTACTACACTGTACATTTCGTGTAATGCTGGTTTTTCTGTAAATTCTAAGTTTTTCAGTGCAACTCACTCATATACTATGTACTACACTGTGCGTTTCTTATATTCTAAGTTTTTCAGTGCAACTCACTCATATACTATGTACTACACTGTGCGTTTCTTATATTCTAAGTTTTTCAGTGCAACTCACTCATATACTATGTACTACACTGTGCGTTTCTTATATTCTTAGTTTTTCAGTGCAACTCACTCATATACTATGTACTACACTGTGCGTTTCTTATATTCTTAGTTTTTCAGTGCAACTCACTCATATACTATGTACTACACTGTGCATTTCTTATATTCTAAGTTTTTCAGTGCAACTCACTCATATACTATGTACTACACTGTGCGTTTCTTATACTCTAAGTTTTTCAGTGCAACTCACTCATATACTATGTACTACACTGTGCGTTTCTTATATTCTAAGTTTTTCAGTGCAACTCACTCATATACTATGTACTACACTATGCGTTTCTTATATTCTAAGTTTTTCAATGCAACTCACTCATATACTATGTACTACACTGTGCGTTTCTTATATTCTAAGTTTTTCAGTGCAACTCACTCATATACTATGTACTACACTGTGCATTTCGTGTAATGCTGGTTTTTCTGTAAATTCTAAGTTTTTCAGTGCAAACCCTCATATACTATGTACTACACTGTGCGTTTCTTATATTCTAAGTTTTTCAGTGCAACTCACTCATATACTATGTACTACACTGTGCGTTTCTTATATTCTAAGTTTTTCAGTGCAGCTCACTCATATACTATGTACTACAATGTGCGTTTCTTATATTCTAAGTTTTTCAGTGCAACTCACTCATATACTATGTACTACACTGTGCGTTTCTTATATTCTAAGTTTTTCAGTGCAACTCACACATATACTATGTACTACACTGTGCGTTTCTTATATTCTTAGTTTTTCAGTGCAACTCACTCATATACTATGTACTACACTGTGCGTTTCTTATATTCTTAGTTTTTCAGTGCAACTCACTCATATACTATGTACTACACTGTGCGTTTCTTATATTCTTAGTTTTTCAGTGCAACTCACTCATATACTATGTACTACACTGTGCGTTTCTTATATTCTAAGTTTTTCAGTGCAACTCACTCATATACTATGTACTACACTGTGCGTTTCTTATACTCTAAGTTTTTCAGTGCAACTCACTCATATACTATGTACTACACTGTGCGTTTCTTATATTCTAAGTTTTTCAGTGCAACTCACTCATATACTATGTACTACACTGTGCATTTCGTGTAATGCCGGTTTTTCAGTAAATTCTAAGTTTTTCAGTGCAACTCACTCATATACTATGTACTACACTATGCGTTTCTTATATTCTAAGTTTTTCAGTGCAACTCACTCATATACTATGTACTACACTGTGCGTTTCTTATATTCTAAGTTTTTCAGTGCAACTCACTCATATACTATGTACTACACTGTGCGTTTCTTATATTCTTAGTTTTTCAGTGCAAATCACTCATATACTATGTACTACACTTTGCGTTTCTTATATTCTAAGTTTTTCAGTGCAACTCACTCATATACTATGTACTACACTGTGCGTTTCTTATATTCTAAGTTTTTCAGTGCAACTCACTCATATACTATGTACTACACTGTGCGTTTCTTATATTCTTAGTTTTTCAGTGCAACTCACTCATATACTATGTACTACACTGTGCGTTTCTTATATTCTAAGTTTTTCAGTGCAACTCACTCATATACTATGTACTACACTGTGCGTTTCTTATATTCTAAGTTTTTCAGTGCAACTCACTCATATACTATGTACTACACTGTGCGTTTCTTATATTCTTAGTTTTTCAGTGCAAATCACTCATATACTATGTACTACACTGTGCGTTTCTTATATTCTAAGTTTTTCAGTGCAACACACTCATATACTATGTACTACACTGTGCGTTTCTTATATTCTAAATTTTTCAGTGCAACTCACTCATATACTATGTACTACACTGTGCGTTTCTTATATTCTAAGTTTTTCAGTGCAACTCACTCATATACTATGTACTACACTGTGCGTTTCTTATATTCTAAGTTTTTCAGTGCAACTCACTCATATACTATGTACTACACTGTGCGTTTCTTATATTCTAAGTTTTTCAGTGCAACTCACTCATATACTATGTACTACACTGTGCGTTTCTTATATTCTTAGTTTTTCAGTGCAACTCACTCATATACTATGTACTACACTGTGCGTTTCTTATATTCTAAGTTTTTCAGTGCAACTCACTCATATACTATGTACTACACTGTGCGTTTCTTATATTCTAAGTTTTTCAGTGCAACTCACTCATATACTATGAACTACACTGTGCGTTTCTTATATTCTAAGTTTTTCAGTGCAACTCACTCATATACTATGTACTACACTGTGCGTTTCTTATACTCTAAGTTTTTCAGTGCAACTCACTCATATACTATGTATTACACTGTGCGTTTCTTATATTCTAAGTTTTTCAGTGCAACTAACTCATATACTATGTACTACACTGTGCATTTCGTGTAATGCCGGTTTTTCAGTAAATTCTAAGTTTTTCAGTGCAACTCACTCATATACTATGTACTACACTGTGCGTTTCTTATATTCTAAGTTTTTCAGTGCAACTCACTCATATACTATGTACTACACTGTGCGTTTCTTATAGTCTAAGTTTTTCAGTGCAACTCACTCATATACTATGTACTACACTGTGCGTTTCTTATAGTCTAAGTTTTTCAGTGCAACTCACTCATATACTATGTACTACACTGTGCGTTTCTTATATTCTAAGTTTTCAGTGCAACTCACTCATATACTATGTACTACACTGTGCGTTTCTTATATTCTAAGTTTTTCAGTGCAACTCACTCATATACTATGTACTACAATGTGCGTTTCTTATATTCTAAGTTTTTCAGTGCAACTCACTCATATACTATGTACTACACTGTGCGTTTCTTATATTCTTAGTTTTTCAGTGCAAATCACTCATATACTATGTACTACACTGTGCGTTTCTTATATTCTAAGTTTTTCAGTGCAACTTACTCATATACTATGTACTACACTGTGCGTTTCTTATATTCTAAGTTTTTCAGTGCAACTCACTCATATACTATGTACTACACTGTGCGTTTCTTATATTCTAAGTTTTTCAGTGCAACTCACTCATATACTATGTACTACACTGTGCGTTTCTTATATTCTAAGTTTTTCAGTGCAACTCACTCATATACTATGTACTACACTGTGCGTTTCTTATATTCTTAGTTTTTCAGTGCAACTCACTCATATACTATGTACTACACTGTGCGTTTCTTATATTCTAAGTTTTTCAGTGCAACTCACTCATATACTATGTACTACACTGTGCGTTTCTTATATTCTAAGTTTTTCAGTGCAACTCACTCATATACTATGTACTACACTGTGCGTTTCTTATATTCTAAATTTTTCAGTGCAACTCACTCATATACTATGTACTACACTGTGCGTTTCTTATACTCTAAGTTTTTCAGTGCAACTCACTCATATACTATGTTCTACACTGTGCGTTTCTTATATTCTAAGTTTTTCAGTGCAACTCACTCATATACTATGTACTACACTGTGCATTTCGTGTAATGCCGGTTTTTCAGTAAATTCTAAGTTTTTCAGTGCAACTCACTCATATACTATGTACTACACTATGCGTTTCTTATATTCTAAGTTTTTCAGTGCAACTCACTCATATACTATGTACTACACTGTGCGTTTCTTATATTCTAAGTTTTTCAGTGCAACTCACTCATATACTATGTACTACACTGTGCGTTTCTTATATTCTAAGTTTTTCAGTGCAACTCACTCATATACTATGTACTACACTGTGCGTTTCTTATATTCTAAGTTTTTCAGTGCAACTCACTCATATACTATGTACTACACTGTGCGTTTCTTATATTCTAAGTTTTTCAGTGCAACTCACTCATATACTATGTTCTACACTGTGCGTTTCTTATATTCTAAGATTTTCAGTGCAACTCACTCATATACTATGTACTACACTGTGCGTTTCTTATACTCTAAGTTTTTCAGTGCAACTCACTCATATACTATGTATTACACTGTGCGTTTCTTATATTCTAAGTTTATCAGTGCAACTCACTCATATACTATGTACTACACTGTACATTTCGTGTAATGCCGGTTTTTCAGTAAATTCTAAGTTTTTCAGTGCAACTCACTCATATACTATGTACTACACTGTGCGTTTCTTATATTCTAAGTTTTTCAGTGCAACTCACTCATATACTATGTACTACAATGTGCGTTTCTTATATTCTAAGTTTTTCAGTGCAACTCACTCATATACTATGTACTACACTGTGCGTTTCTTATATTCTTAGTTTTTCAGTGCAACTCACTCATATACTATGTACTACACTGTGCGTTTCTTATATTCTAAGTTTTTCAGTGCAACTCACTCATATACTATGTACTACACTGTGCGTTTCTTATATTCTAAGTTTTTCAGTGCAACTCACTCATATACTATGTACTACACTGTGCGTTTCTTATATTCTAAGTTTTTCAGTGCAACTCACTCATATACTATGTACTACACTGTGCGTTTCTTATATTCTAAGTTTTTCAGTGCAACTCACTCATATACTATGTACTACACAGTGCGTTTCTTATATTCTTAGTTTTTCAGTGCAAATCACTCATATACTATGTACTACACTGTGCGTTTCTTATATTCTAAGTTTTTCAGTGCAACACACTCATATACTATGTACTACACTGTGCGTTTCTTATATTCTAAGTTTTTCAGTGCAACTCACTCATATACTATGTACTACACTGTGCGTTTCTTATATTCTAAGTTTTTCAGTGCAACTCACTCATATACTATGTACTACACTCTGCGTTTCTTATACTCTAAGTTTTTCAGTGCAACTCACTCATATACTATGTATTACACTGTGCGTTTCTTATATTCTAAGTTTTTCAGTGCAACTCACTCATATACTATGTACTACACTGTGCATTTCGTGTAATGCCGGTTTTTCAGTAAATTCTAAGTTTTTCAGTGCAACTCACTCATATACTATGTACTACACTATGCGTTTCTTATATTCTAAGTTTTTCAGTGCAACTCACTCATATACTATGTACTACACTGTGCGTTTCTTATAGTCTAAGTTTTTCAGTGCAACTCACTCATATACTATGTATTACACTGTGCGTTTCTTATATTCTAAGTTTTTCAGTGCAACTCACTCATATACTATGTACTACACTGTGCATTTCGTGTAATGCCGGTTTTTCAGTAAATTCTAAGTTTTTCAGTGCAACTCACTCATATACTATGTACTACACTGTGCGTTTCTTATATTCTAAGTTTTTCAGTGCAACTCACTCATATACTATGTACTACACTGTGCGTTTCTTATAGTCTAAGTTTTTCAGTGCAACTCACTCATATACTATGTACTACACTGTGCGTTTCTTATAGTCTAAGTTTTTCAGTGCAACTCACTCATATACTATGTACTACACTGTGCGTTTCTTATATTCTAAGTTTTTCAGTGCAACTCACTCATATACTATGTACTACACTGTGCGTTTCTTATATTCTAAGTTTTTCAGTGCAACTCACTCATATACTATGTACTACAATGTGCGTTTCTTATATTCTAAGTTTTTCAGTGCAACTCACTCATATACTATGTACTACACTGTGCGTTTCTTATATTCTTAGTTTTTCAGTGCAAATCACTCATATACTATGTACTACACTGTGCGTTTCTTATATTCTAAGTTTTTCAGTGCAACTTACTCATATACTATGTACTACACTGTGCGTTTCTTATATTCTAAGTTTTTCAGTGCAACTCACTCATATACTATGTACTACACTGTGCGTTTCTTATATTCTAAGTTTTTCAGTGCAACTCACTCATATACTATGTACTACACTGTGCGTTTCTTATATTCTAAGTTTTTCAGTGCAACTCACTCATATACTATGTACTACACTGTGCGTTTCTTATATTCTTAGTTTTTCAGTGCAACTCACTCATATACTATGTACTACACTGTGCGTTTCTTATATTCTAAGTTTTTCAGTGCAACTCACTCATATACTATGTACTACACTGTGCGTTTCTTATATTCTAAGTTTTTCAGTGCAACTCACTCATATACTATGTACTACACTGTGCGTTTCTTATATTCTAAATTTTTCAGTGCAACTCACTCATATACTATGTACTACACTGTGCGTTTCTTATACTCTAAGTTTTTCAGTGCAACTCACTCATATACTATGTTCTACACTGTGCGTTTCTTATATTCTAAGTTTTTCAGTGCAACTCACTCATATACTATGTACTACACTGTGCATTTCGTGTAATGCCGGTTTTTCAGTAAATTCTAAGTTTTTCAGTGCAACTCACTCATATACTATGTACTACACTATGCGTTTCTTATATTCTAAGTTTTTCAGTGCAACTCACTCATATACTATGTACTACACTGTGCGTTTCTTATATTCTAAGTTTTTCAGTGCAACTCACTCATATACTATGTACTACACTGTGCGTTTCTTATATTCTAAGTTTTTCAGTGCAACTCACTCATATACTATGTACTACACTGTGCGTTTCTTATATTCTAAGTTTTTCAGTGCAACTCACTCATATACTATGTACTACACTGTGCGTTTCTTATATTCTAAGTTTTTCAGTGCAACTCACTCATATACTATGTTCTACACTGTGCGTTTCTTATATTCTAAGTTTTTCAGTGCAACTCACTCATATACTATGTACTACACTGTGCGTTTCTTATACTCTAAGTTTTTCAGTGCAACTCACTCATATACTATGTATTACACTGTGCGTTTCTTATATTCTAAGTTTTTCAGTGCAACTCACTCATATACTATGTACTACACTGTACATTTCGTGTAATGCCGGTTTTTCAGTAAATTCTAAGTTTTTCAGTGCAACTCACTCATATACTATGTACTACACTGTGCGTTTCTTATATTCTAAGTTTTTCAGTGCAACTCACTCATATACTATGTACTACAATGTGTGTTTCTTATATTCTAAGTTTTTCAGTGCAACTCACTCATATACTATGTACTACACTGTGCGTTTCTTATATTCTTAGTTTTTCAGTGCAACTCACTCATATACTATGTACTACACTGTGCGTTTCTTATATTCTAAGTTTTTCAGTGCAACTCACTCATATACTATGTACTACACTGTGCGTTTCTTATATTCTAAGTTTTTCAGTGCAACTCACTCATATACTATGTACTACACTGTGCGTTTCTTATATTCTAAGTTTTTCAGTGCAACTCACTCATATACTATGTACTACACTGTGCGTTTCTTATATTCTAAGTTTTTCAGTGCAACTCACTCATATACTATGTACTACACTGTGCGTTTCTTATATTCTTAGTTTTTCAGTGCAAATCACTCATATACTATGTACTACACTGTGCGTTTCTTATATTCTAAGTTTTTCAGTGCAACACACTCATATACTATGTACTACACTGTGCGTTTCTTATATTCTAAGTTTTTCAGTGCAACTCACTCATATACTATGTACTACACTGTGCGTTTCTTATATTCTAAGTTTTTCAGTGCAACTCACTCATATACTATGTACTACACTCTGCATTTCTTATACTCTAAGTTTTTCAGTGCAACTCACTCATATACTATGTATTACACTGTGCGTTTCTTATATTCTAAGTTTTTCAGTGCAACTCACTCATATACTATGTACTACACTGTGCATTTCGTGTAATGCCGGTTTTTCAGTAAATTCTAAGTTTTTCAGTGCAACTCACTCATATACTATGTACTACACTATGCGTTTCTTATATTCTAAGTTTTTCAGTGCAACTCACTCATATACTATGTACTACACTGTGCGTTTCTTATATTCTAAGTTTTTCAGTGCAACTCACTCATATACTATGTACTACACTGTGCGTTTCTTATATTCTAAGTTTTTCAGTGCAACTCACTCATATACTATGTACTACACTGTGCGTTTCTTGTATTCTAAGTTTTTCAGTGCAACTCACTCATATACTATGTACTACACTGTGCGTTTCTTGTATTCTAAGTTTTTCAGTGCAACTCACTCATATACTATGTACTACACTGTGCGTTTCTCATATTCTAAGTTTTTCAGTGCAACTCACTCATATACTATGTACTACACTGTGCGTTTCTTATATTCTAAGTTTTTCAGTGCAACTCACTCATATACTATGTACTACACTGTGCGTTTCTTATATTCTTAGTTTTTCAGTGCAACTCACTCATATACTATGTACTACACTGTGCGTTTCTTATATTCTAAGTTTTTCAGTGCAACTCACTCATATACTATGTACTACACTGTGCGTTTCTTATATTCTAAGTTTTTCAGTGCAACTCACTCATATACTATGTACTACACTGTGCGTTTCTTATATTCTAAGTTTTTCAGTGCAACTCACTCATATACTATGTACTACACTGTGCGTTTCTTATACTCTAAGTTTTTCAGTGCAACTCACTCATATACTATGTACTACACTGTGCGTTTCTTATATTCTAAGTTTTTCAGTGCAACTCACTCATATACTATGTACTACACTGTAAATTTCGTGTAATGCCGGTTTTTCAGTAAATTCTAAGTTTTTCAGTGCAACTCACTCATATACTATGTACTACACTGTGCGTTTCTTATATTCTAAGTTTTTCAGTGCAACTCACTCATATATTATGTACTACACTGTGCGTTTCTTATATTCTAAGTTTTTCAGTGCAACTCACTCATATACTATGTACTACACTGTGCGTTTCTTATATTCTAAATTTTTCAGTGCAACTCACTCATATACTATGTACTACACTGTGCGTTTCTTATATTCTAAGTTTTTCAGTGCAACTCACTCATATACTATGTACTACACTGTGCGTTTCTTATACTCTAAGTTTTTCAGTGCAACTCACTCATATACTATGTACTACACTGTGCGTTTCTTATATTCTAAGTTTTTCAGTGCAACTCACTCATATACTATGTACTACACTGTGCGTTTCTTATATTCTAAGTTTTTCAGTGCAACTCACTCATATACTATGTACTACAATGTGCGTTTCTTATATTCTAAGTTTTTCAGTGCAACTCACTCATATACTATGTACTACACTGTGCGTTTCTTATATTCTTAGTTTTTCAGTGCAAATCACTCATATACTATGTACTACACTGTGCGTTTCTTATATTCTAAGTTTTTCAGTGCAACTCACTCATATACTATGTACTACACTGTGCGTTTCTTATATTCTAAGTTTTTCAGTGCAACTCACTCATATACTATGTACTACACTGTGCGTTTCTTATATTCTAAGTTTTTCAGTGCAACTCACTCATATACTATGTACTACACTGTGCGTTTCTTATATTCTAAGTTTTTCAGTGCAACTCACTCATATACTATGTACTACACTGTGCGTTTCTTATATTCTAAGTTTTTCAGTGCAACTCACTCATATACTATGTACTACACTGTGCGTTTCTTATATTCTAAGTTTTTCAGTGCAACTCACTCATATACTATGTACTACACTGTGCGTTTCTTATATTCTTAGTTTTTCAGTGCAACTCACTCATATACTATGTACTACACTGTGCGTTTCTTATATTCTAAGTTTTTCAGTGCAACTCACTCATATACTATGTACTACACTGTGCGTTTCTTATATTCTAAGTTTTTCAGTGCAACTCACTCATATACTATGTACTACACTGTGCGTTTCTTATATTCTAAGTTTTTCAGTGCAACTCACTCATATACTATGTACTACACTGTGCGTTTCTTATACTCTAAGTTTTTCAGTGCAACTCACTCATATACTATGTACTACACTGTGCGTTTCTTATATTCTAAGTTTTTCAGTGCAATTCACTCATATACTATGTACTACAATGTGCATTTCGTGTAATGCCGGTTTTTCAGTAAATTCTAAGTTTTTCAGTGCAACTCACTCATATACTATGTACTACACTATGCGTTTCTTATATTCTAAGTTTTTCAGTGCAACTCACTCATATACTATGTACTACACTGTGCGTTTCTTATATTCTAAGTTTTTCAGTGCAACTCACTCATATACTATGTACTACACTGTGCGTTTCTTATATTCTAAGTTTTTCAGTGCAACTCACTCATATACTATGTACTACACTGTGCGTTTCTTATATTCTAAGTTTTTCAGTGCAACTCACTCATATACTATGTACTACACTGTGCGTTTCTTATATTCTAAGTTTTTCAGTGCAACTCACTCATATACTATGTACTACACTGTGCGTTTCTTATATTCTAAGTTTTTCAGTGCAACTCACTCATATACTATGTACTACACTGTGCGTTTCTTATACTCTAAGTTTTTCAGTGCAACTCACTCATATACTATGTATTACACTGTGCGTTTCTTATATTCTAAGTTTTTCAGTGCAACTCACTCATATACTATGTACTACACTGTGCATTTCGTGTAATGCCGGTTTTTCAGTAAATTCTAAGTTTTTCAGTGCAACTCACTCATATACTATGTACTACAATGTGCGTTTCTTATATTCTAAGTTTTTCAGTGCAACTCACTCATATACTATGTACTACACTGTGCGTTTCTTATATTCTAAGTTTTTCAGTGCAACTCACTCATATACTATGTACTACACTGTGCGTTTCTTATATTCTAAGTTTTTCAGTGCAACTCACTCATATACTATGTACTACACTGTGCGTTTCTTATATTCTAAGTTTTTCAGTGCAACTCACTCATATACTATGTACTACACTGTGCGTTTCTTATATTCTAAGTTTTTCAGTGCAACTCACTCATATACTATGTACTACACTGTGCGTTTCTTATATTCTTAGTTTTTCAGTGCAAATCACTCATATACTATGTACTACACTGTGCGTTTCTTATATTCTAAGTTTTTCAGTGCAACACACTCATATACTATGTACTACACTGTGCGTTTCTTATATTCTAAGTTTTTCAGTGCAACTCACTCATATACTATGTACTACACTGTGCGTTTCTTATATTCTAAGTTTTTCAGTGCAACTCACTCATATACTATGTACTACACTGTGCGTTTCTTATACTCTAAGTTTTTCAGTGCAACTCACTCATATACTATGTATTACACTGTGCGTTTCTTATATTCTAAGTTTTTCAGTGCAACTCACTCATATACTATGTACTACACTGTGCATTTCGTGTAATGCCGGTTTTTCAGTAAATTCTAAGTTTTTCAGTGCAACTCACTCATATACTATGTACTACACTATGCGTTTCTTATATTCTAAGTTTTTCAGTGCAACTCACTCATATACTATGTACTACACTGTGCGTTTCTTATATTCTAAGTTTTTCAGTGCAACTCACTCATATACTATGTACTACACTGTGCGTTTCTTATATTCTAAGTTTTTCAGTGCAACTCACTCATATACTATGTACTACACTGTGCGTTTCTTATATTCTAAGTTTTTCAGTGCAATTCACTCATATACTATGTACTACAATGTGCATTTCGTGTAATGCCGGTTTTTCAGTAAATTCTAAGTTTTTCAGTGCAACTCACTCATATACTATGTACTACACTATGCGTTTCTTATATTCTAAGTTTTTCAGTGCAACTCACTCATATACTATGTACTACACTGTGCGTTTCTTATATTCTAAGTTTTTCAGTGCAACTCACTCATATACTATGTACTACACTGTGCGTTTCTTATATTCTAAGTTTTTCAGTGCAACTCACTCATATACTATGTACTACACTGTGCGTTTCTTATATTCTAAGTTTTTCAGTGCAACTCACTCATATACTATGTACTACACTGTGCGTTTCTTATATTCTAAGTTTTTCAGTGCAACTCACTCATATACTATGTACTACACTGTGCGTTTCTTATATTCTAAGTTTTTCAGTGCAACTCACTCATATACTATGTACTACACTGTGCGTTTCTTATACTCTAAGTTTTTCAGTGCAACTCACTCATATACTATGTATTACACTGTGCGTTTCTTATATTCTAAGTTTTTCAGTGCAACTCACTCATATACTATGTACTACACTGTGCATTTCGTGTAATGCCGGTTTTTCAGTAAATTCTAAGTTTTTCAGTGCAACTCACTCATATACTATGTACTACAATGTGCGTTTCTTATATTCTAAGTTTTTCAGTGCAACTCACTCATATACTATGTACTACACTGTGCGTTTCTTATATTCTAAGTTTTTCAGTGCAACTCACTCATATACTATGTACTACACTGTGCGTTTCTTATATTCTAAGTTTTTCAGTGCAACTCACTCATATACTATGTACTACACTGTGCGTTTCTTATATTCTAAGTTTTTCAGTGCAACTCACTCATATACTATGTACTACACTGTGCGTTTCTTATATTCTAAGTTTTTCAGTGCAACTCACTCATATACTATGTACTACACTGTGCGTTTCTTATATTCTTAGTTTTTCAGTGCAAATCACTCATATACTATGTACTACACTGTGCGTTTCTTATATTCTAAGTTTTTCAGTGCAACACACTCATATACTATGTACTACACTGTGCGTTTCTTATATTCTAAGTTTTTCAGTGCAACTCACTCATATACTATGTACTACACTGTGCGTTTCTTATATTCTAAGTTTTTCAGTGCAACTCACTCATATACTATGTACTACACTGTGCGTTTCTTATACTCTAAGTTTTTCAGTGCAACTCACTCATATACTATGTATTACACTGTGCGTTTCTTATATTCTAAGTTTTTCAGTGTAACTCACTCATATACTATGTACTACACTGTGCATTTCGTGTAATGCCGGTTTTTCAGTAAATTCTAAGTTTTTCAGTGCAACTCACTCATATACTATGTACTACACTATGCGTTTCTTATATTCTAAGTTTTTCAGTGCAACTCACTCATATACTATGTACTACACTGTGCGTTTCTTATATTCTAAGTTTTTCAGTGCAACTCACTCATATACTATGTACTACACTGTGCGTTTCTTATATTCTAAGTTTTTCAGTGCAACTCACTCATATACTATGTACTACACTGTGCGTTTCTTGTATTCTAAGTTTTTCAGTGCAACTCACTCATATACTATGTACTACACTGTGCGTTTCTTATATTCTAAGTTTTTCAGTGCAACTCACTCATATACTATGTACTACACTGTGCGTTTCTTATATTCTAAGTTTTTCAGTGCAACTCACTCATATACTATGTACTACACTGTCCGTTTCTTATATTCTTAGTTTTTCAGTGCAACTCACTCATATACTATGTACTACACTGTGCGTTTCTTATATTCTAAGTTTTTCAGTGCAACTCACTCATATACTATGTACTACACTGTGCGTTTCTTATATTCTAAGTTTTTCAGTGCAACTCACTCATATACTATGTACTACACTGTGCGTTTCTTATATTCTAAGTTTTTCAGTGCAACTCACTCATATACTATGTACTACACTGTGCGTTTCTTATACTCTAGTTTTTCAGTGCAACTCACTCATATACTATGTACTACAATGTGCGTTTCTTATATTCTAAGTTTTTCAGTGCAACTCACTCATATACTATGTACTACACTGTGCGTTTCTTATATTCTTAGTTTTTCAGTGCAACTCACTCATATACTATGTACTACACTGTGCATTTCGTGTAATGCTGGTTTTTCTGTAAATTCTAAGTTTTTCAGTGCAACTCACTCATATACTATGTACTACACTGTGCGTTTCTTATATTCTAAGTTTTTCAGTGCAACTCACTCATATACTATGTACTACAATGTGCGTTTCTTATATTCTAAGTTTTTCAGTGCAACTCACTCATATACTATGTACTACACTGTGCGTTTCTTATATTCTAAGTTTTTCAGTGCAACTCACTCATATACTATGTACTACAATGTGCGTTTCTTATATTCTAAGTTTTTCAGTGCAACTCACTCATATACTATGTACTACACTGTGCGTTTCTTATATTCTTAGTTTTTCAGTGCAACTCACTCATATACTATGTACTACACTGTGCGTTTCTTATATTCTAAGTTTTTCAGTGCAACTCACTCATATACTATGTACTACACTGTGCGTTTCTTATATTCTAAGTTTTTCAGTGCAACTCACTCATATACTATGTACTACACTTTGCGTTTCTTATATTCTAAGTTTTTCAGTGCAACTCACTCATGTACTATGTACTACACTGTGCGTTTCTTATATTCTAAGTTTTTCAGTGCAACTCACTCATATACTATATACTACACTGTGCGTTTCTTATATTCTTAGTTTTTCAGTGCAACTCACTCATATACTATGTACTACACTGTGCGTTTCTTATATTCTAAGTTTTTCAGTGCAACTCACTCATATACTATGTACTACACTGTGCGTTTCTTATATTCTAAGTTTTTCAGTGCAACTCACTCATATACTATGTACTACACTGTGCGTTTCTTATATTCTAAGTTTTTCAGTGCAACTCACTCATATACTATGTACTACACTGTGCGTTTCTTATATTCTTAGTTTTTCAGTGCAACTCACTCATATACTATGTACTACACTGTGCGTTTCTTATATTCTAAGTTTTTCAGTGCAACTCACTCATATACTATGTACTACACTGTGCGTTTCTTATATTCTAAGTTTTTCAGTGCAACTCACTCATATACTATGTACTACACTGTGCGTTTCTTATATTCTAAATTTTTCAGTGCAACTCACTCATATACTATGTACTACACTGTGCGTTTCTTATACTCTAAGTTTTTCAGTGCAACTCACTCATATACTATGTTCTACACTGTGCGTTTCTTATATTCTAAGTTTTTCAGTGCAACTCACTCATATACTATGTACTACACTGTGCATTTCGTGTAATGCCGGTTTTTCAGTAAATTCTAAGTTTTTCAGTGCAACTCACTCATATACTATGTACTACACTATGCGTTTCTTATATTCTAAGTTTTTCAGTGCAACTCACTCATATACTATGTACTACACTGTGCGTTTCTTATATTCTAAGTTTTTCAGTGCAACTCACTCATATACTATGTACTACACTGTGCGTTTCTTATATTCTAAATTTTTCAGTGCAACTCACTCATATACTATGTACTACACTGTGCGTTTCTTATATTCTAAGTTTTTCAGTGCAACTCACTCATATACTATGTACTACACTGTGCGTTTCTTATATTCTAAGTTTTTCAGTGCAACTCACTCATATACTATGTTCTACACTGTGCGTTTCTTATATTCTAAGTTTTTCAGTGCAACTCACTCATATACTATGTACTACACTGTGCGTTTCTTATACTCTAAGTTTTTCAGTGCAACTCACTCATATACTATGTATTACACTGTGCGTTTCTTATATTCTAAGTTTTTCAGTGCAACTCAATCATATACTATGTACTACACTGTACATTTCGTGTAATGCCGGTTTTTCAGTAAATTCTAAGTTTTTCAGTGCAACTCACTCATATACTATGTACTACAATGTGCGTTTCTTATATTCTAAGTTTTTCAGTGCAACTCACTCATATACTATGTACTACACTGTGCGTTTCTTATATTCTTAGTTTTTCAGTGCAACTCACTCATATACTATGTACTACACTGTGCGTTTCTTATATTCTAAGTTTTTCAGTGCAACTCACTCATATACTATGTACTATACTGTGCGTTTCTTATATTCTAAGTTTTTCAGTGCAACTCACTCATATACTATGTACTACACTGTGCGTTTCTTATATTCTAAGTTTTTCAGTGCAACTCACTCATATACTATGTACTACACTGTGCGTTTCTTATATTCTAAGTTTTTCAGTGCAACTCACTCATATACTATGTACTACACTGTGCGTTTCTTATATTCTTAGTTTTTCAGTGCAAATCACTCATATACTATGTACTACACTGTGCGTTTCTTATATTCTAAGTTTTTCAGTGCAACACACTCATATACTATGTACTACACTGTGCGTTTCTTATATTCTAAGTTTTTCAGTGCAACTCACTCATATACTATGTACTACACTGTGCGTTTCTTATATTCTAAGTTTTTCAGTGCAACTCACTCATATACTATGTACTACACTCTGCGTTTCTTATACTCTAAGTTTTTCAGTGCAACTCACTCATATACTATGTATTACACTGTGCGTTTCTTATATTCTAAGTTTTTCAGTGCAACTCACTCTTATACTATGTACTACACTGTGCATTTCGTGTAATGCCGGTTTTTCAGTAAATTCTAAGTTTTTCAGTGCAACTCACTCATATACTATGTACTACACTATGCGTTTCTTATATTCTAAGTTTTTCAGTGCAACTCACTCATATACTATGTACTACACTGTGCGTTTCTTATATTCTAAGTTTTTCAGTGCAACTCACTCATATACTATGTACTACACTGTGCGTTTCTTATATTCTAAGTTTTTCAGTGCAACTCACTCATATACTATGTACTACACTGTGCGTTTCTTGTATTCTAAGTTTTTCAGTGCAACTCACTCATATACTATGTACTACACTGTGCGTTTCTTGGATTCTAAGTTTTTCAGTGCAACTCACTCATATACTATGTACTACACTGTGCGTTTCTCATATTCTAAGTTTTTCAGTGCAACTCACTCATATACTATGTACTACACTGTGCGTTTCTTATATTCTAAGTTTTTCAGTGCAACTCACTCATATACTATGTACTACACTGTGCGTTTCTTATATTCTTAGTTTTTCAGTGCAACTCACTCATATACTATGTACTACACTGTGCGTTTCTTATATTCTAAGTTTTTCAGTGCAACTCACTCATATACTATGTACTACACTGTGCGTTTCTTATATTCTAAGTTTTTCAGTGCAACTCACTCATATACTATGTACTACACTGTGCGTTTCTTATATTCTAAGTTTTTCAGTGCAACTCACTCATATACTATGTACTACACTGTGCGTTTCTTATACTCTAAGTTTTTCAGTGCAACTCACTCATATACTATGTACTACACTGTGCGTTTCTTATATTCTAAGTTTTTCAGTGCAACTCACTCATATACTATGTACTACACTGTAAATTTCGTGTAATGCCGGTTTTTCAGTAAATTCTAAGTTTTTCAGTGCAACTCACTCATATACTATGTACTACACTGTGCGTTTCTTATATTCTAAGTTTTTCAGTGCAACTCACTCATATACTATGTACTACACTGTGCGTTTCTTATATTCTAAGTTTTTCAGTGCAACTCACTCATATACTATGTACTACACTGTGCGTTTCTTATATTCTAAATTTTTCAGTGCAACTCACTCATATACTATGTACTACACTGTGCGTTTCTTATATTCTAAGTTTTTCAGTGCAACTCACTCATATACTATGTACTACACTGTGCGTTTCTTATACTCTAAGTTTTTCAGTGCAACTCACTCATATACTATGTACTACACTGTGCGTTTCTTATATTCTAAGTTTTTCAGTGCAACTCACTCATATACTATGTACTACACTGTGCGTTTCTTATATTCTAAGTTTTTCAGTGCAACTCACTCATATACTATGTACTACACTGTGCGTTTCTTATACTCTAAGTTTTTCAGTGCAACTCACTCATATACTATGTATTACACTGTGCGTTTCTTATATTCTAAGTTTTTCAGTGCAACTCACTCATATACTATGTACTACACTGTGCATTTCGTGTAATGCCGGTTTTTCAGTAAATTCTAAGTTTTTCAGTGCAACTCACTCATATACTATGTACTACACTATGCGTTTCTTATATTCTAAGTTTTTCAGTGCAACTCACTCATATACTATCTACTACACTGTGCGTTTCTTATATTCTAAGTTTTTCAGTGCAACTCACTCATATACTATGTACTACACTGTGCGTTTCTTATATTCTAAGTTTTTCAGTGCAACTCACTTATATACTATGTACTACACTCTGCGTTTCTTATATTCTAAGTTTTTCAGTGCAACTCACTCATATACTATGTACTACACTGTGCGTTTCTTATATTCTAAGTTTTTCAGTGCAACTCACTCATATACTATGTACTACACTGTGCGTTTCTTATATTCTAAGTTTTTCAGTGCAACTCACTCATATACTATGTACTACACTGTGCGTTTCTTATACTCTAAGTTTTTCAGTGCAACTCACTCATATACTATGTATTACACTGTGCGTTTCTTATATTCTAAGTTTTTCAGTGCAACTCACTCATATACTATGTACTACACTGTGCATTTCGTGTAATGCCGGTTTTTCAGTAAATTCTAAGTTTTTCAGTGCAACTCACTCATATACTATGTACTACACTATGCGTTTCTTATATTCTAAGTTTTTCAGTGCAACTCACTCATATACTATGTACTACACTGTGCATTTCGTGTAATGCTGGTTTTTCTGTAAATTCTAAGTTTTTCAGTGCAACTCACTCATATACTATGTACTACACTGTGCGTTTCTTATATTCTAAGGTTTTCAGTGCAACTCACTCATATACTATGTACTACACTGTGCGTTTCTTATATTCTAAGTTTTTCAGTGCAACTCACTCATATACTATGTACTACAATGTGCGTTTCTTATATTCTAAGTTTTTCAGTGCAACTCACTCATATACTATGTACTACACTGTGCGTTTCTTATATTCTAAGTTTTTCAGTGCAACTCACTCATATACTATGTACTACACTGTGCGTTTCTTATATTCTAAGTTTTTCAGTGCAACTCACTCATATACTATGTACTACACTGTGCGTTTCTTATATTCTAAGTTTTTCAGTGCAACTCACTCATATACTATGTACTACACTGTGCGTTTCTTATACTCTAAGTTTTTCAGTGCAACTCACTCATATACTATGTATTACACTGTGCGTTTCTTATATTCTAAGTTTTTCAGTGCAACTCACTCATATACTATGTACTACACTGTGCATTTCGTGTAATGCCGGTTTTTCAGTAAATTCTAAGTTTTTCAGTGCAACTCACTCATATACTATGTACTACACTATGCGTTTCTTATATTCTAAGTTTTTCAGTGCAACTCACTCATATACTATGTACTACACTGTGCATTTCGTGTAATGCTGGTTTTTCTGTAAATTCTAAGTTTTTCAGTGCAACTCACTCATATACTATGTACTACACTGTGCGTTTCTTATATTCTAAGGTTTTCAGTGCAACTCACTCATATACTATGTACTACACTGTGCGTTTCTTATATTCTAAGTTTTTCAGTGCAACTCACTCATATACTATGTACTACAATGTGCGTTTCTTATATTCTAAGTTTTTCAGTGCAACTCACTCATATACTATGTACTACACTGTGCGTTTCTTATATTCTAAGTTTTTCAGTGCAACTCACTCATATACTATGTACTACACTGTGCGTTTCTTATATTCTTAGTTTTTCAGTGCAACTCACTCATATACTATGTACTACACTGTGCGTTTCTTATATTCTAAGTTTTAAAGTGCAACTCACTCATATACTATGTACTACACTGTGCGTTTCTTATACTCTAAGTTTTTCAGTGCAACTCACTCATATACTATGTATTACACTGTGCGTTTCTTATATTCTAAGTTTTTCAGTGCAACTCACTCATATACTATGTACTACACTGTGCATTTCGTGTAATGCCCGTTTTTCAGTAAATTCTAAGTTTTTCAGTGCAACTCACTCATATACTATGTACTACACTATGCGTTTCTTATATTCTAAGTTTTTCAGTGCAACTCACTCATATACTATGTACTACACTGTGCGTTTCTTATATTCTAAGTTTTTCAGTGCAACTCACTCATATACTATGTACTACACTGTGCGTTTCTTATATTCTAAGTTTTTCAGTGCAACTCACTCATATACTATGTACTACACTGTGCGTTTCTTATATTCTAAGTTTTTCAGTGCAACTCACTCATATACTATGTACTACACTGTGCGTTTCTTATATTCTAAGTTTTTCAGTGCAACTCACTCATATACTATGTACTACACTGTGCGTTTCTTATATTCTAATTTTTTCAGTGCAACTCACTCATATACTATGTACTACACTGTGCGTTTCTTATATTCTAAGTTTTTCAGTGCAACTCACTCATATACTATGTACTACACTGTGCGTTTCTTATATTCTTAGTTTTTCAGTGCAACTCACTCATATACTATGTACTACACTGTGCGTTTCTTATATTCTAAGTTTTTCAGTGCAACTCACTCATATACTATGTACTACACTGTGCGTTTCTTATATTCTAAGTTTTTCAGTGCAACTCACTCATATACTATGTACTACACTGTGCGTTTCTTATATTCTAAGTTTTTCAGTGCAACTCACTCATATACTATGTACTACACTGTGCGTTTCTTATACTCTAAGTTTTTCAGTGCAACTCACTCATATACTATGTATTACACTGTGCGTTTCTTATATTCTAAGTTTTTCAGTGCAACTCACTCATATACTATGTACTACACTGTGCAATTCGTGTAATGCCGGTTTTTCAGTAAATTCTAAGTTTTTCAGTGCAACTCACTCATATACTATGTACTACACTGTGCGTTTCTTATATTCTAAGTTTTTCAGTGCAACTCACTCATATACTATGTACTACACTGTGCGTTTCTTATATTCTAAGTTTTTCAGTGCAACTCACTCATATACTATGTACTACACTATGCGATTCTTATATTCTAAGTTTTTCAGTGCAACTCACTCATATACTATGTACTACACTGTGCGTTTCTTATATTCTAAGTTTTTCAGTGCAACTCACTCATATACTATGTACTACACTGTGCGTTTCTTATATTCTAAGTTTTTCAGTGCAACTCACTCATATACTATGTACTACACTGTGCGTTTCTTATATTCTAAGTTTTTCAGTGCAACTCACTCATATACTATGTACTACACTGTGCGTTTCTTATATTCTATGTTTTTCAGTGCACCTCACTCATATACTATGTACTACACTGTGCGTTTCTTATATTCTAAGTTTTTCAGTGCACCTCACTCATATACTATGTACTACACTGTGCGTTTCTTATATTCTAAGTTTTTCAGTGCAACTCACTCATATACTATGTACTACACTGTCCGTTTCTTATATTCTAAGTTTTTCAGTGCAACTCACTCATATACTATGTACTATACTGTGCGTTTCTTATATTCTTAGTTTTTCAGTGCAACTCACTCATATACTATGTACTACACTGTGCGTTTCTTATATTCTAAGTTTTTCAGTGCAACTCACTCATATACTATGTACTACACTGTGCGTTTCTTATATTCTAAGTTTTTCAGTGCAACTCACTCATATACTATGTACTACACTTTGCGTTTCTTATATTCTAAGTTTTTCAGTGCAACTCACTCATATACTATGTACTACACTGTGCGTTTCTTATACTCTAAGTTTTTCAGTGCAACTCACTCATATACTATGTATTACACTGTGCGTTTCTTATACTCTAAGTTTTTCAGTGCAACTCACTCATATACTATGTACTACACTGTGCATTTCGTGTAATGCCGGTTTTTCAGTAAATTCTAAGTTTTTCAGTGCAACTCACTCATATACTATGTACTACACTATGCGTTTCTTATATTCTAAGTTTTTCAGTGCAACTCACTCATATACTATGTACTACACTGTGCGTTTCTTATATTCTAAGTTTTTCAGTGCAACTCACTCATATACTATGTAGTACACTGCGTTTCTTATATTCTAAGTTTTTCAGTGCAACTCACTCATATACTATGTACTACACTGTGCGTTTCTTATATTCTAAGTTTTTCAGTGCAACTCACTCATATACTATGTACTACACTGTGCAATTCGTGTAATGCCGGTTTTTCAGTAAATTCTAAGTTTTTCAGTGCAACTCACTCATATACTATGTACTACACTGTGCGTTTCTTATATTCTAAGTTTTTCAGTGCAACTCACTCATATACTATGTACTACACTGTGCGTTTCTTATATTCTAAGTTTTTCAGTGCAACTCACTCATATACTATGTACTACACTGTGCGTTTCTTATATTCTAAGTTTTTCAGTGCAACTCACTCATATACTATGTACTACACTGTGCGTTTCTTATATTCTAAGTTTTTCAGTGCAACTCACTCATATACTATGTACTACACTGTGCGTTTCTTATATTCTAAGTTTTTCAGTGCACCTCACTCATATACTATGTACTACACTGTGCGTTTCTTATATTCTAAGTTTTTCAGTGCACCTCACTCATATACTATGTACTACACTGTGCGTTTCTTATATTCTAAGTTTTTCAGTGCAACTCACTCATATACTATGTACTACACTGTGCGTTTCTTATACTCTAAGTTTTTCAGTGCAACTCACTCATATACTATGTATTACACTGTGCGTTTCTTATATTCTAAGTTTTTCAGTGCAACTCACTCATATACTATGTACTACACTGTGCATTTCGTGTAATGCCGGTTTTTCAGTAAATTCTAAGTTTTTCAGTGCAACTCACTCATATACTATGTACTACACTATGCGTTTCTTATATTCTAAGTTTTTCAGTGCAACTCACTCATATACTATCTACTACACTGTGCGTTTCTTATATTCTAAGTTTTTCAGGGCAACTCACTCATATACTATGTACTACACTGTGCGTTTCTTATATTCTAAGTTTTTCAGTGCAACTCACTTATATACTATGTACTACACTCTGCGTTTCTTATATTCTAAGTTTTTCAGTGCAACTCACTCATATACTATGTACTACACTGTGCGTTTCTTATATTCTAAGTTTTTCAGTGCAACTCACTCATATACTATGTACTACACTGTGCGTTTCTTATATTCTAAGTTTTTCAGTGCAACTCACTCATATACTATGTACTACACTGTGCGTTTCTTATACTCTAAGTTTTTCAGTGCAACTCACTCATATACTATGTATTACACTGTGCGTTTCTTATATTCTAAGTTTTTCAGTGCAACTCACTCATATACTATGTACTACACTGTGCATTTCGTGTAATGCCGGTTTTTCAGTAAATTCTAAGTTTTTCAGTGCAACTCACTCATATACTATGTACTACACTATGCGTTTCTTATATTCTAAGTTTTTCAGTGCAACTCACTCATATACTATGTACTACACTGTGCATTTCGTGTAATGCTGGTTTTTCTGTAAATTCTAAGTTTTTCAGTGCAACTCACTCATATACTATGTACTACACTGTGCGTTTCTTATATTCTAAGGTTTTCAGTGCAACTCACTCATATACTATGTACTACACTGTGCGTTTCTTATATTCTAAGTTTTTCAGTGCAACTCACTCATATACTATGTACTACAATGTGCGTTTCTTATATTCTAAGTTTTTCAGTGCAACTCACTCATATACTATGTACTACACTGTGCGTTTCTTATATTCTAAGTTTTTCAGTGCAACTCACTCATATACTATGTACTACACTGTGCGTTTCTTATATTCTTAGTTTTTCAGTGCAACTCACTCATATACTATGTACTACACTGTGCGTTTCTTATATTCTAAGTTTTTCAGTGCAACTCACTCATATACTATGTACTACACTGTGCGTTTCTTATACTCTAAGTTTTTCAGTGCAACTCACTCATATACTATGTATTACACTGTGCGTTTCTTATATTCTAAGTTTTTCAGTGCAACTCACTCATATACTATGTACTACACTGTGCATTTCGTGTAATGCCCGTTTTTCAGTAAATTCTAAGTTTTTCAGTGCAACTCACTCATATACTATGTACTACACTATGCGTTTCTTATATTCTAAGTTTTTCAGTGCAACTCACTCATATACTATGTACTACACTGTGCGTTTCTTATATTCTAAGTTTTTCAGTGCAACTCACTCATATACTATGTACTACACTGTGCGTTTCTTATATTCTAAGTTTTTCAGTGCAACTCACTCATATACTATGTACTACACTGTGCGTTTCTTATATTCTAAGTTTTTCAGTGCAACTCACTCATATACTATGTACTACACTGTGCGTTTCTTATATTCTAAGTTTTTCAGTGCAACTCACTCATATACTATGTACTACACTGTGCGTTTCTTATATTCTAATTTTTTCAGTGCAACTCACTCATATACTATGTACTACACTGTGCGTTTCTTATATTCTAAGTTTTTCAGTGCAACTCACTCATATACTATGTACTACACTGTGCGTTTCTTATATTCTTAGTTTTTCAGTGCAACTCACTCATATACTATGTACTACACTGTGCGTTTCTTATATTCTAAGTTTTTCAGTGCAACTCACTCATATACTATGTACTACACTGTGCGTTTCTTATATTCTAAGTTTTTCAGTGCAACTCACTCATATACTATGTACTACACTGTGCGTTTCTTATATTCTAAGTTTTTCAGTGCAACTCACTCATATACTATGTACTACACTGTGCGTTTCTTATACTCTAAGTTTTTCAGTGCAACTCACTCATATACTATGTATTACACTGTGCGTTTCTTAGATTCTAAGTTTTTCAGTGCAACTCACTCATATACTATGTACTACACTGTGCAATTCGTGTAATGCCGGTTTTTCAGTAAATTCTAAGTTTTTCAGTGCAACTCACTCATATACTATGTACTACACTGTGCGTTTCTTATATTCTAAGTTTTTCAGTGCAACTCACTCATATACTATGTACTACACTGTGCGTTTCTTATATTCTAAGTTTTTCAGTGCAACTCACTCATATACTATGTACTACACTATGCGTTTCTTATATTCTAAGTTTTTCAGTGCAACTCACTCATATACTATGTACTACACTGTGCGTTTCTTATATTCTAAGTTTTTCAGTGCAACTCACTCATATACTATGTACTACACTGTGCGTTTCTTATATTCTAAGTTTTTCAGTGCAACTCACTCATATACTATGTACTACACTGTGCGTTTCTTATATTCTAAGTTTTTCAGTGCAACTCACTCATATACTATGTACTACACTGTGCGTTTCTTATATTCTATGTTTTTCAGTGCACCTCACTCATATACTATGTACTACACTGTGCGTTTCTTATATTCTAAGTTTTTCAGTGCACCTCACTCATATACTATGTACTACACTGTGCGTTTCTTATATTCTAAGTTTTTCAGTGCAACTCACTCATATACTATGTACTACACTGTCCGTTTCTTATATTCTAAGTTTTTCAGTGCAACTCACTCATATACTATGTACTATACTGTGCGTTTCTTATATTCTTAGTTTTTCAGTGCAACTCACTCATATACTATGTACTACACTGTGCGTTTCTTATATTCTAAGTTTTTCAGTGCAACTCACTCATATACTATGTACTACACTGTGCGTTTCTTATATTCTAAGTTTTTCAGTGCAACTCACTCATATACTATGTACTACACTGTGCGTTTCTTATATTCTAAGTTTTTCAGTGCAACTCACTCATATACTATGTACTACACTGTGCGTTTCTTATACTCTAAGTTTTTCAGTGCAACTCACTCATATACTATGTATTACACTGTGCGTTTCTTATACTCTAAGTTTTTCAGTGCAACTCACTCATATACTATGTACTACACTGTGCATTTCGTGTAATGCCGGTTTTTCAGTAAATTCTAAGTTTTTCAGTGCAACTCACTCATATACTATGTACTACACTATGCGTTTCTTATATTCTAAGTTTTTCAGTGCAACTCACTCATATACTATGTACTACACTGTGCGTTTCTTATATTCTAAGTTTTTCAGTGCAACTCACTCATATACTATGTAGTACACTGTGCGTTTCTTATATTCTAAGTTTTTCAGTGCAACTCACTCATATACTATGTACTACACTGTGCGTTTCTTATATTCTAAGTTTTTCAGTGCAACTCACTCATATACTATGTACTACACTGTGCAATTCGTGTAATGCCGGTTTTTCAGTAAATTCTAAGTTTTTCAGTGCAACTCACTCATATACTATGTACTACACTGTGCGTTTCTTATATTCTAAGTTTTTCAGTGCAACTCACTCATATACTATGTACTACACTGTGCGTTTCTTATATTCTAAGTTTTTCAGTGCAACTCACTCATATACTATGTACTACACTGTGCGTTTCTTATATTCTAAGTTTTTCAGTGCAACTCACTCATATACTATGTACTACACTGTGCGTTTCTTATATTCTAAGTTTTTCAGTGCAACTCACTCATATACTATGTACTACACTGTGCGTTTCTTATATTCTAAGTTTTTCAGTGCACCTCACTCATATACTATGTACTACACTGTGCGTTTCTTATATTCTAAGTTTTTCAGTGCACCTCACTCATATACTATGTACTACACTGTGCGTTTCTTATATTCTAAGTTTTTCAGTGCACCTCACTCATATACTATGTACTACACTGTCCGTTTCTTATATTCTAAGTTTTTCAGTGCAACTCACTCATATACTATGTACTATACTGTGCGTTTCTTATATTCTTAGTTTTTCAGTGCAACTCACTCATATACTATGTACTACACTGTGCGTTTCTTATATTCTAAGTTTTTCAGTGCAACTCACTCATATACTATGTACTACACTGTGCGTTTCTTATATTCTAAGTTTTTCAGTGCAACTCACTCATATATTATGTACTACACTGTGCGTTTCTTATATTCTAAGTTTTTCAGTGCAACTCACTCATATACTATGTACTACACTGTGCGTTTCTTATATTCTAAGTTTTTCAGTGCAACTCACTCATATACTATGTACTACACTGTGCGTTTCTTATACTCTAAGTTTTTCAGTGCAACTCACTCATATACTATGTATTACACTGTGCGTTTCTTATACTCTAAGTTTTTCAGTGCAACTCACTCATATACTATGTACTACACTGTGCATTTCGTGTAATGCCGGTTTTTCAGTAAATTCTAAGTTTTTCAGTGCAACTCACTCATATACTATGTACTACACTATGCGTTTCTTATATTCTAAGTTTTTCAGTGCAACTCACTCATATACTATGTACTACACTGTGCGTTTCTTATATTCTAAGTTTTTCAGTGCAACTCACTCATATACTATGTAGTACACTGTGCGTTTCTTATATTCTAAGTTTTTCAGTGCAACTCACTCATATACTATGTACTACACTGTGCGTTTCTTATATTCTAAGTTTTTCAGTGCAACTCACTCATATACTATGTACTACACTGTGCATTTCGTGTAATGCTGGTTTTTCTGTAAATTGTAAGTTTTTCAGTGCAACTCACTCATATACTATGTACTACACTGTGCGTTTCTTATATTCTAAGTTTTTCAGTGCAACTCACTCATATACTATGTACTACACTGTGCGTTTCTTATATTCTAAGTTTTTCAGTGCAACTCACTCATATACTATGTACTACACTGTGCGTTTCTTATATTCTAAGTTTTTCAGTGCAACTCACTCATATACTATGTACTACACTGTGCGTTTCTTATATTCTAAGTTTTTCAGTGCAACTCACTCATATACTATGTACTACACTGTGCGTTTCTTATATTCTAAGTTTTTCAGTGCAACTCACTCATATACTATGTACTACACTGTGCGTTTCTTATATTCTAAGTTTTTCAGTGCAACTCACTCCTATACTATGTACTATACTGTGCGTTTCTTATATTCTTAGTTTTTCAGTGCAACTCACTCATATACTATGTACTACACTGTGCGTTTCTTATATTCTAAGTTTTTCAGTGCAACTCACTCATATACTATGTACTACACTGTGCGTTTCTTATATTCTAAGTTTTTCAGTGCAACTCACTCATATACTATGTACTACAATGTGCGTTTCTTATATTCTAAGTTTTTCAGTGCAACTCACTCATATACTATGTACTACACTGTGCGTTTCTTATATTCTTAGTTTTTCAGTGCAACTCACTCATATACTATGTACTACACTGTGCGTTTCTTATATTCTAAGTTTTTCAGTGCAACTCACTCATATACTATGTACTACACTGTGCGTTTCTTATATTCTAAGTTTTTCAGTGCAACTCACTCATATACTATGTACTACACTGTGCGTTTCTTATATTCTAAGTTTTTCAGTGCAACTCACTCATATACTATGTACTACACTGTGCGTTTCTTATATTCTAAGTTTTTCAGTGCAACTCACTCATATACTATGTACTACACTGTGCGTTTCTTATATTCTTAGTTTTTCAGTGCAACTCACACATATACTATGTACTACACTGTGCGTTTCTTATATTCTAAGTTTTTCAGTGCAACTCACTCATATACTATGTACTACACTGTGCGTTTCTTATATTCTAAGTTTTTCAGTGCAACTAACTCATATACTATGTACTACACTGTGCGTTTCTTATATTCTAAGTTTTTCAGTGCAACTCACTCCTATACTATGTACTATACTGTGCGTTTCTTATATTCTTAGTTTTTCAGTGCAACTGACTCATATACTATGTACTACACTGTGCGTTTCTTATATTCTAAGTTTTTCAGTGCAACTCACTCATATACTATGTACTACACTGTGCGTTTCTTATATTCTAAGTTTTTCAGTGCAACTCACTCATATACTATGTACTACACTGTGCGTTTCTTATATTCTAAGTTTTTCAGTGCAACTCACTCATATACTATGTACTACACTGTGCGTTTCTTATATTCTAAGTTTTTCAGTGCAACTCACTCATATACTATGTACTACACTGTGCGTTTCTTATACTCTAAGTTTTTCAGTGCAACTCACTCATATACTATGTATTACACTGTGCGTTTCTTATATTCTAAGTTTTTCAGTGCAACTCACTCATATACTATGTACTACCCTGTGCAATTCGTGTAATGCCGGTTTTTCAGTAAATTCTAAGTTTTTCAGTGCAACTCACTCATATACTATGTACTACACTGTGCGTTTCTTATATTCTTAGTTTTTCAGTGCAACTCACTCATATACTATGTACTACACTGTGCGTTTCTTATATTCTAAGTTTTTCAGTGCAACTCACTCATATACTATGTACTACACTGTGCGTTTCTTATATTCTAAGTTTTTCAGTGCAACTCACTCATATACTATGTACTACACTATGCGTTTCTTATATTCTAAGTTTTTCAGTGCAACTCACTCATATACTATGTACTACACTGTGCGTTGCTTATATTCTAAGTTTTTCAGTGCAACTCACTCATATACTATGTACTACACTGTGCGTTTCTTATATTCTAAGTTTTTCAGTGCAACTCACTCATATACTATGTACTACACTGTGCGTTTCTTATATTCTAAGTTTTTCAGTGCAACTCACTCATATACTATGTACTACACTGTGCGTTTCTTATATTCTAAGTTTTTCAGTGCACCTCACTCATATACTATGTACTACACTGTGCGTTTCTTATATTCTAAGTTTTTCAGTGCACCTCACTCATATACTATGTACTACACTGTGCGTTTCTTATATTCTAAGTTTTTCAGTGCAACTCACTCATATACTATGTACTACACTGTGCGTTTCTTATATTCTAAGTTTTTCAGTGCAACTCACTCATATACTATGTACTACACTGTGCGTTTCTTATACTCTAAGTTTTTCAGTGCAACTCACTCATATACTATGTATTACACTGTGCGTTTCTTATACTCTAAGTTTTTCAGTGCAACTCACTCATATACTATGTACTACACTGTGCATTTCGTGTAATGCCGGTTTTTCAGTAAATTCTAAGTTTTTCAGTGCAACTCACTCATATACTATGTACTACACTATGCGTTTCTTATATTCTAAGTTTTTCAGTGCAACTCACTCATATACTATGTACTACACTGTGCGTTTCTTATATTCTAAGTTTTTCAGTGCAACTCACTCATATACTATGTAGTACACTGTGCGTTTCTTATATTCTAAGTTTTTCAGTGCAACTCACTCATATACTATGTACTACACTGTGCGTTTCTTATATTCTAAGTTTTTCAGTGCAACTCACTCATATACTATGTACTACACTGTGCAATTCGTGTAATGCCGGTTTTTCAGTAAATTCTAAGTTTTTCAGTGCAACTCACTCATATACTATGTACTACACTGTGCGTTTCTTATATTCTAAGTTTTTCAGTGCAACTCACTCATATACTATGTACTACACTGTGCGTTTCTTATATTCTAAGTTTTTCAGTGCAACTCACTCATATACTATGTACTACACTGTGCGTTTCTTATACTCTAAGTTTTTCAGTGCAACTCACTCATATACTATGTATTACACTGTGCGTTTCTTATACTCTAAGTTTTTCAGTGCAACTCACTCATATACTATGTACTACACTGTGCATTTCGTGTAATGCCGGTTTTTCAGTAAATTCTAAGTTTTTCAGTGCAACTCACTCATATACTATGTACTACACTATGCGTTTCTTATATTCTAAGTTTTTCAGTGCAACTCACTCATATACTATGTACTACACTGTGCGTTTCTTATATTCTAAGTTTTTCAGTGCAACTCACTCATATACTATGTAGTACACTGTGCGTTTCTTATATTCTAAGTTTTTCAGTGCAACTCACTCATATACTATGTACTACACTGTGCGTTTCTTATATTCTAAGTTTTTCAGTGCAACTCACTCATATACTATGTACTACACTGTGCATTTCGTGTAATGCTGGTTTTTCTGTAAATTGTAAGTTTTTCAGTGCAACTCACTCATATACTATGTACTACACTGTGCGTTTCTTATATTCTAAGTTTTTCAGTGCAACTCACTCATATACTATGTACTACACTGTGCGTTTCTTATATTCTAAGTTTTTCAGTGCAACTCACTCATATACTATGTACTACAATGTGCGTTTCTTATATTCTAAGTTTTTCAGTGCAACTCACTCATATACTATGTACTACACTGTGCGTTTCTTATATTCTAAGTTTTTCAGTGCAACTCACTCATATACTATGTACTACACTGTGCGTTTCTTATATTCTAAGTTTTTCAGTGCAACTCACTCATATACTATGTACTACACTGTGCGTTTCTTATATTCTAAGTTTTTCAGTGCAACTAACTCATATACTATGTACTACACTGTGCGTTTCTTATATTCTAAGTTTTTCAGTGCAACTCACTCCTATACTATGTACTATACTGTGCGTTTCTTATATTCTTAGTTTTTCAGTGCAACTCACTCATATACTATGTACTACACTGTGCGTTTCTTATATTCTAAGTTTTTCAGTGCAACTCACTCATATACTATGTACTACACTGGTCGTTTCTTATATTCTAAGTTTTTCAGTGCAACTCACTCATATACTATGTACTACAATGTGCGTTTCTTATATTCTAAGTTTTTCAGTGCAACTCACTCATATACTATGTACTACACTGTGCGTTTCTTATATTCTTAGTTTTTCAGTGCAACTCACTCATATACTATGTACTACACTGTGCGTTTCTTATATTCTAAGTTTTTCAGTGCAACTCACTCATATACTATGTACTACACTGTGCGTTTCTTATATTCTAAGTTTTTCAGTGCAACTCACTCATATACTATGTACTACACTGTGCGTTTCTTATATTCTAAGTTTTTCAGTGCAACTCACTCATATACTATGTACTACACTGTGCGTTTCTTATATTCTAAGTTTTTCAGTGCAACTCACTCATATACTATGTACTACACTGTGCGTTTCTTATATTCTTAGTTTTTCAGTGCAACTCACACATATACTATGTACTACACTGTGCGTTTCTTATATTCTAAGTTTTTCAGTGCAACTCACTCATATACTATGTACTACACTGTGCGTTTCTTATATTCTAAGTTTTTCAGTGCAACTAACTCATATACTATGTACTACACTGTGCGTTTCTTATATTCTAAGTTTTTCAGTGCAACTCACTCCTATACTATGTACTATACTGTGCGTTTCTTATATTCTTAGTTTTTCAGTGCAACTCACTCATATACTATGTACTACACTGTGCGTTTCTTATATTCTAAGTTTTTCAGTGCAACTCACTCATATACTATGTACTACACTGGTCGTTTCTTATATTCTAAGTTTTTCAGTGCAACTCACTCATATACTATGTACTACAATGTGCGTTTCTTATATTCTAAGTTTTTCAGTGCAACTCACTCATATACTATGTACTACACTGTGCGTTTCTTATATTCTTAGTTTTTCAGTGCAACTCACTCATATACTATGTACTACACTGTGCGTTTCTTATATTCTAAGTTTTTCAGTGCAACTCACTCATATACTATGTACTACACTGTGCGTTTCTTATATTCTAAGTTTTTCAGTGCAACTCACTCATATACTATGTACTACACTGTGCGTTTCTTATATTCTAAGTTTTTCAGTGCAACTCACTCATATACTATGTACTACACTGTGCGTTTCTTATATTCTAAGTTTTTCAGTGCAACTCACTCATATACTATGTACTACACTGTGCGTTTCTTATATTCTTAGTTTTTCAGTGCAACTCACACATATACTATGTACTACACTGTGCGTTTCTTATATTCTAAGTTTTTCAGTGCAACTCACTCATATACTATGTACTACACTGTGCGTTTCTTATATTCTAAGTTTTTCAGTGCAACTCACTCATATACTATGTACTACACTGTGCGTTTCTTATATTCTAAGTTTTTCAGTGCAACTCACTCCTATACTATGTACTATACTGTGCGTTTCTTATATTCTTAGTTTTTCAGTGCAACTCACTCATATACTATGTACTACACTGTGCGTTTCTTATATTCTAAGTTTTTCAGTGCAACTCACTCATATACTATGTACTACACTGTGCGTTTCTTATATTCTAAGTTTTTCAGTGCAACTCACTCATATACTATGTACTACAATGTGCGTTTCTTATATTCTAAGTTTTTCAGTGCAACTCACTCATATACTATGTACTACACTGTGCGTTTCTTATATTCTTAGTTTTTCAGTGCAACTCACTCATATACTATGTACTACACTGTGCGTTTCTTATATTCTAAGTTTTTCAGTGCAACTCACTCATATACTATGTACTACACTGTGCGTTTCTTATATTCTAAGTTTTTCAGTGCAACTCACTCATATACTATGTACTACACTGTGCGTTTCTTATATTCTAAGTTTTTCAGTGCAACTCACTCATATACTATGTACTACACTGTGCGTTTCTTATATTCTAAGTTTTTCAGTGCAACTCACTCATATACTATGTACTACACTGTGCGTTTCTTATATTCTTAGTTTTTCAGTGCAACTCACACATATACTATGTACTACACTGTGCGTTTCTTATATTCTAAGTTTTTCAGTGCAACTCACTCATATACTATGTACTACACTGTGCGTTTCTTATATTCTAAGTTTTTCAGTGCAACTCACTCATATACTATGTACTACACTGTGCGTTTCTTATATTCTAAGTTTTTCAGTGCAACTCACTCATATACTATGTACTACACTGTGCGTTTCTTATACTCTAAGTTTTTCAGTGCAACTCACTCATATACTATGTATTACACTGTGCGTTTCTTATATTCTAAGTTTTTCAGTGCAACTCACTCATATACTATGTACTACACTGTGCATTTCGTGTAATGCCGGTTTTTCAGTAAATTCTAAGTTTTTCAGTGCAACTCACTCATATACTATATACTACACTATGCGTTTCTTATATTCTAAGTTTTTCAGTGCAGTCACTCATATACTATGTACTACACTGTGCGTTTCTTATATTCTAAGTTTTTCAGTGCAACTCACTCATATACTATGTACTACACTGTGCGTTTCTTATATTCTAAGTTTTTCAGTGCAACTCACTCATATACTATGTACTACACTGTGCGTTTCTTATATTCTAAGTTTTTCAGTGCAACTCACTCATATACTATGTACTACACTGTGCATTTCGTGTAATGCTGGTTTTTCTGTAAATTCTAAGTTTTTCAGTGCAACTCACTCATATACTATGTACTACACTGTGTGTTTCTTATATTCTAAGTTTTTCAGTGCAACTCACTCATATACTATGTACTATTTCTTATATTCTAAGTTTTTCAGTGCAACTCACTCATATACTATGTACTACAATGTGCGTTTCTTATATTCTAAGTTTTTCAGTGCAACTCACTCATATACTATGTACTACACTGTGCGTTTCTTATATTCTAAGTTTTTCAGTGCAACTCACTCATATACTATGTACTACACTGTGCGTTTCTTATATTCTAAGTTTTTCAGTGCAACTCACTCATATACTATGTACTACACTGTGCGTTTCTTATATTCTAAGTTTTTCAGTGCAACTCACTCATATACTATGTACTACACTGTGCGTTTCTTATATTCTAAGTTTTTCAGTGCAACTCACTCATATACTATGTACTACACTGTGCGTTTCTTATATTCTAAGTTTTTCAGTGCAACTCACTCATATACTATGTACTATACTGTGCGTTTCTTATATTCTTAGTTTTTCAGTGCAACTCACTCAAATACTATGTACTACACTGTGCGTTTCTTATATTCTAAGTTTTTCAGTGCAACTAACTCATATACTATGTACTACACTGTGCGTTTCTTATATTCTAAGTTTTTCAGTGCAACTCACTCATATACTATGTACTACACTGTGCGTTTCTTATATTCTAAGTTTTTCAGTGCAACTCACTCATATACTATGTACTACACTGTGCGTTTCTTATATTCTAAGTTTTTCAGTGCAACTCACTCATATACTATGTACTACACTGTGCGTTTCTTATATTCTTAGTTTTTCAGTGCAACTCACTCATATACTATGTACTACACTGTGCGTTTCTTATATTCTAAGTTTTTCAGTGCAACTCACTCATATACTATGTACTACACTGTGCGTTTCTTATATTCTAAGTTTTTCAGTGCAACTCACTCATATACTATGTACTACACTGTGCGTTTCTTATATTCTAAGTTTTTCAGTGCAACTCACTCATATACTATGTACTACACTGTGCGTTTCTTATATTCTAAGTTTTTCAATGCAACTTACTCATATACTATGTACTACACTGTGCATTTCGTGTAATGCTGGTTTTTCTGTAAATTCTAAGTTTTTCAGTGCAACACACTTATATACTATGTACTACACTGTGCGTTTCTTATATTCTAAGTTTTTCAGTGCAACTCACTCATATACTATGTACTACACTGTGCGTTTCTTATATTCTAAGTTTTTCAGTGCAACTCACTCATATACTATGTACTACAATGTGCGTTTCTTATATTCTAAGTTTTTCAGTGCAACTCACTCATATACTATGTACTACACTGTGCGTTTCTTATATTCTAAGTTTTTCAGTGCAACTCACTCATATACTATGTACTACACTGTGCGTTTCTTATATTCTTAGTTTTTCAGTGCAACTCACTCATATACTATGTATTACACTGTGCGTTTCTTATATTCTAAGTTTTTCAGTGCAACTCACTCATATACTATGTACTACACTGTGCGTTTCTTATATTCTAAGTTTTTAGTGCAACTCACTCATATACTATGTACTACACTGTGCATTTCGTGTAATGCTGGTTTTTCTGTAAATTCTAAGTTTTTCAGTGCAACTCACTCATATACTATGTACTACACTGTGCGTTTCTTATATTCTAAGTTTTTCAGTGCAACTCACTCATATACTATGTACTATACTGTGCGTTTCTTATATTCTTAGTTTTTCAGTGCAACTCACTCATATACTATGTACTACACTGTGCGTTTCTTATATTCTAAGTTTTTCAGTGCAACTCACTCATATACTATGTACTACACTGTGCGTTTCTTATATTCTAAGTTTTTCAGTGCAACTCACTCATATACTATGTACTACACTGTGCATTTCGTGTAATGCTGGTTTTTCTGTAAATTCTAAGTTTTTCAGTGCAACTCACTCATATACTATGTACTACACTGTGCGTTTCTTATATTCTAAGTTTTTCAGTGCAACTCACTCATATACTATGTACTATTTCTTATATTCTAAGTTTTTCAGTGCAACTCACTCATATGCTATGTACTACAATGTGCGTTTCTTATATTCTAAGTTTTTCAGTGCAACTCACTCATATACTATGTACTACACTGTGCGTTTCTTATATTCTAAGTTTTTCAGTGCAACTCACTCATATACTATGTACTACACTGTGCGTTTCTTATATTCTAAGTTTTTCAGTGCAACTCACTCATATACTATGTACTACACTGTGCGTTTCTTATATTCTAAGTTTTTCAGTGCAACTCACTCATATACTATGTACTACACTGTGCGTTTCTTATATTCTAAGTTTTTCAGTGCAACTCACTCATATACTATGTACTACACTGTGCGTTTCTTATATTCTAAGTTTTTCAGTGCAACTCACTCATATACTATGTACTATACTGTGCGTTTCTTATATTCTTAGTTTTTCAGTGCAACTCACTCATATACTATGTACTACACTGTGCGTTTCTTATATTCTAAGTTTTTCAGTGCAACTCACTCATATACTATGTACTATACTGTGCGTTTCTTATATTCTTAGTTTTTCAGTGCAACTCACTCATATACTATGTACTACACTGTGCGTTTCTTATATTCTAAGTTTTTCAGTGCAACTCACTCATATACTATGTACTACACTGTGCGTTTCTTATATTCTAAGTTTTTCAGTGCAACTCACTCATATACTATGTACTACAATGTGCGTTTCTTATATTCTAAGTTTTTCAGTGCAACTCACTCATATACTATGTACTACACTGTGCGTTTCTTATATTCTTAGTTTTTCAGTGCAACTCACTCATATACTATGTACTACACTGTGCGTTTCTTATATTCTAAGTTTTTCAGTGCAACTCACTCATATACTATGTACTACACTGTGCGTTTCTTATATTCTAAGTTTTTCAGTGCAACTCACTCATATACTATGTACTACACTGTGCGTTTCTTATATTCTAAGTTTTTCAGTGCAACTCACTCATATACTATGTACTACACTGTGCGTTTCTTATATTCTAAGTTTTTCAGTGCAACTACTCACTCATATACTATGTACTACAATGTGCGTTTCTTATATTCTTAGTTTTTCAGTGCAACTCACTCATATACTATGTACTACACTGTGCGTTTCTTATATTCTAAGTTTTTCAGTGCAACTCACTCATATACTATGTACTACACTGTGCGTTTCTTATATTCTAAGTTTTTCAGTGCAAGTCACTCATATACTATGTACTACACTGTGCGTTTCTTATATTCTAAGTTTTTCAGTGCAACTCACTCATATACTATGTACTACACTGTGCGTTTCTTATACTCTAAGTTTTTCAGTGCAACTCACTCATATACTATGTATTACACTGTGCGTTTCTTATATTCTAAGTTTTTCAGTGCAACTCACTCATATACTATGTACTACACTGTGCATTTCGTGTAATGCCGGTTTTTCAGTAAATTCTAAGTTTTTCAGTGCAACTCACTCATATACTATGTACTACACTATGCGTTTCTTATATTCTAAGTTTTTCAGTGCAACTCACTCATATACTATGTACTACACTGTGCGTTTCTTATATTCTAAGTTTTTCAGTGCAACTCACTCATATACTATGTACTACACTGTGCGTTTCTTATATTCCAAGTTTTTCAGTGCAACTCACTCATATACTATGTACTACACTGTGCGTTTCTTATATTCTAAGTTTTTCAGTGCAACTCACTCATATACTATGTACTACACTGTGCGTTTCTTATATTCTAAGTTTTTCAGTGCAACTCACTCATATACTATGTACTACACTGTGCATTTCGTGTAATGCTGGTTTTTCTGTAAATTCTAAGTTTTTCAGTGCAACTCACTCATATACTATGTACTACACTGTGCGTTTCTTATATTCTAAGTTTTTCAGTGCAACTCACTCATATACTATGTACTATTTCTTATATTCTAAGTTTTTCAGTGCAACTCACTCATATACTATGTACTACAATGTGCGTTTCTTATATTCTAAGTTTTTCAGTGCAACTCATTCATATACTATGTACTACACTGTGCGTTTCTTATATTCTAAGTTTTTCAGTGCAACTCACTCATATACTATGTACTACACTGTGCGTTTCTTATATTCTAAGTTTTTCAGTGCAACTCACTCATATACTATGTACTACACTGTGCGTTTCTTATATTCTAAGTTTTTCAGTGCAACTCACTCATATACTATGTACTACACTGTGCGTTTCTTATATTCTAAGTTTTTCAGTGCAACTCACTCATATACTATGTACTACACTGTCCGTTTCTTATATTCTAAGTTTTTCAGTGCAACTCACTCATATACTATGTACTACACTGTGCGTTTCTTATATTCTAAGTTTTTCAGTGCAACTCACTCATATACTATGTACTACACTGTGCGTTTCTTATATTCTAAGTTTTTCAGTGCAACTCACTCATATACTATGTACTACACTGTGCGTTTCTTATATTCTAAGTTTTTCAGTGCAACTCACTCATATACTATGTACTACACTGTGCGTTTCTTATATTCTAAGTTTTTCAGTGCAACTCACTCATATACTATGTACTACACTGTGCGTTTCTTATATTCTTAGTTTTTCAGTGCAACTCACTCATATACTATGTACTACACTGTGCGTTTCTTATATTCTAAGTTTTTCAGTGCAACTCACTCATATACTATGTACTACACTGTGCGTTTCTTATATTCTAAGTTTTTCAGTGCAACTCACTCATATACTATGTACTACACTGTGCGTTTCTTATATTCTAAGTTTTTCAGTGCAACTCACTCATATACTATGTACTACACTGTGCGTTTCTTATACTCTAAGTTTTTCAGTGCAACTCACTCATATACTATGTATTACACTGTGCGTTTCTTATATTCTAAGTTTTTCAGTGCAACTCACTCATATACTATGTACTACACTGTGCATTTCGTGTAATGCCGGTTTTTCAATAAATTCTAAGTTTTTCAGTGCAACTCACTCATATACTATGTACTACACTATGCGTTTCTTATATTCTAAGTTTTTCAGTGCAACTCACTCATATACTATGTACTACACTGTGCGTTTCTTATATTCTAAGTTTTTCAGTGCAACTCACTCATATATTATGTACTACACTGTGCGTTACTTATATTCTAAGTTTTTCAGTGCAACTCACTCATATACTATGTACTACACTGTGCGTTTCTTATATTCTAAGTTTTTCAGTGCAACTCACTCATATACTATGTACTACACTGTGCGTTTCTTATATTCTAAGTTTTTCAGTGCAACTCACTCATATACTATGTACTACACTGTGCATTTCGTGTAATGCTGGTTTTTCTGTAAATTCTAAGTTTTTCAGTGCAACTCACTCATATACTATGTACTACACTGTGCGTTTCTTATATTCTAAGTTTTTCAGTGCAACTCACTAATATACTATGTACTATTTCTTATATTCTAAGTTTTTCAGTGCAACTCACTCATATACTATGTACTACAATGTGCGTTTCTTATATTCTAAGTTTTTCAGTGCAACTCACTCATATACTATGTACTACACTGTGCGTTTCTTATATTCTAAGTTTTTCAGTGCAACTCACTCATATACTATGTACTACACTGTGTGTTTCTTATATTCTAAGTTTTTCAGTGCAACTCACTCATATACTATGTACTACACTGTGCGTTTCTTATATTCTAAGTTTTTCAGTGCAACTCACTCATATACTATGTACTACACTGTGCGTTTCTTATATTCTAAGTTTTTCAGTGCAACTCACTCATATACTATGTACTACACTGTGCGTTTCTTATATTCTAAGTTTTTCAGTGCAACTCACTCATATACTATGTACTACACTGTGCGTTTCTTATATTCTAAGTTTTTCAGTGCAACTCACTCATATACTATGTACTATACTGTGCGTTTCTTATATTCTTAGTTTTTCAGTGCAACTCACTCAAATACTATGTACTACACTGTGCGTTTCTTATATTCTAAGTTTTTCAGTGCAACTAACTCATATACTATGTACTACACTGTGCGTTTCTTATATTCTAAGTTTTTCAGTGCAACTCACTCATATACTATGTACTACAATGTTCGTTTCTTATATTCTAAGTTTTTCAGTGCAACTCACTCATATACTATGTACTACACTGTGCGTTTCTTATATTCTAAGTTTTTCAGTGCAACTCACTCATATACTATGTACTACACTGTGCGTTTCTTATATTCTTAGTTTTTCAGTGCAACTCACTCATATACTATGTACTACACTGTGCGTTTCTTATATTCTAAGTTTTTCAGTGCAACTCACTCATATACTATGTACTACACTGTGCGTTTCTTATATTCTAAGTTTTTCAGTGCAACTCACTCATATACTATGTACTACACTGTGTGTTTCTTATATTCTAAGTTTTTCAGTGCAACTCACTCATATACTATGTACTACACTGTGCGTTTCTTATATTCTTAGTTTTTCAGTGCAACTCACTCATATACTATGTACTACACTGTGCGTTTCTTATATTCTAAGTTTTTCAGTGCAACTCACTCATATACTATGTACTACACTGTGCGTTTCTTATATTCTTAGTTTTTCAGTGCAACTCACTCATATACTATGTACTACACTGTGCGTTTCTTATATTCTAAGTTTTTCAGTGCAACTCACTCATATACTATGTACTACACTGTGCGTTTCTTATATTCTAAGTTTTTCAGTGCAACTCACTCATATACTATGTACTACACTGTGCGTTTCTTATATTCTAAGTTTTTCAGTGCAACTCACTCATATACTATGTACTACACTGTGCGTTTCTTATACTCTAAGTTTTTCAGTGCAACTCACTCATATACTATGTACTACACTGTGCGTTTCTTATATTCTAAGTTTTTCAGTGCAACTCACTCATATACTATGTACTACACTGTGCGTTTCTTATATTCTAAGTTTTTCAGTGCAACTCACTCATATACTATGTACTATACTGTGCGTTTCTTATATTCTTAGTTTTTCAGTGCAACTCACTCATATACTATGTACTACACTGTGCGTTTCTTATATTCTAAGTTTTTCAGTGCAACTCACTCATATACTATGTACTATACTGTGCGTTTCTTATATTCTTAGTTTTTCAGTGCAACTCACTCATATACTATGTACTACACTGTGCGTTTCTTATATTCTAAGTTTTTCAGTGCAACTCACTCATATACTATGTACTACACTGTGCGTTTCTTATATTCTAAGTTTTTCAGTGCAACTCACTCATATACTATGTACTACAATGTGCGTTTCTTATATTCTAAGTTTTTCAGTGCAACTCACTCATATACTATGTACTACACTGTGCGTTTCTTATATTCTTAGTTTTTCAGTGCAACTCACTCATATACTATGTACTACACTGTGCGTTTCTTATATTCTAAGTTTTTCAGTGCAACTCACTCATATACTATGTACTACACTGTGCGTTTCTTATATTCTAAGTTTTTCAGTGCAACTCACTCATATACTATGTACTACACTGTGCGTTTCTTATATTCTAAGTTTTTCAGTGCAACTCACTCATATACTATGTACTACACTGTGCGTTTCTTATATTCTAAGTTTTTCAGTGCAACTACTCACTCATATACTATGTACTACAATGTGCGTTTCTTATATTCTTAGTTTTTCAGTGCAACTCACTCATATACTATGTACTACACTGTGCGTTTCTTATATTCTAAGTTTTTCAGTGCAACTCACTCATATACTATGTACTACACTGTGCGTTTCTTATATTCTAAGTTTTTCAGTGCAACTCACTCATATACTATGTACTACACTGTGCGTTTCTTATATTCTAAGTTTTTCAGTGCAACTCACTCATATACTATGTACTACACTGTGCGTTTCTTATACTCTAAGTTTTTCAGTGCAACTCACTCATATACTATGTATTACACTGTGCGTTTCTTATATTCTAAGTTTTTCAGTGCAACTCACTCATATACTATGTACTACACTGTGCATTTCGTGTAATGCCGGTTTTTCAGTAAATTCTAAGTTTTTCAGTGCAACTCACTCATATACTATGTACTACACTATGCGTTTCTTATATTCTAAGTTTTTCAGTGCAACTCACTCATATACTATGTACTACACTGTGCGTTTCTTATATTCTAAGTTTTTCAGTGCAACTCACTCATATACTATGTACTACACTGTGCGTTTCTTATATTCTAAGTTTTTCAGTGCAACTCACTCATATACTATGTACTACACTGTGCGTTTCTTATATTCTAAGTTTTTCAGTGCAACTCACTCATATACTATGTACTACACTGTGCGTTTCTTATATTCTAAGTTTTTCAGTGCAACTCACTCATATACTATGTACTACACTGTGCATTTCGTGTAATGCTGGTTTTTCTGTAAATTCTAAGTTTTTCAGTGCAACTCACTCATATACTATGTACTACACTGTGCGTTTCTTATATTCTAAGTTTTTCAGTGCAACTCACTCATATACTATGTACTATTTCTTATATTCTAAGTTTTTCAGTGCAACTCACTCATATACTATGTACTACAATGTGCGTTTCTTATATTCTAAGTTTTTCAGTGCAACTCATTCATATACTATGTACTACACTGTGCGTTTCTTATATTCTAAGTTTTTCAGTGCAACTCACTCATATACTATGTACTACACTGTGCGTTTCTTATATTCTAAGTTTTTCAGTGCAACTCACTCATATACTATGTACTACACTGTGCGTTTCTTATATTCTAAGTTTTTCAGTGCAACTCACTCATATACTATGTACTACACTGTGCGTTTCTTATATTCTAAGTTTTTCAGTGCAACTCACTCATATACTATGTACTACACTGTGCGTTTCTTATATTCTAAGTTTTTCAGTGCAACTCACTCATATACTATGTACTACACTGTGCGTTTCTTATATTCTAAGTTTTTCAGTGCAACTCACTCATATACTATGTACTACACTGTGCGTTTCTTATATTCTAAGTTTTTCAGTGCAACTCACTCATATACTATGTACTACACTGTGCGTTTCTTATATTCTTAGTTTTTCAGTGCAACTCACTCATATACTATGTACTACACTGTGCGTTTCTTATATTCTAAGTTTTTCAGTGCAACTCACTCATATACTATGTACTACACTGTGCGTTTCTTATATTCTAAGTTTTTCAGTGCAACTCACTCATATACTATGTACTACACTGTGCGTTTCTTATATTCTAAGTTTTTCAGTGCAACTCACTCATATACTATGTACTACACTGTGCGTTTCTTATACTCTAAGTTTTTCAGTGCAACTCACTCATATACTATGTATTACACTGTGCGTTTCTTATATTCTAAGTTTTTCAGTGCAACTCACTCATATACTATGTACTACACTGTGCATTTCGTGTAATGCCGGTTTTTCAATAAATTCTAAGTTTTTCAGTGCAACTCACTCATATACTATGTACTACACTATGCGTTTCTTATATTCTAAGTTTTTCAGTGCAACTCACTCATATACTATGTACTACACTGTGCGTTTCTTATATTCTAAGTTTTTCAGTGCAACTCACTCATATATTATGTACTACACTGTGCGTTACTTATATTCTAAGTTTTTCAGTGCAACTCACTCATATACTATGTACTACACTGTGCGTTTCTTATATTCTAAGTTTTTCAGTGCAACTCACTCATATACTATGTACTACACTGTGCGTTTCTTATATTCTAAGTTTTTCAGTGCAACTCACTCATATACTATGTACTACACTGTGCATTTCGTGTAATGCTGGTTTTTCTGTAAATTCTAAGTTTTTCAGTGCAACTCACTCATATACTATGTACTACACTGTGCGTTTCTTATATTCTAAGTTTTTCAGTGCAACTCACTAATATACTATGTACTATTTCTTATATTCTAAGTTTTTCAGTGCAACTCACTCATATACTATGTACTACAATGTGCGTTTCTTATATTCTAAGTTTTTCAGTGCAACTCACTCATATACTATGTACTACACTGTGCGTTTCTTATATTCTAAGTTTTTCAGTGCAACTCACTCATATACTATGTACTACACTGTGTGTTTCTTATATTCTAAGTTTTTCAGTGCAACTCACTCATATACTATGTACTACACTGTGCGTTTCTTATATTCTAAGTTTTTCAGTGCAACTCACTCATATACTATGTACTACACTGTGCGTTTCTTATACTCTAAGTTTTTCAGTGCAACTCACTCATATACTATGTACTACACTGTGCGTTTCTTATATTCTAAGTTTTTCAGTGCAACTCACTCATATACTATGTACTATACTGTGCGTTTCTTATATTCTTAGTTTTTCAGTGCAACTCACTCAAATACTATGTACTACACTGTGCGTTTCTTATATTCTAAGTTTTTCAGTGCAACTAACTCATATACTATGTACTACACTGTGCGTTTCTTATATTCTAAGTTTTTCAGTGCAACTCACTCATATACTATGTACTACAATGTTCGTTTCTTATATTCTAAGTTTTTCAGTGCAACTCACTCATATACTATGTACTACACTGTGCGTTTCTTATATTCTAAGTTTTTCAGTGCAACTCACTCATATACTATGTACTACACTGTGCGTTTCTTATATTCTTAGTTTTTCAGTGCAACTCACTCATAAACTATGTACTACACTGTGCGTTTCTTATATTCTAAGTTTTTCAGTGCAACTCACTCATATACTATGTACTACACTGTGCGTTTCTTATATTCTAAGTTTTTCAGTGCAACTCACTCATATACTATGTACTACACTGTGTGTTTCTTATATTCTAAGTTTTTCAGTGCAACTCACTCATATACTATGTACTACACTGTGCGTTTCTTATATTCTTAGTTTTTCAGTGCAACTCACTCATATACTATGTACTACACTGTGCGTTTCTTATATTCTAAGTTTTTCAGTGCAACTCACTCATATACTATGTACTACACTGTGCGTTTCTTATATTCTTAGTTTTTCAGTGCAACTCACTCATATACTATGTACTACACTGTGCGTTTCTTATATTCTAAGTTTTTCAGTGCAACTCACTCATATACTATGTACTACACTGTGCGTTTCTTATATTCTAAGTTTTTCAGTGCAACTCACTCATATACTATGTACTACACTGTGCGTTTCTTATATTCTAAGTTTTTCAGTGCAACTCACTCATATACTATGTACTACACTGTGCGTTTCTTATATTCTAAGTTTTTCAGTGCAACTCACTCATATACTATGTACTACACTGTGCGTTTCTTATATTCTAAGTTTTTCAGTGCAACTCACTCATATACTATGTACTACACTGTGCGTTTCTTATATTCTTAGTTTTTCAGTGCAACTCACTCATATACTATGTACTACACTGTGCGTTTCTTATATTCTAAGTTTTTCAGTGCAACTCACTCATATACTATGTACTACACTGTGCGTTTCTTATATTCTAAGTTTTTCAGTGCAACTCACTCATATACTATGTACTACAATGTGCGTTTCTTATATTCTAAGTTTTTCAGTGCAACTCACTCATATACTATGTACTACACTGTGCGTTTCTTATATTCTTAGTTTTTCAGTGCAACTCACTCATATACTATGTACTACACTGTGCGTTTCTTATATTCTAAGTTTTTCAGTGCAACTCACTCATATACTATGTACTACACTGTGCGTTTCTTATATTCTAAGTTTTTCAGTGCAACTCACTCATATACTATGTACTACACTGTGCGTTTCTTATATTCTAAGTTTTTCAGTGCAACTCACTCATATACTATGTACTACACTGTGCGTTTCTTATATTCTAAGTTTTTCAGTGCAACTCACTCATATACTATGTACTACACTGTGCGTTTCTTATATTCTTAGTTTTTCAGTGCAACTCACTCATATACTATGTACTACACTGTGCGTTTCTTATATTCTAAGTTTTTCAGTGCAACTCACTCATATACTATGTACTACACTGTGCGTTTCTTATATTCTAAGTTTTTCAGTGCAACTCACTCATATACTATGTACTACACTGTGCGTTTCTTATATTCTAAGTTTTTCAGTGCAACTCACTCATATACTATGTACTACACTGTGCGTTTCTTATACTCTAAGTTTTTCAGTGCAACTCACTCGTATACTATGTATTACACTGTGCGTTTCTTATATTCTAAGTTTTTCAGTGCAACTCACTCATATACTATGTACTATACTGTGCATTTCGTGTAATGCCGGTTTTTCAGTAAATTCTAAGTTTTTCAGTGCAACTCACTCATATACTATGTACTACACTATGCGTTTCTTATATTCTAAGTTTTTCAGTGCAACTCACTCATATACTATGTACTACACTGTGCGTTTCTTATATTCTAAGTTTTTCAGTGCAACTCACTCATATACTATGTACTACACTGTGCGTTTCTTATATTCTAAGTTTTTCAGTGCAACTCACTCATATACTATGTACTACACTGTGCGTTTCTTATATTCTAAGTTTTTCAGTGCAACTCACTCATATACTATGTACTACACTGTGCGTTTCTTATATTCTAAGTTTTTCAGTGCAACTCACTCATATACTATGTACTACACTGTGCATTTCGTGTAATGCTGGTTTTTCTGTAAATTCTAAGTTTTTCAGTGCAACTCACTCATATACTATGTACTACACTGTGCGTTTCTTATATTCTAAGTTTTTCAGTGCAACTCACTCATATACTATGTACTACAATGTGCGTTTCTTATATTCTAAGTTTTTCAGTGCAACTCACTCATATACTATGTACTACACTGTGCGTTTCTTATATTCTAAGTTTTTCAGTGCAACTCACTCATATACTATGTACTACACTGTGCGTTTCTTATATTCTAAGTTTTTCAGTGCAACTCACTCATATACTATGTACTACACTGTGCGTTTCTTATATTCTAAGTTTTTCAGTGCAACTCACTCATATACTATGTACTACACTGTGCGTTTCTTATATTCTAAGTTTTTCAGTGCAACTCACTCATATACTATGTACTACACTGTGCGTTTCTTATATTCTAAGTTTTTCAGTGCAACTCACTCATATACTATGTACTACACTGTGCGTTTCTTATATTCTAAGTTTTTCAGTGCAACTCACTCATATACTATGTACTACACTGTGCGTTTCTTATATTCTAAGTTTTTCAGTGCAACTCACTCATATACTATGTACTACACTGTGCGTTTCTTATATTCTTTGTTTTTCAGTGCAACTCACTCATATACTATGTACTACACTGTGCGTTTCTTATATTCTAAGTTTTTCAGTGCAACTCACTCATATACTATGTACTACACTGTGCGTTTCTTATATTCTAAGTTTTTCAGTGCAACTCACTCATATACTATGTACTACACTGTGCGTTTCTTATATTCTAAGTTTTTCAGTGCAACTCACTCATATACTATGTACTACACTGTGCGTTTCTTATACTCTAAGTTTTTCAGTGCAACTCACTCATATACTATGTATTACACTGTGCGTTTCTTATATTCTAAGTTTTTCAGTGCAACTCACTCATATACTATGTACTACACTGTGCATTTCGTGTAATGCCGGTTTTTCAGTAAATTCTAAGTTTTTCAGTGCAACTCACTCATATACTATGTACTACACTATGCGTTTCTTATATTCTAAGTTTTTCAGTGCAACTCACTCATATACTATGTACTACACTGTGCGTTTCTTATATTCTAAGTTTTTCAGTGCAACTCACTCATATATTATGTACTACACTGTGCGTTTCTTATATTCTAAGTTTTTCAGTGCAACTCACTCATATACTATGTACTACACTGTGCGTTTCTTATATTCTAAGTTTTTCAGTGCAACTCACTCATATACTATGTACTACACTGTGCATTTCGTGTAATGCTGGTTTTTCTGTAAATTCTAAGTTTTTCAGTGCAACTCACTCATATACTATGTACTACACTGTGCGTTTCTTATATTCTAAGTTTTTCAGTGCAACTCACTCATATACTATGTACTATTTCTTATATTCTAAGTTTTTCAGTGCAACTCACTCATATACTATGTACTACAATGTGCGTTTCTTATATTCTAAGTTTTTCAGTGCAACTCACTCATATACTATGTACTACACTGTGCGTTTCTTATATTCTAAGTTTTTCAGTGCAACTCACTCAAATACTATGTACTACACTGTGCGTTTCTTATATTCTAAGTTTTTCAGTGCAACTAACTCATATACTATGTACTACACTGTGCGTTTCTTATATTCTAAGTTTTTCAGTGCAACTCACTCATATACTATGTACTACAATGTTCGTTTCTTATATTCTAAGTTTTTCAGTGCAACTCACTCATATACTATGTACTACACTGTGCGTTTCTTATATTCTAAGTTTTTCAGTGCAACTCACTCATATACTATGTACTACACTGTGCGTTTCTTATATTCTTAGTTTTTCAGTGCAACTCACTCATAAACTATGTACTACACTGTGCGTTTCTTATATTCTAAGTTTTTCAGTGCAACTCACTCATATACTATGTACTACACTGTGCGTTTCTTATATTCTAAGTTTTTCAGTGCAACTCACTCATATACTATGTACTACACTGTGTGTTTCTTATATTCTAAGTTTTTCAGTGCAACTCACTCATATACTATGTACTACACTGTGCGTTTCTTATATTCTTAGTTTTTCAGTGCAACTCACTCATATACTATGTACTACACTGTGCGTTTCTTATATTCTAAGTTTTTCAGTGCAACTCACTCATATACTATGTACTACACTGTGCGTTTCTTATATTCTTAGTTTTTCAGTGCAACTCACTCATATACTATGTACTACACTGTGCGTTTCTTATATTCTAAGTTTTTCAGTGCAACTCACTCATATACTATGTACTACACTGTGCGTTTCTTATATTCTAAGTTTTTCAGTGCAACTCACTCATATACTATGTACTACACTGTGCGTTTCTTATATTCTAAGTTTTTCAGTGCAACTCACTCATATACTATGTACTACACTGTGCGTTTCTTATATTCTAAGTTTTTCAGTGCAACTCACTCATATACTATGTACTACACTGTGCGTTTCTTATATTCTAAGTTTTTCAGTGCAACTCACTCATATACTATGTACTACACTGTGCGTTTCTTATATTCTTAGTTTTTCAGTGCAACTCACTCATATACTATGTACTACACTGTGCGTTTCTTATATTCTAAGTTTTTCAGTGCAACTCACTCATATACTATGTACTACACTGTGCGTTTCTTATATTCTAAGTTTTTCAGTGCAACTCACTCATATACTATGTACTACAATGTGCGTTTCTTATATTCTAAGTTTTTCAGTGCAACTCACTCATATACTATGTACTACACTGTGCGTTTCTTATATTCTTAGTTTTTCAGTGCAACTCACTCATATACTATGTACTACACTGTGCGTTTCTTATATTCTAAGTTTTTCAGTGCAACTCACTCATATACTATGTACTACACTGTGCGTTTCTTATATTCTAAGTTTTTCAGTGCAACTCACTCATATACTATGTACTACACTGTGCGTTTCTTATATTCTAAGTTTTTCAGTGCAACTCACTCATATACTATGTACTACACTGTGCGTTTCTTATATTCTTAGTTTTTCAGTGCAACTCACTCATATACTATGTACTACACTGTGCGTTTCTTATATTCTAAGTTTTTCAGTGCAACTCACTCATATACTATGTACTACACTGTGCGTTTCTTATATTCTAAGTTTTTCAGTGCAACTCACTCATATACTATGTACTACACTGTGCGTTTCTTATATTCTAAGTTTTTCAGTGCAACTCACTCATATACTATGTACTACACTGTGCGTTTCTTATACTCTAAGTTTTTCAGTGCAACTCACTCGTATACTATGTATTACACTGTGCGTTTCTTATATTCTAAGTTTTTCAGTGCAACTCACTCATATACTATGTACTACACTGTGCATTTCGTGTAATGCCGGTTTTTCAGTAAATTCTAAGTTTTTCAGTGCAACTCACTCATATACTATGTACTACACTATGCGTTTCTTATATTCTAAGTTTTTCAGTGCAACTCACTCATATACTATGTACTACACTGTGCGTTTCTTATATTCTAAGTTTTTCAGTGCAACTCACTCATATACTATGTACTACACTGTGCGTTTCTTATATTCTAAGTTTTTCAGTGCAACTCACTCATATACTATGTACTACACTGTGCGTTTCTTATATTCTAAGTTTTTCAGTGCAACTCACTCATATACTATGTACTACACTGTGCGTTTCTTATATTCTAAGTTTTTCAGTGCAACTCACTCATATACTATGTACTACACTGTGCATTTCGTGTAATGCTGGTTTTTCTGTAAATTCTAAGTTTTTCAGTGCAACTCACTCATATACTATGTACTACACTGTGCGTTTCTTATATTCTAAGTTTTTCAGTGCAACTCACTCATATACTATGTACTACAATGTGCGTTTCTTATATTCTAAGTTTTTCAGTGCAACTCACTCATATACTATGTACTACACTGTGCGTTTCTTATATTCTAAGTTTTTCAGTGCAACTCACTCATATACTATGTACTACACTGTGCGTTTCTTATATTCTAAGTTTTTCAGTGCAACTCACTCATATACTATGTACTACACTGTGCGTTTCTTATATTCTAAGTTTTTCAGTGCAACTCACTCATATACTATGTACTACACTGTGCGTTTCTTATATTCTAAGTTTTTCAGTGCAACTCACTCATATACTATGTACTACACTGTGCGTTTCTTATATTCTAAGTTTTTCAGTGCAACTCACTCATATACTATGTACTACACTGTGCGTTTCTTATATTCTAAGTTTTTCAGTGCAACTCACTCATATACTATGTACTACACTGTGCGTTTCTTATATTCTAAGTTTTTCAGTGCAACTCACTCATATACTATGTACTACACTGTGCGTTTCTTATATTCTTTGTTTTTCAGTGCAACTCACTCATATACTATGTACTACACTGTGCGTTTCTTATATTCTAAGTTTTTCAGTGCAACTCACTCATATACTATGTACTACACTGTGCGTTTCTTATATTCTAAGTTTTTCAGTGCAACTCACTCATATACTATGTACTACACTGTGCGTTTCTTATATTCTAAGTTTTTCAGTGCAACTCACTCATATACTATGTACTACACTGTGCGTTTCTTATACTCTAAGTTTTTCAGTGCAACTCACTCATATACTATGTATTACACTGTGCGTTTCTTATATTCTAAGTTTTTCAGTGCAACTCACTCATATACTATGTACTACACTGTGCATTTCGTGTAATGCCGGTTTTTCAGTAAATTCTAAGTTTTTCAGTGCAACTCACTCATATACTATGTACTACACTATGCGTTTCTTATATTCTAAGTTTTTCAGTGCAACTCACTCATATACTATGTACTACACTGTGCGTTTCTTATATTCTAAGTTTTTCAGTGCAACTCACTCATATATTATGTACTACACTGTGCGTTTCTTATATTCTAAGTTTTTCAGTGCAACTCACTCATATACTATGTACTACACTGTGCGTTTCTTATATTCTAAGTTTTTCAGTGCAACTCACTCATATACTATGTACTACACTGTGCATTTCGTGTAATGCTGGTTTTTCTGTAAATTCTAAGTTTTTCAGTGCAACTCACTCATATACTATGTACTACACTGTGCGTTTCTTATATTCTAAGTTTTTCAGTGCAACTCACTCATATACTATGTACTATTTCTTATATTCTAAGTTTTTCAGTGCAACTCACTCATATACTATGTACTACAATGTGCGTTTCTTATATTCTAAGTTTTTCAGTGCAACTCACTCATATACTATGTACTACACTGTGCGTTTCTTATATTCTAAGTTTTTCAGTGCAACTCACTCATATACTATGTACTACACTGTGCGTTTCTTATATTCTAAGTTTTTCAGTGCAACTCACTCATATACTATGTACTACACTGTGCGTTTCTTATATTCTAAGTTTTTCAGTGCAACTCACTCATATACTATGTACTACACTGTGCGTTTCTTATATTCTAAGTTTTTCAGTGCAACTCACTCATATACTATGTACTACACTGTGCGTTTCTTATATTCTAAGTTTTTCAGTGCAACTCACTCATATACTATGTACTACACTGTGCGTTTCTTATATTCTAAGTTTTTCAGTGCAACTCACTCATATACTATGTACTACACTGTGCGTTTCTTATATTCTTAGTTTTTCAGTGCAACTCACTCATATACTATGTACTACACTGTGCGTTTCTTATATTCTAAGTTTTTCAGTGCAACTCACTCATATACTATGTACTACACTGTGCGTTTCTTATATTCTAAGTTTTTCAGTGCAACTCACTCATATACTATGTACTACACTGTGCGTTTCTTATATTCTAAGTTTTTCAGTGCAACTCACTCATATACTATGTACTACACTGTGCGTTTCTTATATTCTAAGTTTTTCAGTGCAACTCACTCATATACTATGTACTACACTGTGCGTTTCTTATATTCTAAGTTTTTCAGTGCAACTCACTCATATACTATGTACTACACTGTGCGTTTCTTATATTCTTAGTTTTTCAGTGCAACTCACTCATATACTATGTACTACACTGTGCGTTTCTTATATTCTAAGTTTTTCAGTGCAACTCACTCATATACTATGTACTACACTGTGCGTTTCTTATATTCTAAGTTTTTCAGTGCAACTCACTCATATACTATGTACTACAATGTGCGTTTCTTATATTCTAAGTTTTTCAGTGCAACTCACTCATATACTATGTACTACACTGTGCGTTTCTTATATTCTTAGTTTTTCAGTGCAACTCACTCATATACTATGTACTACACTGTGCGTTTCTTATATTCTAAGTTTTTCAGTGCAACTCACTCATATACTATGTACTACACTGTGCGTTTCTTATATTCTAAGTTTTTCAGTGCAACTCACTCATATACTATGTACTACACTGTGCGTTTCTTATATTCTAAGTTTTTCAGTGCAACTCACTCATATACTATGTACTACACTGTGCGTTTCTTATATTCTAAGTTTTTCAGTGCAACTCACTCATATACTATGTACTACACTGTGCGTTTCTTATATTCTTAGTTTTTCAGTGCAACTCACTCATATACTATGTACTACACTGTGCGTTTCTTATATTCTAAGTTTTTCAGTGCAACTCACTCATATACTATGTACTACACTGTGCGTTTCTTATATTCTAAGTTTTTCAGTGCAACTCACTCATATACTATGTACTACACTGTGCGTTTCTTATATTCTAAGTTTTTCAGTGCAACTCACTCATATACTATGTACTACACTGTGCGTTTCTTATACTCTAAGTTTTTCAGTGCAACTCACTCGTATACTATGTATTACACTGTGCGTTTCTTATATTCTAAGTTTTTCAGTGCAACTCACTCATATACTATGTACTACACTGTGCATTTCGTGTAATGCCGGTTTTTCAGTAAATTCTAAGTTTTTCAGTGCAACTCACTCATATACTATGTACTACACTATGCGTTTCTTATATTCTAAGTTTTTCAGTGCAACTCACTCATATACTATGTACTACACTGTGCGTTTCTTATATTCTAAGTTTTTCAGTGCAACTCACTCATATACTATGTACTACACTGTGCGTTTCTTATATTCTAAGTTTTTCAGTGCAACTCACTCATATACTATGTACTACACTGTGCGTTTCTTATATTCTAAGTTTTTCAGTGCAACTCACTCATATACTATGTACTACACTGTGCGTTTCTTATATTCTAAGTTTTTCAGTGCAACTCACTCATATACTATGTACTACACTGTGCATTTCGTGTAATGCTGGTTTTTCTGTAAATTCTAAGTTTTTCAGTGCAACTCACTCATATACTATGTACTACACTGTGCGTTTCTTATATTCTAAGTTTTTCAGTGCAACTCACTCATATACTATGTACTACAATGTGCGTTTCTTATATTCTAAGTTTTTCAGTGCAACTCACTCATATACTATGTACTACACTGTGCGTTTCTTATATTCTAAGTTTTTCAGTGCAACTCACTCATATACTATGTACTACACTGTGCGTTTCTTATATTCTAAGTTTTTCAGTGCAACTCACTCATATACTATGTACTACACTGTGCGTTTCTTATATTCTAAGTTTTTCAGTGCAACTCACTCATATACTATGTACTACACTGTGCGTTTCTTATATTCTAAGTTTTTCAGTGCAACTCACTCATATACTATGTACTACACTGTGCGTTTCTTATATTCTAAGTTTTTCAGTGCAACTCACTCATATACTATGTACTACACTGTGCGTTTCTTATATTCTAAGTTTTTCAGTGCAACTCACTCATATACTATGTACTACACTGTGCGTTTCTTATATTCTAAGTTTTTCAGTGCAACTCACTCATATACTATGTACTACACTGTGCGTTTCTTATATTCTTAGTTTTTCAGTGCAACTCACTCATATACTATGTACTACACTGTGCGTTTCTTATATTCTAAGTTTTTCAGTGCAACTCACTCATATACTATGTACTACACTGTGCGTTTCTTATATTCTAAGTTTTTCAGTGCAACTCACTCATATACTATGTACTACACTGTGCGTTTCTTATATTCTAAGTTTTTCAGTGCAACTCACTCATATACTATGTACTACACTGTGCGTTTCTTATACTCTAAGTTTTTCAGTGCAACTCACTCATATACTATGTATTACACTGTGCGTTTCTTATATTCTAAGTTTTTCAGTGCAACTCACTCATATACTATGTACTACACTGTGCATTTCGTGTAATGCCGGTTTTTCAGTAAATTCTAAGTTTTTCAGTGCAACTCACTCATATACTATGTACTACACTATGCGTTTCTTATATTCTAAGTTTTTCAGTGCAACTCACTCATATACTATGTACTACACTGTGCGTTTCTTATATTCTAAGTTTTTCAGTGCAACTCACTCATATATTATGTACTACACTGTGCGTTTCTTATATTCTAAGTTTTTCAGTGCAACTCACTCATATACTATGTACTACACTGTGCGTTTCTTATATTCTAAGTTTTTCAGTGCAACTCACTCATATACTATGTACTACACTGTGCATTTCGTGTAATGCTGGTTTTTCTGTAAATTCTAAGTTTTTCAGTGCAACTCACTCATATACTATGTACTACACTGTGCGTTTCTTATATTCTAAGTTTTTCAGTGCAACTCACTCATATACTATGTACTATTTCTTATATTCTAAGTTTTTCAGTGCAACTCACTCATATACTATGTACTACAATGTGCGTTTCTTATATTCTAAGTTTTTCAGTGCAACTCACTCATATACTATGTACTACACTGTGCGTTTCTTATATTCTAAGTTTTTCAGTGCAACTCACTCATATACTATGTACTACACTGTGCGTTTCTTATATTCTAAGTTTTTCAGTGCAACTCACTCATATACTATGTACTACACTGTGCGTTTCTTATATTCTAAGTTTTTCAGTGCAACTCACTCATATACTATGTACTACACTGTGCGTTTCTTATATTCTAAGTTTTTCAGTGCAACTCACTCATATACTATGTACTACACTGTGCGTTTCTTATATTCTAAGTTTTTCAGTGCAACTCACTCATATACTATGTACTACACTGTGCGTTTCTTATATTCTAAGTTTTTCAGTGCAACTCACTCATATACTATGTACTACACTGTGCGTTTCTTATATTCTTAGTTTTTCAGTGCAACTCACTCATATACTATGTACTACACTGTGCGTTTCTTATATTCTAAGTTTTTCAGTGCAACTCACTCATATACTATGTACTACACTGTGCGTTTCTTATATTCTAAGTTTTTCAGTGCAACTCACTCATATACTATGTACTACACTGTGCGTTTCTTATATTCTAAGTTTTTCAGTGCAACTCACTCATATACTATGTACTACACTGTGCGTTTCTTATATTCTAAGTTTTTCAGTGCAACTTACTCATATACTATGTACTACACTGTGCATTTCGTGTAATGCTGGTTTTTCTGTAAATTCTAAGTTTTTCAGTGCAACTCACTCATATACTATGTACTATACTGTGCGTTTCTTATATTCTAAGTTTTTCAGTGCAACTCACTCATATACTATGTACTACACTGTGCGTTTCTTATATTCTAAGTTTTTCAGTGCAACTCACTCATATACTATGTACTACAATGTGCGTTTCTTATATTCTAAGTTTTTCAGTGCAACTCACTCATATACTATGTACTACACTGTGCGTTTCTTATATACTAAGTTTTTCAGTGCAACTCACTCATATACTATGTACTACACTGTGCGTTTCTTATATTCTAAGTTTTTCAGTGCAACTCACTCATATACTATGTACTACACTGTGCGTTTCTTATATTCTAAGTTTTTCAGTGCAACTCACTCATATACTATGTACTACACTGTGCGTTTCTTATATTCTAAGTTTTTCAGTGCAACTCACTCATATACTATGTACTACACTGTGCGTTTCTTATATTCTAAGTTTTTCAGTGCAACTCACTCATATACTATGTACTACACTGTGCGTTTCTTATATTCTTAGTTTTTCAGTGCAACTCACTCATATACTATGTACTACACTGTGCGTTTCTTATATTCTAAGTTTTTCAGTGCAACTCACTCATATACTATGTACTACACTGTGCGTTTCTTATATTCTAAGTTTTTCAGTGCAACTCACTCATATACTATGTACTACACTGTGCGTTTCTTATATTCTAAGTTTTTCAGTGCAACTCACTCATATACTATGTACTACACTGTGCGTTTCTTATATTCTAAGTTTTTCAGTGCAACTTACTCATATACTATGTACTACACTGTGCATTTCGTGTAATGCTGGTTTTTCTGTAAATTCTAAGTTTTTCAGTGCAACTCACTCATATACTATGTACTATACTGTGCGTTTCTTATATTCTAAGTTTTTCAGTGCAACTCACTCATATACTATGTACTACACTGTGCGTTTCTTATATTCTAAGTTTTTCAGTGCAACTCACTCATATACTATGTACTACAATGTGCGTTTCTTATATTCTAAGTTTTTCAGTGCAACTCACTCATATACTATGTACTACACTGTGCGTTTCTTATATACTAAGTTTTTCAGTGCAACTCACTCATATACTATGTACTACACTGTGCGTTTCTTATATTCTTAGTTTTTCAGTGCAACTCACTCATATACTATGTACTACACTGTGCGTTTCTTATATTCTAAGTTTTTCAGTGAAACTCACTCATATACTATGTACTACACTGTGCGTTTCTTATATTCTAAGTTTTTCAGTGCAACTCACTCATATACTATGTACTACACTGTGCGTTTCTTATATTCTAAGTTTTTCAGTGCAACTCACTCATATACTATGTACTACACTGTGCGTTTCTTATATTCTAAGTTTTTCAGTGCAACTCACTCATATACTATGTACTACACTGTGCGTTTCTTATACTCTAAGTTTTTCAGTGCAACTCACTCGTATACTATGTATTACACTGTGCGTTTCTTATATTCTAAGTTTTTCAGTGCAACTCACTCATATACTATGTACTACACTATGCGTTTCTTATATTCTAAGTTTTTCAGTGCAACTCACTCATATACTATGTACTACACTGTGCGTTTCTTATATTCTAAGTTTTTCAGTGCAACTCACTCATATACTATGTACTACACTGTGCGTTTCTTATATTCTAAGTTTTTCAGTGCAACTCACTCATATACTATGTACTACACTGTGCGTTTCTTATATTCTAAGTTTTTCAGTGCAACTCACTCATATACTATGTACTACACTGTGCGTTTCTTATATTCTAAGTTTTTCAGTGCAACTCACTCATATACTATGTACTACACTGTGCGTTTCTTATATTCTAAGTTTTTCAGTGCAACTCACTCATATACTATGTACTACACTGTGCGTTTCTTATATTCTAAGTTTTTCAGTGCAACTCACTCATATACTATGTACTACACTGTGCGTTTCTTATATTCTAAGTTTTTCAGTGCAACTCACTCATATACTATGTACTACACTGTGCGTTTCTTATATTCTTAGTTTTTCAGTGCAACTCACTCATATACTATGTACTACACTGTGCGTTTCTTATATTCTAAGTTTTTCAGTGCAACTCACTCATATACTATGTACTACACTGTGCGTTTCTTATACTCTAAGTTTTTCAGTGGAACTCACTCATATACTATGTACTACACTGTGCGTTTCTTATATTCTAAGTTTTTCAGTGCAACTCACTCATATACTATGTACTACACTGTGCATTTCGTGTAATGCCGGTTTTTCAGTAAATTCTAAGTTTTTCAGTGCAACTCACTCATATACTATGTACTACACTATGCGTTTCTTATATTCTAAGTTTTTCAGTGCAACTCACTCATATATTATGTACTACACTGTGCGTTTCTTATATTCTAAGTTTTTCAGTGCAACTCACTCATATACTATGTACTACACTGTGCGTTTCTTATATTCTAAGTTTTTCAGTGCAACTCACTCATATACTATGTACTACAATGTGCATTTCGTGTAATGCTGGTTTTTCTGTAAATTCTAAGTTTTTCAGTGCAACTCACTCATATACTATGTACTACACTGTGCGTTTCTTATATTCTAAGTTTTTCAGTGCAACTCACTCATATACTATGTACTATTTCTTATATTCTAAGTTTTTCAGTGCAACTCACTCATATACTATGTACTACAATGTGCGTTTCTTATATTCTAAGTTTTTCAGTGCAACTCACTCATATACTATGTACTACACTGTGCGTTTCTTATATTCTAAGTTTTTCAGTGCAACTCACTCATATACTATGTACTACACTGTGCGTTTCTTATATTCTAAGTTTTTCAGTGCAACTCACTCATATACTATGTACTACACTGTGCGTTTCTTATATTCTAAGTTTTTCAGTGCAACTCACTCATATACTATGTACTACACTGTGCGTTTCTTATACTCTAAGTTTTTCAGTGCAACTCACTCGTATACTATGTATTACACTGTGCGTTTCTTATATTCTAAGTTTTTCAGTGCAACTCACTCATATACTATGTACTACACTGTGCATTTCGTGTAATGCCGGTTTTTCAGTAAATTCTAAGTTTTTCAGTGCAACTCACTCATATACTATGTACTACACTATGCATTTCTTATATTCTAAGTTTTTCAGTGCAACTCACTCATATACTATGTACTACACTGTGCGTTTCTTATATTCTAAGTTTTTCAGTGCAACTCACTCATATACTATGTACTACACTGTGCGTTTCTTATATTCTAAGTTTTTCAGTGCAACTCACTCATATACTATGTACTACACTGTGCGTTTCTTATATTCTAAGTTTTTCAGTGCAACTCACTCATATACTATGTACTACACTGTGCGTTTCTTATATTCTAAGTTTTTCAGTGCAACTCACTCATATACTATGTACTACACTGTGCATTTCGTGTAATGCTGGTTTTTCTGTAAATTCTAAGTTTTTCAGTGCAACTCACTCATATACTATGTACTACACTGTGCGTTTCTTATATTCTAAGTTTTTCAGTGCAACTCACTCATATACTATGTACTACAATGTGCGTTTCTTATATTCTAAGTTTTTCAGTGCAACTCACTCATATACTATGTACTACACTGTGCGTTTCTTATATTCTAAGTTTTTCAGTGCAACTCACTCATATACTATGTACTACACTGTGCGTTTCTTATATTCTAAGTTTTTCAGTGCAACTCACTCATATACTATGTACTACACTGTGCGTTTCTTATATTCTAAGTTTTTCAGTGCAACTCACTCATATACTATGTACTACACTGTGCGTTTCTTATATTCTAAGTTTTTCAGTGCAACTCACTCATATACTATGTACTACACTGTGCGTTTCTTATATTCTAAGTTTTTCAGTGCAACTCACTCATATACTATGTACTACACTGTGCGTTTCTTATATTCTAAGTTTTTCAGTGCAACTCACTCATATACTATGTACTACACTGTGCGTTTCTTATATTCTAAGTTTTTCAGTGCAACTCACTCATATACTATGTACTACACTGTGCGTTTCTTATATTCTTAGTTTTTCAGTGCAACTCACTCATATACTATGTACTACACTGTGCGTTTCTTATATTCTAAGTTTTTCAGTGAAACTCACTCATATACTATATACTACACTGTGCGTTTCTTATATTCTAAGTTTTTCAGTGCAACTCACTCATATACTATGTACTACACTGTGCGTTTCTTATATTCTAAGTTTTTCAGTGCAACTCACTCATATACTATGTACTACACTGTGCGTTTCTTATACTCTAAGTTTTTCAGTGCAACTCACTCATATACTATGTATTACACTGTGCGTTTCTTATATTCTAAGTTTTTCAGTGCAACTCACTCATATACTATGTACTACACTGTGCATTTCGTGTAATGCCGGTTTTTCAGTAAATTCTAAGTTTTTCAGTGCAACTCACTCATATACTATGTACTACATTATGCGTTTCTTATATTCTAAGTTTTTCAGTGCAACTCACTCATATACTATGTACTACACTGTGCGTTTCTTATATTCTAAGTTTTTCAGTGCAACTCACTCATATATTATGTACTACACTGTGCGTTTCTTATATTCTAAGTTTTTCAGTGCAACTCACTCATATACTATGTACTACACTGTGCGTTTCTTATATTCTAAGTTTTCAGTGCAACTCACTCATATACTATGTACTACACTGTGCATTTCGTGTAATGCTGGTTTTTCTGTAAATTCTAAGTTTTTCAGTGCAACTCACTCATATACTATGTACTACACTGTGCGTTTCTTATATTCTAAGTTTTTCAGTGCAACTCACTCATATACTATGTACTATTTCTTATATTCTAAGTTTTTCAGTGCAACTCACTCATATACTATGTACTACAATGTGCGTTTCTTATATTCTAAGTTTTTCAGTGCAACTCACTCATATACTATGTACTACACTGTGCGTTTCTTATATTCTAAGTTTTTCAGTGCAACTCACTCATATACTATGTACTACACTGTGCGTTTCTTATATTCTAAGTTTTTCAGTGCAACTCACTCATATACTATGTACTACACTGTGCGTTTCTAATATTCTAAGTTTTTCAGTGCAACTCACTCATATACTATGTACTACACTGTGCGTTTCTTATATTCTAAGTTTTTCAGTGCAACTCACTCATATACTATGTACTACACTGTGCGTTTCTTATATTCTAAGTTTTTCAGTGCAACTCACTCATATACTATGTACTACACTGTGCGTTTCTTATATTCTAAGTTTTTCAGTGCAACTCACTCATATACTATGTACTACACTGTGCGTTTCTTATATTCTTAGTTTTTCAGTGCAACTCACTCATATACTATGTACTACACTGTGCGTTTCTTATATTCTAAGTTTTTCAGTGCAACTCACTCATATACTATGTACTACACTGTGCGTTTCTTATATTCTAAGTTTTTCAGTGCAACTCACTCATATACTATGTACTACACTGTGCGTTTCTTATATTCTAAGTTTTTCAGTGCAACTCACTCATATACTATGTACTACACTGTGCGTTTCTTATATTCTAAGTTTTTCAGTGCAACTTACTCATATACTATGTACTACACTGTGCATTTCGTGTAATGCTGGTTTTTCTGTAAATTCTAAGTTTTTCAGTGCAACTCACTCATATACTATGTACTATACTGTGCGTTTCTTATATTCTAAGTTTTTCAGTGCAACTCACTCATATACTATGTACTACACTGTGCGTTTCTTATATTCTAAGTTTTTCAGTGCAACTCACTCATATACTATGTACTACAATGTGCGTTTCTTATATTCTAAGTTTTTCAGTGCAACTCACTCATATACTATGTACTACACTGTGCGTTTCTTATATTCTAAGTTTTTCAGTGCAACTCACTCATATACTATGTACTACACTGTGCGTTTCTTATATTCTTAGTTTTTCAGTGCAACTCACTCATATACTATGTACTACACTGTGCGTTTCTTATATTCTAAGTTTTTCAGTGCAACTCACTCATATACTATGTACTACACTGTGCGTTTCTTATATTCTTAGTTTTTCAGTGCAACTCACTCATATACTATGTACTACACTGTGCGTTTCTTATATTCTAAGTTTTTCAGTGAAACTCACTCATATACTATGTACTACACTGTGCGTTTCTTATATTCTAAGTTTTTCAGTGCAACTCACTCATATACTATGTACTACACTGTGCGTTTCTTATATTCTAAGTTTTTCAGTGCAACTCACTCATATACTATGTACTACACTGTGCGTTTCTTATATTCTTAGTTTTTCAGTGCAACTCACTCATATACTATGTACTACACTGTGCGTTTCTTATATTCTAAGTTTTTCAGTGAAACTCACTCATATACTATGTACTACACTGTGCGTTTCTTATATTCTAAGTTTTTCAGTGCAACTCACTCATATACTATGTACTACACTGTGCGTTTCTTATATTCTAAGTTTTTCAGTGCAACTCACTCATATACTATGTACTACACTGTGCGTTTCTTATATTCTAAGTTTTTCAGTGCAACTCACTCATATACTATGTACTACACTGTGCATTTCGTGTAATGCTGGTTTTTCTGTAAATTCTAAGTTTTTCAGTGCAACTCACTCATATACTATGTACTACACTGTGCGTTTCTTATATTCTAAGTTTTTCAGTGCAACTCACTCATATACTATGTACTACAATGTGCGTTTCTTATATTCTAAGTTTTTCAGTGCAACTCACTCATATACTATGTACTACACTGTGCGTTTCTTATATTCTAAGTTTTTCAGTGCAACTCACTCATATACTATGTACTACACTGTGCGTTTCTTATATTCTAAGTTTTTCAGTGCAACTCACTCATATACTATGTACTACACTGTGCGTTTCTTATATTCTAAGTTTTTCAGTGCAACTCACTCATATACTATGTACTACACTGTGCGTTTCTTATATTCTAAGTTTTTCAGTGCAACTCACTCATATACTATGTACTACACTGTGCGTTTCTTATATTCTAAGTTTTTCAGTGCAACTCACTCATATACTATGTACTACACTGTGCGTTTCTTATATTCTAAGTTTTTCAGTGCAACTCACTCATATACTATGTACTACACTGTGCGTTTCTTATATTCTAAGTTTTTCAGTGCAACTCACTCATATACTATGTACTACACTGTGCGTTTCTTATATTCTTAGTTTTTCAGTGCAACTCACTCATATACTATGTACTACACTGTGCGTTTCTTATATTCTAAGTTTTTCAGTGAAACTCACTCATATACTATATACTACACTGTGCGTTTCTTATATTCTAAGTTTTTCAGTGCAACTCACTCATATACTATGTACTACACTGTGCGTTTCTTATATTCTAAGTTTTTCAGTGCAACTCACTCATATACTATGTACTACACTGTGCGTTTCTTATACTCTAAGTTTTTCAGTGCAACTCACTCATATACTATGTATTACACTGTGCGTTTCTTATATTCTAAGTTTTTCAGTGCAACTCACTCATATACTATGTACTACACTGTGCATTTCGTGTAATGCCGGTTTTTCAGTAAATTCTAAGTTTTTCAGTGCAACTCACTCATATACTATGTACTACACTATGCGTTTCTTATATTCTAAGTTTTTCAGTGCAACTCACTCATATACTATGTACTACACTGTGCGTTTCTTATATTCTAAGTTTTTCAGTGCAACTCACTCATATATTATGTACTACACTGTGCGTTTCTTATATTCTAAGTTTTTCAGTGCAACTCACTCATATACTATGTACTACACTGTGCGTTTCTTATATTCTAAGTTTTTCAGTGCAACTCACTCATATACTATGTACTACACTGTGCATTTCGTGTAATGCTGGTTTTTCTGTAAATTCTAAGTTTTTCAGTGCAACTCACTCATATACTATGTACTACACTGTGCGTTTCTTATATTCTAAGTTTTTCAGTGCAACTCACTCATATACTATGTACTATTTCTTATATTCTAAGTTTTTCAGTGCAACTCACTCATATACTATGTACTACAATGTGCGTTTCTTATATTCTAAGTTTTTCAGTGCAACTCACTCATATACTATGTACTACACTGTGCGTTTCTTATATTCTAAGTTTTTCAGTGCAACTCACTCATATACTATGTACTACACTGTGCGTTTCTTATATTCTAAGTTTTTCAGTGCAACTCACTCATATACTATGTACTACACTGTGCGTTTCTTATATTCTAAGTTTTTCAGTGCAACTCACTCATATACTATGTACTACACTGTGCGTTTCTTATATTCTAAGTTTTTCAGTGCAACTCACTCATATACTATGTACTACACTGTGCGTTTCTTATATTCTTAGTTTTTCAGTGCAACTCACTCATATACTATGTACTACACTGTGCGTTTCTTATATTCTAAGTTTTTCAGTGCAACTCACTCATATACTATGTACTACACTGTGCGTTTCTTATATTCTAAGTTTTTCAGTGCAACTCACTCATATACTATGTACTACACTGTGCGTTTCTTATATTCTAAGTTTTTCAGTGCAACTCACTCATATACTATGTACTACACTGTGCGTTTCTTATATTCTAAGTTTTTCAGTGCAACTCACTCATATACTATGTACTACACTGTGCGTTTCTTATATTCTAAGTTTTTCAGTGCAACTCACTCATATACTATGTACTACACTGTGCGTTTCTTATATTCTAAGTTTTTCAGTGCAACTCACTCATATACTATGTACTACACTGTGCGTTTCTTATATTCTAAGTTTTTCAGTGCAACTTACTCATATACTATGTACTACACTGTGCATTTCGTGTAATGCTGGTTTTTCTGTAAATTCTAAGTTTTTCAGTGCAACTCACTCATATACTATGTACTATACTGTGCGTTTCTTATATTCTAAGTTTTTCAGTGCAACTCACTCATATACTATGTACTACACTGTGCGTTTCTTATATTCTAAGTTTTTCAGTGCAACTCACTCATATACTATGTACTACAATGTGCGTTTCTTATATTCTAAGTTTTTCAGTGCAACTCACTCATATACTATGTACTACACTGTGCGTTTCTTATATTCTAAGTTTTTCAGTGCAACTCACTCATATACTATGTACTACACTGTGCGTTTCTTATATTCTTAGTTTTTCAGTGCAACTCACTCATATACTATGTACTACACTGTGCGTTTCTTATATTCTAAGTTTTTCAGTGAAACTCACTCATATACTATGTACTACACTGTGCGTTTCTTATATTCTAAGTTTTTCAGTGCAACTCACTCATATACTATGTACTACACTGTGCGTTTCTTATATTCTAAGTTTTTCAGTGCAACTCACTCATATAATATGTACTACACTGTGCGTTTCTTATATTCTAAGTTTTTCAGTGCAACTCACTCATATACTATGTACTACACTGTGCGTTTCTTATATTCTAAGTTTTTCAGTGCAACTCACTCATATACTATGTACTACACTGTGCATTTCGTGTAATGCCGGTTTTTCAGTAAATTCTAAGTTTTTCAGTGCAACTCACTCATATACTATGTACTACACTATGCGTTTCTTATATTCTAAGTTTTTCAGTGCAACTCACTCATATACTATGTACTACACTGTGCGTTTCTTATATTCTAAGTTTTTCAGTGCAACTCACTCATATACTATGTACTACACTGTGCGTTTCTTATATTCTAAGTTTTTCAGTGCAACTCACTCATATACTATGTACTACACTGTGCGTTTCTTATATTCTAAGTTTTTCAGTGCAACTCACTCATATACTATGTACTACCCTGTGCGTTTCTTATATTCTAAGTTTTTCAGTGCAACTCACTCATATACTATGTACTACACTGTGCGTTTCTTATATTCTAAGTTTTTCAGTGCAACTCACTCATATACTATGTACTACACTGTGCGTTTCTTATATTCTAAGTTTTTCAGTGCAACTCACTCATATACTATGTACTACACTGTGCGTTTCTTATATTCTAAGTTTTTCAGTGCAACTCACTCATATACTATGTACTACACTGTGCGTTTCTTATATTCTTAGTTTTTCAGTGCAACTCACTCATATACTATGTACTACACTGTGCGTTTCTTATATTCTAAGTTTTTCAGTGCAACTCACTCATATACTATGTACTACACTGTGCGTTTCTTATACTCTAAGTTTTTCAGTGGAACTCACTCATATACTATGTACTACACTGTGCGTTTCTTATATTCTAAGTTTTTCAGTGCAACTCACTCATATACTATGTACTACACTGTGCATTTTGTCTAATGCCGGTTTTTCAGTAAATTCTAAGTTTTTCAGTGCAACTCACTCATATACTATGTACTACACTATGCGTTTCTTATATTCTAAGTTTTTCAGTGCAACTCACTCATATACTATGTACTACACTGTGCGTTTCTTATATTCTAAGTTTTTCAGTGCAACTCACTCATATATTATGTACTACACTGTGCGTTTCTTATATTCTAAGTTTTTCAGTGCAACTCACTCATATACTATGTACTACACTGTGCGTTTCTTATATTCTAAGTTTTTCAGTGCAACTCACTCAGATACTATGTACTACAATGTGCATTTCGTGTAATGCTGGTTTTTCTGTAAATTCTAAGTTTTTCAGTGCAACTCACTCATATACTATGTACTACACTGTGCGTTTCTTATATTCTAAGTTTTTCAGTGCAACTCACTCATATACTATGTACTATTTCTTATATTCTAAGTTTTTCAGTGCAACTCACTCATATACTATGTACTACAATGTGCGTTTCTTATATTCTAAGTTTTTCAGTGCAACTCACTCATATACTATGTACTACACTGTGCGTTTCTTATATTCTAAGTTTTTCAGTGCAACTCACTCATATACTATGTACTACACTGTGCGTTTCTTATATTCTAAGTTTTTCAGTGCAACTCACTCATATACTATGTACTACACTGTGCGTTTCTTATATTCTAAGTTTTTCAGTGCAACTCACTCATATACTATGTACTACACTGTGCATTTCGTGTAATGCCGGTTTTTCAGTAAATTCTAAGTTTTTCAGTGCAACTCACTCATATACTATGTACTACACTATGCGTTTCTTATATTCTAAGTTTTTCAGTGCAACTCACTCATATACTATGTACTACACTGTGCGTTTCTTATATTCTAAGTTTTTCAGTGCAACTCACTCATATACTATGTACTACACTGTGCGTTTCTTATATTCTAAGTTTTTCAGTGCAACTCACTCATATACTATGTACTACACTGTGCGTTTCTTATATTCTAAGTTTTTCAGTGCAACTCACTCATATACTATGTACTACACTGTGCGTTTCTTATATTCTAAGTTTTTCAGTGCAACTCACTCATATACTATGTACTACACTGTGCATTTCGTGTAATGCTGGTTTTTCTGTAAATTCTAAGTTTTTCAGTGCAACTCACTCATATACTATGTACTACACTGTGCGTTTCTTATATTCTAAGTTTTTCAGTGCAACTCACTCATATACTATGTACTACAATGTGCGTTTCTTATATTCTAAGTTTTTCAGTGCAACTCACTCATATACTATGTACTACACTGTGCGTTTCTTATATTCTAAGTTTTTCAGTGCAACTCACTCATATACTATGTACTACACTGTGCGTTTCTTATATTCTAAGTTTTTCAGTGCAACTCACTCATATACTATGTACTACACTGTGCGTTTCTTATATTCTAAGTTTTTCAGTGCAACTCACTCATATACTATGTACTACACTGTGCGTTTCTTATATTCTAAGTTTTTCAGTGCAACTCACTCATATACTATGTACTACACTGTGCGTTTCTTATATTCTAAGTTTTTCAGTGCAACTCACTCATATACTATGTACTACACTGTGCGTTTCTTATATTCTAAGTTTTTCAGTGCAACTCACTCATATACTATGTACTACACTGTGCATTTCGTGTAATGCTGGTTTTTCTGTAAATTCTAAGTTTTTCAGTGCAACTCACTCATATACTATGTACTACACTGTGCGTTTCTTATATTCTAAGTTTTTCAGTGCAACTCACTCATATACTATGTACTACAATGTGCGTTTCTTATATTCTAAGTTTTTCAGTGCAACTCACTCATATACTATGTACTACACTGTGCGTTTCTTATATTCTAAGTTTTTCAGTGCAACTCACTCATATACTATGTACTACACTGTGCGTTTCTTATATTCTAAGTTTTTCAGTGCAACTCACTCATATACTATGTACTACACTGTGCGTTTCTTATATTCTAAGTTTTTCAGTGCAACTCACTCATATACTATGTACTACACTGTGCATTTCGTATAATGCTGGTTTTTCTGTAAATTCTAAGTTTTTCAGTGCAACTCACTCATATACTATGTACTACACTGTGCGTTTCTTATATTCTAAGTTTTTCAGTGCAACTCACTCATATACTATGTACTATTTCTTATATTCTAAGTTTTTCAGTGCAACTCACTCATATACTATGTACTACAATGTGCGTTTCTTATATTCTAAGTTTTTCAGTGCAACTCACTCATATACTATGTACTACACTGTGCGTTTCTTATATTCTAAGTTTTTCAGTGCAACTCACTCATATACTATGTACTACACTGTGCGTTTCTTATATTCTAAGTTTTTCAGTGCAACTCACTCATATACTATGTACTACACTGTGCATTTCGTGTAATGCCGGTTTTTCAGTAAATTCTAAGTTTTTCAGTGCAACTCACTCATATACTATGTACTACACTATGCGTTTCTTATATTCTAAGTTTTTCAGTGCAACTCACTCATATACTATGTACTACACTGTGCGTTTCTTATATTCTAAGTTTTTCAGTGCAACTCACTCATATACTATGTACTACACTGTGCGTTTCTTATATTCTAAGTTTTTCAGTGCAACTCACTCATATACTATGTACTACACTGTGCGTTTCTTATATTCTAAGTTTTTCAGTGCAACTCACTCATATACTATGTACTACACTGTGCGTTTCTTATATTCTAAGTTTTTCAGTGCAACTCACTCATATACTATGTACTACACTGTGCATTTCGTGTAATGCTGGTTTTTCTGTAAATTCTAAGTTTTTCAGTGCAACTCACTCATATACTATGTACTACACTGTGCGTTTCTTATATTCTAAGTTTTTCAGTGCAACTCACTCATATACTATGTACTACACTGTGCGTTTCTTATATTCTAAGTTTTTCAGTGCAACTCACTCATATACTATGTACTACACTGTGCGTTTCTTATATTCTAAGTTTTTCAGTGCAACTCACTCATATACTATGTACTACACTGTGCATTTCGTGTAATGCTGGTTTTTCTGTAAATTCTAAGTTTTTCAGTGCAACTCACTCATATACTATGTACTACACTGTGCGTTTCTTATATTCTAAGTTTTTCAGTGCAACTCACTCATATACTATGTACTACAATGTGCGTTTCTTATATTCTAAGTTTTTCAGTGCAACTCACTCATATACTATGTACTACACTGTGCGTTTCTTATATTCTAAGTTTTTCAGTGCAACTCACTCATATACTATGTACTACACTGTGCGTTTCTTATATTCTAAGTTTTTCAGTGCAACTCACTCATATACTATGTACTACACTGTGCGTTTCTTATATTCTAAGTTTTTCAGTGCAACTCACTCATATACTATGTACTACACTGTGCATTTCGTATAATGCTGGTTTTTCTGTAAATTCTAAGTTTTTCAGTGCAACTCACTCATATACTATGTACTACACTGTGCGTTTCTTATATTCTAAGTTTTTCAGTGCAACTCACTCATATACTATGTACTATTTCTTATATTCTAAGTTTTTCAGTGCAACTCACTCATATACTATGTACTACAATGTGCGTTTCTTATATTCTAAGTTTTTCAGTGCAACTCACTCATATACTATGTACTACACTGTGCGTTTCTTATATTCTAAGTTTTTCAGTGCAACTCACTCATATACTATGTACTACACTGTGCGTTTCTTATATTCTAAGTTTTTCAGTGCAACTCACTCATATACTATGTACTACACTGTGCATTTCGTGTAATGCCGGTTTTTCAGTAAATTCTAAGTTTTTCAGTGCAACTCACTCATATACTATGTACTACACTATGCGTTTCTTATATTCTAAGTTTTTCAGTGCAACTCACTCATATACTATGTACTACACTGTGCGTTTCTTATATTCTAAGTTTTTCAGTGCAACTCACTCATATACTATGTACTACACTGTGCGTTTCTTATATTCTAAGTTTTTCAGTGCAACTCACTCATATACTATGTACTACACTGTGCGTTTCTTATATTCTAAGTTTTTCAGTGCAACTCACTCATATACTATGTACTACACTGTGCGTTTCTTATATTCTAAGTTTTTCAGTGCAACTCACTCATATACTATGTACTACACTGTGCATTTCGTGTAATGCTGGTTTTTCTGTAAATTCTAAGTTTTTCAGTGCAACTCACTCATATACTATGTACTACACTGTGCGTTTCTTATATTCTAAGTTTTTCAGTGCAACTCACTCATATACTATGTACTACAATGTGCGTTTCTTATATTCTAAGTTTTTCAGTGCAACTCACTCATATACTATGTACTACACTGTGCGTTTCTTATATTCTAAGTTTTTCAGTGCAACTCACTCATATACTATGTACTACACTGTGCGTTTCTTATATTCTAAGTTTTTCAGTGCAACTCACTCATATACTATGTACTACACTGTGCGTTTCTTATATTCTAAGTTTTTCAGTGCAACTCACTCATATACTATGTACTACACTGTGCGTTTCTTATATTCTAAGTTTTTCAGTGCAACTCACTCATATACTATGTACTACACTGTGCGTTTCTTATATTCTAAGTTTTTCAGTGCAACTCACTCATATACTATGTACTACACTGTGCGTTTCTTATATTCTAAGTTTTTCAGTGCAACTCACTCATATACTATGTACTACACTGTGCATTTCGTGTAATGCTGGTTTTTCTGTAAATTCTAAGTTTTTCAGTGCAACTCACTCATATACTATGTACTACACTGTGCGTTTCTTATATTCTAAGTTTTTCAGTGCAACTCACTCATATACTATGTACTACAATGTGCGTTTCTTATATTCTAAGTTTTTCAGTGCAACTCAGTCATATACTATGTACTACACTGTGCGTTTCTTATATTCTAAGTTTTTCAGTGCAACTCACTCATATACTATGTACTACACTGTGCGTTTCTTATATTCTAAGTTTTTCAGTGCAACTCACTCATATACTATGTACTACACTGTGCGTTTCTTATATTCTAAGTTTTTCAGTGCAACTCACTCATATACTATGTACTACACTGTGCATTTCGTATAATGCTGGTTTTTCTGTAAATTCTAAGTTTTTCAGTGCAACTCACTCATATACTATGTACTACACTGTGCGTTTCTTATATTCTAAGTTTTTCAGTGCAACTCACTCATATACTATGTACTATTTCTTATATTCTAAGTTTTTCAGTGCAACTCACTCATATACTATGTACTACAATGTGCGTTTCTTATATTCTAAGTTTTTCAGTGCAACTCACTCATATACTATGTACTACACTGTGCGTTTCTTATATTCTAAGTTTTTCAGTGCAACTCACTCATATACTATGTACTACACTGTGCGTTTCTTATATTCTAAGTTTTTCAGTGCAACTCACTCATATACTATGTACTACACTGTGCGTTTCTTATATTCTAAGTTTTTCAGTGCAACTCACTCATATACTATGTACTACACTGTGCGTTTCTTATATTCTAAGTTTTTCAGTGCAACTCACTCATATACTATGTACTACACTGTGCGTTTCTTATATTCTAAGTTTTTCAGTGCAACTCACTCATATACTATGTACTACACTGTGCGTTTCTTATATTCTAAGTTTTTTCAGTGCAACTCACTCATATACTATGTACTACACTGTGCGTTTCTTATATTCTAAGTTTTTCAGTGCAACTCACTCATATACTATGTACTACACTGTGCGTTTCTTATATTCTAAGTTTTTCAGTGCAACTCACTCATATACTATGTACTACACTGTGCGTTTCTTATATTCTAAGTTTTTCAGTGCAACTCACTCATATACTATGTACTACACTGTGCGTTTCTTATACTCTAAGTTTTTCAGTGCAACTCACTCGTATACTATGTATTACACTGTGCGTTTCTTATATTCTAAGTTTGTCAGTGCAACTCACTCATATACTATGTACTACACTGTGCATTTCGTGTAATGCCGGTTTTTCAGTAAATTCTAAGTTTTTCAGTGCAACTCACTCATATACTATGTACTACACTATGCGTTTCTTATATTCTATGTTTTTCAGTGCAACTCACTCATATACTATGTACTACACTGTGCGTTTCTTATATTCTAAGTTTTTCAGTGCAACTCACTCATATACTATGTACTACACTGTGCGTTTCTTATATTCTAAGTTTTTCAGTGCAACTCACTCATATACTATGTACTACACTGTGCGTTTCTTATATTCTAAGTTTTTCAGTGCAACTCACTCATATACTATGTACTACACTGTGCGTTTCTTATATTCTAAGTTTTTCAGTGCAACTCACTAATATACTATGTACTACACTGTGCGTTTCTTATATTCTAAGTTTTTCAGTGCAACTCACTCATATACTATGTACTACACTGTGCGTTTCTTATATTCTAAGTTTTTCAGTGCAACTCACTCATATACTATGTACTACACTGTGCGTTTCTTATACTCTAAGTTTTTCAGTGCAACTCACTCGTATACTATGTATTACACTGTGCGTTTCTTATATTCTAAGTTTGTCAGTGCAACTCACTCATATACTATGTACTACACTGTGCGTTTCTTATATTCTAAGTTTTTCAGTGCAACTCACTCATATACTATGTACTACACTGTGCGTTTCTTATATTCTAAGTTTTTCAGTGCAACTCACTCATATACTATGTACTACACTGTGCGTTTCTTATATTCTAAGTTTTTCAGTGCAACTCACTCATATACTATGTACTACACTGTGCGTTTCTTATATTCTAAGTTTTTCAGTGCAACTCACTCATATACTATGTACTACACTGTGCGTTTCTTATATTCTAAGTTTTTCAGTGCAACTCACTCATATACTATGTACTACACTGTGCGTTTCTTATATTCTAAGTTTTTCAGTGCAACTCACTCATATACTATGTACTACACTGTGCGTTTCTTATACTCTAAGTTTTTCAGTGCAACTCACTCGTATACTATGTATTACACTGTGCGTTTCTTATATTCTAAGTTTGTCAGTGCAACTCACTCATATACTATGTACTACACTGTGCATTTCGTGTAATGCCGGTTTTTCAGTAAATTCTAAGTTTTTCAGTGCAACTCACTCATATACTATGTACTACACTATGCGTTTCTTATATTCTATGTTTTTCAGTGCAACTCACTCATATACTATGTACTACACTGTGCGTTTCTTATATTCTAAGTTTTTCAGTGCAACTCACTCATATACTATGTACTACACTGTGCGTTTCTTATATTCTAAGTTTTTCAGTGCAACTCACTCATATACTATGTACTACACTGTGCGTTTCTTATATTCTAAGTTTTTCAGTGCAACTCACTCATATACTATGTACTACACTGTGCGTTTCTTATATTCTAAGTTTTTCAGTGCAACTCACTCATATACTATGTACTACACTGTGCGTTTCTTATATTCTAAGTTTTTCAGTGCAACTCACTCATATACTATGTACTACACTGTGCGTTTCTTATATTCTAAGTTTTTCAGTGCAACTCACTCATATACTATGTACTACACTGTGCGTTTCTTATACTCTAAGTTTTTCAGTGCAACTCACTCGTATACTATGTATTACACTGTGCGTTTCTTATATTCTAAGTTTGTCAGTGCAACTCACTCATATACTATGTACTACACTGTGCGTTTCTTATATTCTAAGTTTTTCAGTGCAACTCACTCATATACTATGTACTACACTGTGCGTTTCTTATATTCTAAGTTTTTCAGTGCAACTCACTCATATACTATGTACTACACTGTGCGTTTCTTATATTCTAAGTTTTTCAGTGCAACTCACTCATATACTATGTACTACACTGTGCGTTTCTTATATTCTAAGTTTTTCAGTGCAACTCACTCATATACTATGTACTACACTGTGCGTTTCTTATATTCTAAGTTTTTCAGTGCAACTCACTCATATACTATGTACTACACTGTGCGTTTCTTATATTCTAAGTTTTTCAGTGCAACTCACTCATATACTATGTACTACACTGTGCGTTTCTTATACTCTAAGTTTTTCAGTGCAACTCACTCGTATACTATGTATTACACTGTGCGTTTCTTATATTCTAAGTTTGTCAGTGCAACTCACTCATATACTATGTACTACACTGTGCATTTCGTGTAATGCCGGTTTTTCAGTAAATTCTAAGTTTTTCAGTGCAACTCACTCATATACTATGTACTACACTATGCGTTTCTTATATTCTATGTTTTTCAGTGCAACTCACTCATATACTATGTACTACACTGTGCGTTTCTTATATTCTAAGTTTTTCAGTGCAACTCACTCATATACTATGTACTACACTGTGCGTTTCTTATATTCTAAGTTTTTCAGTGCAACTCACTCATATACTATGTACTACACTGTGCGTTTCTTATATTCTAAGTTTTTCAGTGCAACTCACTCATATACTATGTACTACACTGTGCGTTTCTTATATTCTAAGTTTTTCAGTGCAACTCACTAATATACTATGTACTACACTGTGCGTTTCTTATATTCTAAGTTTTTCAGTGCAACTCACTCATATACTATGTACTACACTGTGCGTTTCTTATATTCTAAGTTTTTCAGTGCAACTCACTCATATACTATGTACTACACTGTGCGTTTCTTATATTCTAAGTTTTTCAGTGCAACTCACTCATATACTATGTACTACACTGTGCGTTTCTTATATTCTAAGTTTTTCAGTGCAACTCACTCATATACTATGTACTACACTGTGCATTTCGTATAATGCTGGTTTTTCTGTAAATTCTAAGTTTTTCAGTGCAACTCACTCATATACTATGTACTACACTGTGCGTTTCTTATATTCTAAGTTTTTCAGTGCAACTCACTCATATACTATGTACTATTTCTTATATTCTAAGTTTTTCAGTGCAACTCACTCATATACTATGTACTACAATGTGCGTTTCTTATATTCTAAGTTTTTCAGTGCAACTCACTCATATACTATGTACTACACTGTGCGTTTCTTATATTCTAAGTTTTTCAGTGCAACTCACTCATATACTATGTACTACACTGTGCGTTTCTTATATTCTAAGTTTTTCAGTGCAACTCACTCATATACTATGTACTACACTGTGCGTTTCTTATATTCTAAGTTTTTCAGTGCAACTCACTCATATACTATGTACTACACTGTGCGTTTCTTATATTCTAAGTTTTTCAGTGCAACTCACTCATATACTATGTACTACACTGTGCGTTTCTTATATTCTAAGTTTTTCAGTGCAACTCACTCATATACTATGTACTACACTGTGCGTTTCTTATATTCTAAGTTTTTCAGTGCAACTCACTCATATACTATGTACTACACTGTGCGTTTCTTATATTCTAAGTTTTTCAGTGCAACTCACTCATATACTATGTACTACACTGTGCGTTTCTTATACTCTAAGTTTTTCAGTGCAACTCACTCGTATACTATGTATTACACTGTGCGTTTCTTATATTCTAAGTTTGTCAGTGCAACTCACTCATATACTATGTACTACACTGTGCGTTTCTTATATTCTAAGTTTTTCAGTGCAACTCACTCATATACTATGTACTACACTGTGCGTTTCTTATATTCTAAGTTTTTCAGTGCAACTCACTCATATACTATGTACTACACTGTGCGTTTCTTATATTCTAAGTTTTTCAGTGCAACTCACTCATATACTATGTACTACACTGTGCGTTTCTTATATTCTAAGTTTTTCAGTGCAACTCACTCATATACTATGTACTACACTGTGCGTTTCTTATATTCTAAGTTTTTCAGTGCAACTCACTCATATACTATGTACTACACTGTGCGTTTCTTATATTCTAAGTTTTTCAGTGCAACTCACTCATATACTATGTACTACACTGTGCGTTTCTTATACTCTAAGTTTTTCAGTGCAACTCACTCGTATACTATGTATTACACTGTGCGTTTCTTATATTCTAAGTTTGTCAGTGCAACTCACTCATATACTATGTACTACACTGTGCATTTCGTGTAATGCCGGTTTTTCAGTAAATTCTAAGTTTTTCAGTGCAACTCACTCATATACTATGTACTACACTATGCGTTTCTTATATTCTATGTTTTTCAGTGCAACTCACTCATATACTATGTACTACACTGTGCGTTTCTTATATTCTAAGTTTTTCAGTGCAACTCACTCATATACTATGTACTACACTGTGCGTTTCTTATATTCTAAGTTTTTCAGTGCAACTCACTCATATACTATGTACTACACTGTGCGTTTCTTATATTCTAAGTTTTTCAGTGCAACTCACTCATATACTATGTACTACACTGTGCGTTTCTTATATTCTAAGTTTTTCAGTGCAACTCACTCATATACTATGTACTACACTGTGCGTTTCTTATATTCTAAGTTTTTCAGTGCAACTCACTCATATACTATGTACTACACTGTGCGTTTCTTATATTCTAAGTTTTTCAGTGCAACTCACTCATATACTATGTACTACACTGTGCGTTTCTTATACTCTAAGTTTTTCAGTGCAACTCACTCGTATACTATGTATTACACTGTGCGTTTCTTATATTCTAAGTTTGTCAGTGCAACTCACTCATATACTATGTACTACACTGTGCGTTTCTTATATTCTAAGTTTTTCAGTGCAACTCACTCATATACTATGTACTACACTGTGCGTTTCTTATATTCTAAGTTTTTCAGTGCAACTCACTCATATACTATGTACTACACTGTGCGTTTCTTATATTCTAAGTTTTTCAGTGCAACTCACTCATATACTATGTACTACACTGTGCGTTTCTTATATTCTAAGTTTTTCAGTGCAACTCACTCATATACTATGTACTACACTGTGCGTTTCTTATATTCTAAGTTTTTCAGTGCAACTCACTCATATACTATGTACTACACTGTGCGTTTCTTATATTCTAAGTTTTTCAGTGCAACTCACTCATATACTATGTACTACACTGTGCGTTTCTTATACTCTAAGTTTTTCAGTGCAACTCACTCGTATACTATGTATTACACTGTGCGTTTCTTATATTCTAAGTTTGTCAGTGCAACTCACTCATATACTATGTACTACACTGTGCATTTCGTGTAATGCCGGTTTTTCAGTAAATTCTAAGTTTTTCAGTGCAACTCACTCATATACTATGTACTACACTATGCGTTTCTTATATTCTATGTTTTTCAGTGCAACTCACTCATATACTATGTACTACACTGTGCGTTTCTTATATTCTAAGTTTTTCAGTGCAACTCACTCATATACTATGTACTACACTGTGCGTTTCTTATATTCTAAGTTTTTCAGTGCAACTTACTCATATACTATGTACTACACTGTGCGTTTCTTATATTCTAAGTTTTTCAGTGCAACTCACTAATATACTATGTACTACACTGTGCGTTTCTTATATTCTAAGTTTTTCAGTGCAACTCACTCATATACTATGTACTACACTGTGCGTTTCTTATATTCTAAGTTTTTCAGTGCAACTCACTCATATACTATGTACTACACTGTGCGTTTCTTATATTCTAAGTTTTTCAGTGCAACTCACTCATATACTATGTACTACACTGTGCGTTTCTTATATTCTTAGTTTTTCAGTGCAACTCACTCATATACTATGTACTACACTGTGCGTTTCTTATATTCTAAGTTTTTCAGTGCAACTCACTCATATACTATGTACTACACTGTGCGTTTCTTATACTCTAAGTTTTTCAGTGGAACTCACTCATATACTATGTACTACACTGTGCGTTTCTTATATTCTAAGTTTTTCACTGCAACTCACTCATATACTATGTACTACACTGTGCATTTCGTGTAATGCCGGTTTTTCAGTAAATTCTAAGTTTTTCAGTGCAACTCACTCATATACTATGTACTACACTATGCGTTTCTTATATTCTAAGTTTTTCAGTGCAACTCACTCATATACTATGTACTACACTGTGCGTTTCTTATATTCTAAGTTTTTCAGTGCAACTCACTCATATATTATGTACTACACTGTGCGTTTCTTATATTCTAAGTTTTTCAGTGCAACTCACTCATATACTATGTACTACACTGTGCGTTTCTTATATTCTAAGTTTTTCAGTGCAACTCACTCATATACTATGTACTACAATGTGCATTTCGTGTAATGCTGGTTTTTCTGTAAATTCTAAGTTTTTCAGTGCAACTCACTCATATACTATGTACTACACTGTGCGTTTCTTATATTCTAAGTTTTTCAGTGCAACTCACTCATATAATATGTACTATTTCTTATATTCTAAGTTTTTCAGTGCAACTCACTCATATACTATGTACTACAATGTGCGTTTCTTATATTCTAAGTTTTTCAGTGCAACTCACTCATATACTATGTACTACACTGTGCGTTTCTTATATTCTAAGTTTTTCAGTGCAACTCACTCATATACTATGTACTACACTGTGCGTTTCTTATATTCTAAGTTTTTCAGTGCAACTCACTCATATACTATGTACTACACTGTGCGTTTCTTATATTCTAAGTTTTTCAGTGCAACTCACTCATATACTATGTACTACAATGTGCGTTTCTTATATTCTAAGTTTTTCAGTGCAACTCACTCATATACTATGTACTACACTGTGCGTTTCTTATATTCTAAGTTTTTCAGTGCAACTCACTCATATACTATGTACTACACTGTGCGTTTCTTATATTCTAAGTTTTTCAGTGCAACTCACTCATATACTATGTACTATACTGTGCGTTTCTTATATTCTTAGTTTTTCAGTGCAACTCACTCAAATACTATGTACTACACTGTGCGTTTCTTATATTCTAAGTTTTTCAGTGCAACTAACTCATATACTATGTACTACACTGTGCGTTTCTTATATTCTAAGTTTTTCAGTGCAACTCACTCATATACTATGTACTACAATGTGCGTTTCTTATATTCTAAGTTTTTCAGTGCAACTCACTCATATACTATGTACTACACTGTGCGTTTCTTATATTCTAAGTTTTTCAGTGCAACTCACTCATATACTATGTACTACACTGTGCGTTTCTTATATTCTTAGTTTTTCAGTGCAACTCACTCATATACTATGTACTACACTGTGCGTTTCTTATATTCTAAGTTTTTCAGTGCAACTCACTCATATACTATGTACTACACTGTGCGTTTCTTATATTCTAAGTTTTTCAGTGCAACTCACTCATATACTATGTACTACACTGTGCGTTTCTTATATTCTAAGTTTTTCAGTGCAACTCACTCATATACTATGTACTACACTGTGCGTTTCTTATATTCTAAGTTTTTCAGTGCAACTTACTCATATACTATGTACTACACTGTGCATTTCGTGTAATGCTGGTTTTTCTGTAAATTCTAAGTTTTTCAGTGCAACTCACTCATATACTATGTACTATACTGTGCGTTTCTTATATTCTAAGTTTTTCAGTGCAACTCACTCATATACTATGTACTACACTGTGCGTTTCTTATATTCTAAGTTTTTCAGTGCAACTCACTCATATACTATGTACTACAATGTGCGTTTCTTATATTCTAAGTTTTTCAGTGCAACTCACTCATATACTATGTACTACACTGTGCGTTTCTTATATTCTAAGTTTTTCAGTGCAACTCACTCATATACTATGTACTACACTGTGCGTTTCTTATATTCTTAGTTTTTCAGTGCAACTCACTCATATACTATGTACTACACTGTGCGTTTCTTATATTCTAAGTTTTTCAGTGCAACTCACTCATATACTATGTACTACACTGTGCGTTTCTTATATTCTAAGTTTTTCAGTGCAACTCACTCATATACTATGTACTACACTGTGCGTTTCTTATATTCTAAGTTTTTCAGTGCAACTCACTCATATACTATGTACTACACTGTGCGTTTCTTATATTCTAAGTTTTTCAGTGCAACTCACTCATATACTATGTACTACACTGTGCATTTCGTGTAATGCTGGTTTTTCTGTAAATTCTAAGTTTTTCAGTGCAACTCACTCATATACTATGTACTACACTGTGCGTTTCTTATATTCTAAGTTTTTCAGTGCAACACACTCATATACTATGTACTACACTGTGCGTTTCTTATATTCTAAGTTTTTCAGTGCAACTCACTCATATACTATGTACTACAATGTGCGTTTCTTATATTCTAAGTTTTTCAGTGCAACTCACTCATATACTATGTACTATTTCTTATATTCTAAGTTTTTCAGTGCAACTCACTCATATACTATGTACTACACTGTGCGTTTCTTATATTCTAAGTTTTTCACTGCAACTCACTCATATACTATGTACTACACTGTGCGTTTCTTATATTCTAAGTTTTTCAGTGCAACTCACTCATATACTATGTACTACACTGTGCGTTTCTTATATTCTAAGTTTTTCAGTGCAACTCACTCATATACTATGTACTACACTGTGCGTTTCTTATATTCTAAGTTTTTCAGTGCAACTCACTCATATACTATGTACTACACTGTGCGTTTCTTATATTCTAAGTTTTTCAGTGCAACTCACTCATATACTATGTACTACACTGTGCGTTTCTTATATTCTAAGTTTTTCAGTGCAACTCACTCATATACTATGTACTACACTGTGCGTTTCTTATATTCTAAGTTTTTCAGTGCAACTCACTCATATACTATGTACTATACTGTGCGTTTCTTATATTCTTAGTTTTTCAGTGCAACTCACTCATATACTATGTACTACACTGTGCGTTTCTTATATTCTAAGTTTTTCAGTGCAACTCACTCATATACTATACTACACTGTGCGTTTCTTATATTCTAAGTTTTTCAGTGCAACTCACTCATATACTATGTACTACAATGTGCGTTTCTTATATTCTAAGTTTTTCAGTGCAACTCACTCATATACTATGTACTACACTGTGCGTTTCTTATATTCTTAGTTTTTCAGTGCAACTCACTCATATACTATGTACTACACTGTTCGTTTCTTATATTCTAAGTTTTTCAGTGCAACTCACTCATATACTATGTACTACACTGTGCGTTTCTTATATTCTAAGTTTTTCAGTGCAACTCACTCATATACTATGTACTACACTGTGCGTTTCTTATATTCTAAGTTTTTCAGTGCAACTCACTCATATACTATGTACTACACTGTGCGTTTCCTATATTCTAAGTTTTTCAGTGCAACTCACTCATATACTATGTACTACACTGTGCGTTTCTTATATTCTTAGTTTTTCAGTGCAACTCATTCATATACTATGTACTACACTGTGCATTTCTTATATTCTAAGTTTTTCAGTGCAACTCACTCATATACTATGTACTACACTGTGCGTTTCTTATATTCTAAGTTTTTCAGTGCAACTCACTCATATATTATGTACTACACTGTGCATTTCGTGTAATGCCGGTTTTTCTGTAAATTCTAAGTTTTTCAGTGCAACTCACTCATATACTATGTACTACACTGTGCGTTTCTTATATTCTAAGTTTTTCAGTGCAACTCACTCATATACTATGTACTATTTCTTATATTCTAAGTTTTTCAGTGCAACTCACTCATATACTATGTACTACAATGTGCGTTTCTTATATTCTAAGTTTTTCAGTGCAACTCACTCATATACTATGTACTACACTGTGCGTTTCTTATATTCTTAGTTTTTCAGTGCAACTCACTCATATACTATGTACTACACTGTGCGTTTCTTATATTCTAAGTTTTTCAGTGCAACTCACTCATATACTATGTACTACACTGTGCTTTTCTTATATTCTAAGTTTTTCAGTGCAACTCACTCATATACTATGTACTACACTGTGCGTTTCTTATATTCTAAGTTTTTCAGTGCAACTCACTCATATACTATGTACTACACTGTGCGTTTCTTATATTCTAAGTTTATCAGTGCAACTCACTCATATACTATGTACTACACTGTGCGTTTCTTATATTCTAAGTTTTTCAGTGCAACTCACTCATATACTATGTACTACACTGTACGTTTCTTATATTCTAAGTTTTTCAGTGCAACTCACTCATATACTATGTACTACACTGTGCGTTTCGTTTATTCTTAGTTTTTCAGTGCAACTCACTCATATACTATGTACTACACTGTGCGTTTCTTATATTCTAAGTTTTTCAGTGCAACTCACTCATATACTATGTACTACACTGTGCGTTTCTTATATTCTAAGTTTTTCAGTGCAACTCACTCATATACTATGTACTACACTGTGCGTTTCTTATATTCTAAGTTTTTCAGTGCAACTCACTAATATACTATGTACTACACTGTGCGTTTCTTATACTCTAAGTTTTTCAGTGCAACTCACTCATATACTATGTACTACACTGTGCATTTCGTGTAATGCCGGTTTTTCAGTAAATTCTAAGTTTTTCAGTGCAACTCACTCATATACTATGTACTACACTATGCGTTTCTTATATTCTAAGTTTTTCAGTGCAACTCACTCATATACTATGTACTACACTGTGCGTTTCTTATATTCTAAGTTTTTCAGTGCAACTCACTCATATACTATGTACTACACTGTGCGTTTCTTATATTCTAAGTTTTTCAGTGCAACTCACTCATATACTATGTACTACACTGTGCGTTTCTTATATTCTAAGTTTTTCAGTGCAACTCACTCATATACTATGTACTACACTGTGCGTTTCTTATATTCTAAGTTTTTCAGTGCAACTCACTCATATACTATGTACTACACTGTGCATTTCGTGTAATGCTGGTTTTTCTGTAAATTCTAAGTTTTTCAGTGCAACTCACTCATATACTATGTACTACACTGTGCGTTTCTTATATTCTAAGTTTTTCAGTGCAACTCACTCATATACTATGTACTATTTCTTATATTCTAAGTTTTTCAGTGCAACTCACTCATATACTATGTACTACACTGTGCGTTTCTTATATTCTAAGTTTTTCAGTGCAACTCACTCATATACTATGTACTACACTGTGCGTTTCTTATATTCTAAGTTTTTCAGTGCAACTCACTCATATACTATGTACTACACTGTGCGTTTCTTATATTCTAAGTTTTTCAGTGCAACTAACTCATATACTATGTACTACACTGTGCGTTTCTTATATTCTAAGTTTTTCAGTGCAACTCACTCATATACTATGTACTATACTGTGCGTTTCTTATATTCTAAGTTTTTCAGTGCAACTCACTCATATACTATGTACTACACTGTGCGTTTCTTATATTCTTAGTTTTTCAGTGCAACTCACTCATATACTATGTACTACACTGTGCGTTTCTTATATTCTAAGTTTTTCAGTGCAACTCACTCATATACTATGTACTACACTGTGCGTTTCTTATATTCTAAGTTTTTCAGTGCAACTCACTCATATACTATGTACTACACTGTGCGTTTCTTATATTCTAAGTTTTTCAGTGCAACTCACTCATATACTATGTACTACACTGTGCGTTTCTTATATTCTAAGTTTTTCAGTGCAACTCACTCATATACTATGTACTACACTGTGCGTTTCTTATATTCTTAGTTTTTCAGTGCAACTCACTCATATACTATGTACTACACTGTGCGTTTCTTATATTCTAAGTTTTTCAGTGCAACTCACTCATATACTATGTACTACACTGTGCGTTTCTTATATTCTAAGTTTTTCAGTGCAACTCACTCATATACTATGTACTACACTGTGCGTTTCTTATATTCTAAGTTTTTCAGTGCAACTCACTCATATACTATGTACTACACTGTGCGTTTCTTATACTCTAAGTTTTTCAGTGCAACTCACTCATATACTATGTATTACACTGTGCGTTTCTTATATTCTAAGTTTTTCAGTGCAACTCACTCATATACTATGTACTACACTGTGCATTTCGTGTAATGCCGGTTTTTCAGTAAATTCTAAGTTTTTCAGTGCAACTCACTCATATACTATGTACTACACTATGCGTTTCTTATATTCTAAGTTTTTCAGTGCAACTCACTCATATACTATGTACTACACTGTGCGTTTCTTATATTCTAAGTTTTTCAGTGCAACTCACTCATATACTATGTACTACACTGTGCGTTTCTTATATTCTGAGTTTTTCAGTGCAACTCACTCATATACTATGTACTACACTGTGCGTTTCTTATATTCTAAGTTTTTCAGTGCAACTCACTCATATACTATGTACTACACTGTGCGTTTCTTATATTCTAAGTTTTTCAGTGCAACTCACTCATATACTATGTACTACACTGTGCGTTTCTTATATTCTAAGTTTTTCAGTGCAACTCACTCATATACTATGTACTACACTGTGCGTTTCTTATATTCTAAGTTTTTCAGTGCAACTCACTCATATACTATGTACTACACTGTGCGTTTCTTATATTCTAAGTTTTTCAGTGCAACTCACTCATATACTATGTACTACACTGTGCGTTTCTTATATTCTAAGTTTTTCAGTGCAACTCACTCATATACTATGTACTACACTGTGCGTTTCTTATATTCTTAGTTTTTCAGTGCAACTCACTCATATACTATGTACTACACTGTGCGTTTCTTATATTCTAAGTTTTTCAGTGCAACTCACTCATATACTATGTACTACACTGTGCGTTTCTTATACTCTAAGTTTTTCAGTGGAACTCACTCATATACTATGTAGTACACTGTGCGTTTCTTATATTCTAAGTTTTTCAGTGCAACTCACTCATATACTATGTACTACACTGTGCATTTCGTGTAATGCCGGTTTTTCAGTAAATTCTAAGTTTTTCAGTGCAACTCACTCATATACTATGTACTACACTATGCGTTTCTTATATTCTAAGTTTTTCAGTGCAACTCACTCATATACTATGTACTACACTGTGCGTTTCTTATATTCTAAGTTTTTCAGTGCAACTCACTCATATATTATGTACTACACTGTGCGTTTCTTATATTCTAAGTTTTTTAGTGCAACTCACTCATATACTATGTACTACACTGTGCGTTTCTTATATTCTAAGTTTTTCAGTGCAACTCACTCATATACTATGTACTACAATGTGCATTTCGTGTAATGCTGGTTTTTCTGTAAATTCTAAGTTTTTCAGTGCAACTCACTCATATACTATGTACTACACTGTGCGTTTCTTATATTCTAAGTTTTTCAGTGCAACTCACTCATATACTATGTACTATTTCTTATATTCTAAGTTTTTCAGTGCAACTCACTCATATACTATGTACTACAATGTGCGTTTCTTATATTCTAAGTTTTTCAGTGCAACTCACTCATATACTATGTACTACACTGTGCGTTTCTTATATTCTAAGTTTTTCAGTGCAACTCACTCATATACTATGTACTACACTGTGCGTTTCTTATATTCTAAGTTTTTCAGTGCAACTCACTCATATACTATGTACTACACTGTGCGTTTCTTATATTCTAAGTTTTTCAGTGCAACTCACTCATATACTATGTACTACAATGTGCGTTTCTTATATTCTAAGTTTTTCAGTGCAACTCACTCATATACTATGTACTACACTGTGCGTTTCTTATATTCTAAGTTTTTCAGTGCAACTCACTCATATACTATGTACTACACTGTGCGTTTCTTATATTCTAAGTTTTTCAGTGCAACTCACTCATATACTATGTACTACACTGTGCGTTTCTTATATTCTAAGTTTTTCAGTGCAACTCACTCATATACTATGTACTATACTGTGCGTTTCTTATATTCTAAGTTTTTCAGTGCAACTCACTCATATACTATGTACTACACTGTGCGTTTCTTATATTCTTAGTTTTTCAGTGCAACTCACTCATATACTATGTACTACACTGTGCGTTTCTTATATTCTAAGTTTTTCAGTGCAACTCACTCATATACTATGTACTACACTGTGCGTTTCTTATATTCTAAGTTTTTCAGTGCAACTCACTCATATACTATGTACTACACTGTGCGTTTCTTATATTCTAAGTTTTTCAGTGCAACTCACTCATATACTATGTACTACACTGTGCGTTTCTTATATTCTAAGTTTTTCAGTGCAACTTACTCATATACTATGTACTACACTGTGCATTTCGTGTAATGCTGGTTTTTCTGTAAATTCTAAGTTTTTCAGTGCAACTCACTCATATACTATGTACTATACTGTGCGTTTCTTATATTCTAAGTTTTTCAGTGCAACTCACTCATATACTATGTACTACACTGTGCGTTTCTTATATTCTAAGTTTTTCAGTGCAACTCACTCATATACTATGTACTACAATGTGCGTTTCTTATATTCTAAGTTTTTCAGTGCAACTCACTCATATACTATGTACTACACTGTGCGTTTCTTATATTCTAAGTTTTTCAGTGCAACTCACTCATATACTATGTACTACACTGTGCGTTTCTTATATTCTTAGTTTTTCAGTGCAACTCACTCATATACTATGTACTACACTGTGCGTTTCTTATATTCTAAGTTTTTCAGTGCAACTCACTCATATACTATGTACTACACTGTGCGTTTCTTATATTCTAAGTTTTTCAGTGCAACTCACTCATATACTATGTACTACACTGTGCGTTTCTTATATTCTAAGTTTTTCAGTGCAACTCACTCATATACTATGTACTACACTGTGCGTTTCTTATATTCTAAGTTTTTCAGTGCAACTCACTCATATACTATGTACTACACTGTGCATTTCGTGTAATGCTGGTTTTTCTGTAAATTCTAAGTTTTTCAGTGCAACTCACTCATATACTATGTACTACACTGTGCGTTTCTTATATTCTAAGTTTTTCAGTGCAACACACTCATATACTATGTACTACACTGTGCGTTTCTTATATTCTAAGTTTTTCAGTGCAACTCACTCATATACTATGTACTACACTGTGCGTTTCTTATATTCTAAGTTTTTCAGTGCAACTCACTCATATACTATGTACTACACTGTGCGTTTCTTATATTCTAAGTTTTTCAGTGCAACTCACTCATATACTATGTACTACACTGTGCGTTTCTTATATTCTAAGTTTTTCAGTGCAACTCACTCATATACTATGTACTACACTGTGCGTTTCTATATTCTAAGTTTTTCAGTGCAACTCACTCATATACTATGTACTATACTGTGCGTTTCTTATATTCTTAGTTTTTCAGTGCAACTCACTCATATACTATGTACTACACTGTGCGTTTCTTATATTCTAAGTTTTTCAGTGCAACTCACTCATATATTATGTACTACACTGTGCGTTTCTTATATTCTAAGTTTTTCAGTGCAACTCACTCATATACTATGTACTACAATGTGCGTTTCTTATATTCTAAGTTTTTCAGTGCAACTCACTCATATACTATGTACTACACTGTGCGTTTCTTATATTCTAAGTTTTTCAGTGCAACTCACTCATATACTATGTACTATTTCTTATATTCTAAGTTTTTCAGTGCAACTCACTCATATACTATGTACTACACTGTGCGTTTCTTATATTCTAAGTTTTTCACTGCAACTCACTCATATACTATGTACTACACTGTGCGTTTCTTATATTCTAAGTTTTTCAGTGCAACTCACTCATATACTATGTACTACACTGTGCGTTTCTTATATTCTAAGTTTTTCAGTGCAACTCACTCATATACTATGTACTACACTGTGCGTTTCTTATATTCTAAGTTTTTCAGTGCAACTCACTCATATACTATGTACTACACTGTGCGTTTCTTATATTCTAAGTTTTTCAGTGCAACTCACTCATATACTATGTACTACACTGTGCGTTTCTTATATTCTAAGTTTTTCAGTGCAACTCACTCATATACTATGTACTACACTGTGCGTTTCTTATATTCTAAGTTTTTCAGTGCAACTCACTCATATACTATGTACTACACTGTGCGTTTCTTAAACTCTAAGTTTTTCAGTGCAACTCACTCATATACTATGTACTACACTGTGCATTTCGTGTAATGCCGGTTTTTCAGTAAATTCTAAGTTTTTCAGTGCAACTCACTCATATACTATGTACTACACTATGCGTTTCTTATATTCTAAGTTTTTCAGTGCAACTCACTCATATACTATGTACTACACTGTGCGTTTCTTATATTCTAAGTTTTTCAGTGCAACTCACTCATATACTATGTACTACACTGTGCGTTTCTTATATTCTAAGTTTTTCAGTGCAACTCACTCATATACTATGTACTACACTGTGCGTTTCTTATATTCTAAGTTTTTCAGTGCAACTCACTCATATACTATGTACTACACTGTGCGTTTCTTATATTCTAAGTTTTTCAGTGCAACTCACTCATATACTATGTACTACACTGTGCATTTCGTGTAATGCTGGTTTTTCTGTAAATTCTAAGTTTTTCAGTGCAACTCACTCATATACTATGTACTACACTGTGCGTTTCTTATATTCTAAGTTTTTCAGTGCAACTCACTCATATACTATGTACTATTTCTTATATTCTAAGTTTTTCAGTGCAACTCACTCATATACTATGTACTACAATGTGCGTTTCTTATATTCTAAGTTTTTCAGTGCAACTCACTCATATACTATGTACTACACTGTGCGTTTCTTATATTCTAAGTTTTTCAGTGCAACTCACTCATATACTATGTACTACACTGTGCGTTTCTTATATTCTAAGTTTTTCAGTGCAACTCACTCATATACTATGTACTACACTGTGCGTTTCTTATATTCTAAGTTTTTCAGTGCAACTCACTCATATACTATGTACTACACTGTGCGTTTCTTATATTCTAAGTTTTTCAGTGCAACTCACTCATATACTATGTACTACACTGTGCGTTTCTTATATTCTTAGTTTTTCAGTGCAACTCACTCATATACTATGTACTACACTGTGCGTTTCTTATATTCTAAGTTTTTCAGTGCAACTCACTCATATACTATGTACTACACTGTGCGTTTCTTATATTCTAAGTTTTTCAGTGCAACTCACTCATATACTATGTACTACACTGTGCGTTTCTTATATTCTAAGTTTTTCAGTGCAACTCACTCATATACTATGTACTACACTGTGCGTTTCTTATATTCTAAGTTTTTCAGTGCAACTCACTCATATACTATGTACTACACTGTGCGTTTCTTATATTCTTAGTTTTTCAGTGCAACTCACTCATATACTATGTACTACACTGTGCGTTTCTTATATTCTAAGTTTTTCAGTGCAACTCACTCATATACTATGTACTACACTGTGCGTTTCTTATATTCTAAGTTTTTCAGTGCAACTCACTCATATACTATGTACTACACTGTGCGTTTCTTATATTCTAAGTTTTTCAGTGCAACTCACTCATATACTATGTACTACACTGTGCGTTTCTTATACTCTAAGTTTTTCAGTGCAACTCACTCATATACTATGTATTACACTGTGCGTTTCTTATATTCTAAGTTTTTCAGTGCAACTCACTCATATACTATGTACTACACTGTGCATTTCGTGTAATGCCGGTTTTTCAGTAAATTCTAAGTTTTTCAGTGCAACTCACTCATATACTATGTACTACACTATGCGTTTCTTATATTCTAAGTTTTTCAGTGCAACTCACTCATATACTATGTACTACACTGTGCGTTTCTTATATTCTAAGTTTTTCAGTGCAACTCACTCATATACTATGTACTACACTGTGCGTTTCTTATATTCTGAGTTTTTCAGTGCAACTCACTCATATACTATGTACTACACTGTGCGTTTCTTATATTCTAAGTTTTTCAGTGCAACTCACTCATATACTATGTACTACACTGTGCGTTTCTTATATTCTAAGTTTTTCAGTGCAACTCACTCATATACTATGTACTACACTGTGCGTTTCTTATATTCTAAGTTTTTCAGTGCAACTCACTCATATACTATGTACTACACTGTGCGTTTCTTATATTCTAAGTTTTTCAGTGCAACTCACTCATATACTATGTACTACACTGTGCGTTTCTTATATTCTAAGTTTTTCAGTGCAACTCACTCATATACTATGTACTACACTGTGCGTTTCTTATATTCTAAGTTTTTCAGTGCAACTCACTCATATACTATGTACTACAATGTGCATTTCGTGTAATGCTGGTTTTTCTGTAAATTCTAAGTTTTTCAGTGCAACTCACTCATATACTATGTACTACACTGTGCGTTTCTTATATTCTAAGTTTTTCAGTGCAACTCACTCATATACTATGTACTACACTGTGCGTTTCTTATATTCTTAGTTTTTCAGTGCAACTCACTCATATACTATGTACTACACTGTGCGTTTCTTATATTCTAAGTTTTTCAGTGCAACTCACTCATATACTATGTACTACACTGTGCGTTTCTTATACTCTAAGTTTTTCAGTGGAACTCACTCATATACTATGTACTACACTGTGCGTTTCTTATATTCTAAGTTTTTCAGTGCAACTCACTCATATACTATGTACTACACTGTGCATTTCGTGTAATGCCGGTTTTTCAGTAAATTCTAAGTTTTTCAGTGCAACTCACTCATATACTATGTACTACACTATGTGTTTCTTATATTCTAAGTTTTTCAGTGCAACTCACTCATATACTATGTACTACACTGTGCGTTTCTTATATTCTAAGTTTTTCAGTGCAACTCACTCATATATTATGTACTACACTGTGCGTTTCTTATATTCTAAGTTTTTCAGTGCAACTCACTCATATACTATGTACTACACTGTGCGTTTCTTATATTCTAAGTTTTTCAGTGCAACTCACTCATATACTATGTACTACAATGTGCATTTCGTGTAATGCTGGTTTTTCTGTAAATTCTAAGTTTTTCAGTGCAACTCACTCATATACTATGTACTACACTGTGCGTTTCTTATATTCTAAGTTTTTCAGTGCAACTCACTCATATACTATGTACTATTTCTTATATTCTAAGTTTTTCAGTGCAACTCACTCATATACTATGTACTACAATGTGCGTTTCTTATATTCTAAGTTTTTCAGTGCACCTCACTCATATACTATGTACTACACTGTGCGTTTCTTATATTCTAAGTTTTTCAGTGCAACTCACTCATATACTATGTACTACACTGTGCGTTTCTTATATTCTAAGTTTTTCAGTGCAACTCACTCATATACTATGTACTACACTGTGCGTTTCTTATATTCTAAGTTTTTCAGTGCAACTCACTCATATACTATGTACTACAATGTGCGTTTCTTATATTCTAAGTTTTTCAGTGCAACTCACTCATATACTATGTACTACACTGTGCGTTTCTTATATTCTAAGTTTTTCAGTGCAACTCACTCATATACTATGTACTACACTGTGCGTTTCTTATATTCTAAGTTTTTCAGTGCAACTCACTCATATACTATGTACTATACTGTGCGTTTCTTATATTCTTAGTTTTTCAGTGCAACTCACTCAAATACTATGTACTACACTGTGCGTTTCTTATATTCTAAGTTTTTCAGTGCAACTAACTCATATACTATGTACTACACTGTGCGTTTCTTATATTCTAAGTTTTTCAGTGCAACTCACTCATATACTATGTACTACAATGTGCGTTTCTTATATTCTAAGTTTTTCAGTGCAACTCACTCATATACTATGTACTACACTGTGCGTTTCTTATATTCTAAGTTTTTCAGTGCAACTCACTCATATACTATGTACTACACTGTGCGTTTCTTATATTCTTAGTTTTTCAGTGCAACTCACTCATATACTATGTACTACACTGTGCGTTTCTTATATTCTAAGTTTTTCAGTGCAACTCACTCATATACTATGTACTACACTGTGCGTTTCTTATATTCTAAGTTTTTCAGTGCAACTCACTCATATACTATGTACTACACTGTGCGTTTCTTATATTCTAAGTTTTTCAGTGCAACTCACTCATATACTATGTACTACACTGTGCGTTTCTTATATTCTAAGTTTTTCAGTGCAACTCACTCATATACTATGTACTACACTGTGCATTTCGTGTAATGCTGGTTTTTCTGTAAATTCTAAGTTTTTCAGTGCAACTCACTCATATACTATGTACTACACTGTGCGTTTCTTATATTCTAAGTTTTTCAGTGCAACACACTCATATACTATGTACTACACTGTGCGTTTCTTATATTCTAAGTTTTTCAGTGCAACTCACTCATATACTATGTACTACACTGTGCGTTTCTTATATTCTAAGTTTTTCAGTGCAACTCACTCATATACTATGTACTACACTGTGCGTTTCTTATATTCTAAGTTTTTCAGTGCAACTCACTCATATACTATGTACTACACTGTGCGTTTCTTATATTCTAAGTTTTTCAGTGCAACTCACTCATATACTATGTACTACACTGTGCGTTTCTATATTCTAAGTTTTTCAGTGCAACTCACTCATATACTATGTACTATACTGTGCGTTTCTTATATTCTTAGTTTTTCAGTGCAACTCACTCATATACTATGTACTACACTGTGCGTTTCTTATATTCTAAGTTTTTCAGTGCAACTCACTCATATATTATGTACTACACTGTGCGTTTCTTATATTCTAAGTTTTTCAGTGCAACTCACTCATATACTATGTACTACAATGTGCGTTTCTTATATTCTAAGTTTTTCAGTGCAACTCACTCATATACTATGTACTACACTGTGCGTTTCTTATATTCTAAGTTTTTCAGTGCAACTCACTCATATACTATGTACTATTTCTTATATTCTAAGTTTTTCAGTGCAACTCACTCATATACTATGTACTACACTGTGCGTTTCTTATATTCTAAGTTTTTCACTGCAACTCACTCATATACTATGTACTACACTGTGCGTTTCTTATATTCTAAGTTTTTCAGTGCAACTCACTCATATACTATGTACTACACTGTGCGTTTCTTATATTCTAAGTTTTTCAGTGCAACTCACTCATATACTATGTACTACACTGTGCGTTTCTTATATTCTAAGTTTTTCAGTGCAACTCACTCATATACTATGTACCCTTTCTTATATTCTAAGTTTTTCAGTGCAACTCACTCATATACTATGTACTACACTGTGCGTTTCTTATATTCTAAGTTTTTCACTGCAACTCACTCATATACTATGTACTACACTGTGCGTTTCTTATATTCTAAGTTTTTCAGTGCAACTCACTCATATACTATGTACTACACTGTGCGTTTCTTATATTCTAAGTTTTTCAGTGCAACTCACTCATATACTATGTACTACACTGTGCGTTTCTTATATTCTAAGTTTTTCAGTGCAACTCACTCATATACTATGTACTACACTGTGCGTTTCTTATATTCTGAGTTTTTCAGTGCAACTCACTCATATACTATGTACTACACTGTGCGTTTCTTATATTCTAAGTTTTTCAGTGCAACTCACTCATATACTATGTACTACACTGTGCGTTTCTTATATTCTAAGTTTTTCAGTGCAACTCACTCATATACTATGTACTACACTGTGCGTTTCTTATATTCTAAGTTTTTCAGTGCAACTCACTCATATACTATGTACTACACTGTGCGTTTCTTATATTCTAAGTTTTTCAGTGCAACTCACTCATATACTATGTACTACACTGTGCGTTTCTTATATTCTAAGTTTTTCAGTGCAACTCACTCATATACTATGTACTACACTGTGCGTTTCTTATATTCTAAGTTTTTCAGTGCAACTCACTCATATACTATGTACTACACTGTGCGTTTCTTATATTCTTAGTTTTTCAGTGCAACTCACTCATATACTATGTACTACACTGTGCGTTTCTTATATTCTAAGTTTTTCAGTGCAACTCACTCATATACTATGTACTACACTGTGCGTTTCTTATACTCTAAGTTTTTCAGTGGAACTCACTCATATACTATGTACTACACTGTGCGTTTCTTATATTCTAAGTTTTTCAGTGCAACTCACTCATATACTATGTACTACACTGTGCATTTCGTGTAATGCCGGTTTTTCAGTAAATTCTAAGTTTTTCAGTGCAACTCACTCATATACTATGTACTACACTATGCGTTTCTTATATTCTAAGTTTTTCAGTGCAACTCACTCATATACTATGTACTACACTGTGCGTTTCTTATATTCTAAGTTTTTCAGTGCAACTCACTCATATATTATGTACTACACTGTGCGTTTCTTATATTCTAAGTTTTTTAGTGCAACTCACTCATATACTATGTACTACACTGTGCGTTTCTTATATTCTAAGTTTTTCAGTGCAACTCACTCATATACTATGTACTACAATGTGCATTTCGTGTAATGCTGGTTTTTCTGTAAATTCTAAGTTTTTCAGTGCAACTCACTCATATACTATGTACTACACTGTGCGTTTCTTATATTCTAAGTTTTTCAGTGCAACTCACTCATATACTATGTACTATTTCTTATATTCTAAGTTTTTCAGTGCAACTCACTCATATACTATGTACTACAATGTGCGTTTCTTATATTCTAAGTTTTTCAGTGCAACTCACTCATATACTATGTACTACACTGTGCGTTTCTTATATTCTAAGTTTTTCAGTGCAACTCACTCATATACTATGTACTACACTGTGCGTTTCTTATATTCTAAGTTTTTCAGTGCAACTCACTCATATACTATGTACTACACTGTGCGTTTCTTATATTCTAAGTTTTTCAGTGCAACTCACTCATATACTATGTAGTACAATGTGCGTTTCTTATATTCTACGTTTTTCAGTGCAACTCACTCATATACTATGTACTACACTGTGCGTTTCTTATATTCTAAGTTTTTCAGTGCAACTCACTCATATACTATGTACTACACTGTGCGTTTCTTATATTCTAAGTTTTTCAGTGCAACTCACTCATATACTATGTACTATACTGTGCGTTTCTTATATTCTTAGTTTTTCAGTGCAACTCACTCAAATACTATGTACTACACAGTGCGTTTCTTATATTCTAAGTTTTTCAGTGCAACTAACTCATATACTATGTACTACACTGTGCGTTTCTTATATTCTAAGTTTTTCAGTGCAACTTACTCATATACTATGTACTACACTGTGCATTTCGTGTAATGCTGGTTTTTCTGTAAATTCTAAGTTTTTCAGTGCAACTCACTCATATACTATGTACTATACTGTGCGTTTCTTATATTCTAAGTTTTTCAGTGCAACTCACTCATATACTATGTACTACACTGTGCGTTTCTTATATTCTAAGTTTTTCAGTGCAACTCACTCATATACTATGTACTACAATGTGCGTTTCTTATATTCTAAGTTTTTCAGTGCAACTCACTCATATACTATGTACTACACTGTGCGTTTCTTATATTCTAAGTTTTTCAGTGCAACTCACTCATATACTATGTACTACACTGTGCGTTTCTTATATTCTTAGTTTTTCAGTGCAACTCACTCATATACTATGTACTACACTGTGCGTTTCTTATATTCTAAGTTTTTCAGTGCAACTCACTCATATACTATGTACTACACTGTGCGTTTCTTATATTCTAAGTTTTTCAGTGCAACTCACTCATATACTATGTACTACACTGTGCGTTTCTTATATTCTAAGTTTTTCAGTGCAACTCACTCATATACTATGTACTACACTGTGCGTTTCTTATATTCTAAGTTTTTCAGTGCAACTCACTCATATACTATGTACTACACTGTGCATTTCGTGTAATGCTGGTTTTTCTGTAAATTCTAAGTTTTTCAGTGCAACTCACTCATATACTATGTACTACACTGTGCGTTTCTTATATTCTAAGTTTTTCAGTGCAACACACTCATATACTATGTACTACACTGTGCGTTTCTTATATTCTAAGTTTTTCAGTGCAACTCACTCATATACTATGTACTACACTGTGCGTTTCTTATATTCTAAGTTTTTCAGTGCAACTCACTCATATACTATGTACTACACTGTGCGTTTCTTATATTCTAAGTTTTTCAGTGCAACTCACTCATATACTATGTACTACACTGTGCGTTTCTTATATTCTAAGTTTTTCAGTGCAACTCACTCATATACTATGTACTACACTGTGCGTTTCTATATTCTAAGTTTTTCAGTGCAACTCACTCATATACTATGTACTATACTGTGCGTTTCTTATATTCTTAGTTTTTCAGTGCAACTCACTCATATACTATGTACTACACTGTGCGTTTCTTATATTCTAAGTTTTTCAGTGCAACTCACTCATATATTATGTACTACACTGTGCGTTTCTTATATTCTAAGTTTTTCAGTGCAACTCACTCATATACTATGTACTACAATGTGCGTTTCTTATATTCTAAGTTTTTCAGTGCAACTCACTCATATACTATGTACTACACTGTGCGTTTCTTATATTCTAAGTTTTTCAGTGCAACTCACTCATATACTATGTACTATTTCTTATATTCTAAGTTTTTCAGTGCAACTCACTCATATACTATGTACTACACTGTGCGTTTCTTATATTCTAAGTTTTTCACTGCAACTCACTCATATACTATGTACTACACTGTGCGTTTCTTATATTCTAAGTTTTTCAGTGCAACTCACTCATATACTATGTACTACACTGTGCGTTTCTTATATTCTAAGTTTTTCAGTGCAACTCACTCATATACTATGTACTACACTGTGCGTTTCTTATATTCTAAGTTTTTCAGTGCAACTCACTCATATACTATGTACTACACTGTGCGTTTCTTATATTCTAAGTTTTTCAGTGCAACTCACTCATATACTATGTACTACACTGTGCGTTTCTTATATTCTAAGTTTTTCAGTGCAACTCACTCATATACTATGTACTACACTGTGCGTTTCTTATATTCTAAGTTTTTCAGTGCAACTCACTCATATACTATGTACTACACTGTGCGTTTCTTATACTCTAAGTTTTTCAGTGCAACTCACTCATATACTATGTACTACACTGTGCATTTCGTGTAATGCCGGTTTTTCAGTAAATTCTAAGTTTTTCAGTGCAACTCACTCATATACTATGTACTACACTATGCGTTTCTTATATTCTAAGTTTTTCAGTGCAACTCACTCATATACTATGTACTACACTGTGCGTTTCTTATATTCTAAGTTTTTCAGTGCAACTCACTCATATACTATGTACTACACTGTGCGTTTCTTATATTCTAAGTTTTTCAGTGCAACTCACTCATATACTATGTACTACACTGTGCGTTTCTTATATTCTAAGTTTTTCAGTGCAACTCACTCATATACTATGTACTACACTGTGCGTTTCTTATATTCTAAGTTTTTCAGTGCAACTCACTCATATACTATGTACTACACTGTGCATTTCGTGTAATGCTGGTTTTTCTGTAAATTCTAAGTTTTTCAGTGCAACTCACTCATATACTATGTACTACACTGTGCGTTTCTTATATTCTAAGTTTTTCAGTGCAACTCACTCATATACTATGTACTATTTCTTATATTCTAAGTTTTTCAGTGCAACTCACTCATATACTATGTACTACAATGTGCGTTTCTTATATTCTAAGTTTTTCAGTGCAACTCACTCATATACTATGTACTACACTGTGCGTTTCTTATATTCTAAGTTTTTCAGTGCAACTCACTCATATACTATGTACTACACTGTGCGTTTCTTATATTCTAAGTTTTTCAGTGCAACTCACTCATATACTATGTACTACACTGTGCGTTTCTTATATTCTAAGTTTTTCAGTGCAACTCACTCATATACTATGTACTATACTGTGCGTTTCTTATATTCTAAGTTTTTCAGTGCAACTCACTCATATACTATGTACTACACTGTGCGTTTCTTATATTCTTAGTTTTTCAGTGCAACTCACTCATATACTATGTACTACACTGTGCGTTTCTTATATTCTAAGTTTTTCAGTGCAACTCACTCATATACTATGTACTACACTGTGCGTTTCTTATATTCTAAGTTTTTCAGTGCAACTCACTCATATACTATGTACTACACTGTGCGTTTCTTATATTCTAAGTTTTTCAGTGCAACTCACTCATATACTATGTACTACACTGTGCGTTTCTTATATTCTAAGTTTTTCAGTGCAACTCACTCATATACTATGTACTACACTGTGCGTTTCTTATATTCTTAGTTTTTCAGTGCAACTCACTCATATACTATGTACTACACTGTGCGTTTCTTATATTCTAAGTTTTTCAGTGCAACTCACTCATATACTATGTACTACACTGTGCGTTTCTTATATTCTAAGTTTTTCAGTGCAACTCACTCATATACTATGTACTACACTGTGCGTTTCTTATATTCTAAGTTTTTCAGTGCAACTCACTCATATACTATGTACTACAATGTGCGTTTCTTATACTCTAAGTTTTTCAGTGCAACTCACTCATATACTATGTATTACACTGTGCGTTTCTTATATTCTAAGTTTTTCAGTGCAACTCACTCATATACTATGTACTACACTGTGCATTTCGTGTAATGCCGGTTTTTCAGTAAATTCTAAGTTTTTCAGTGCAACTCACTCATATACTATGTACTACACTATGCGTTTCTTATATTCTAAGTTTTTCAGTGCAACTCACTCATATACTATGTACTACACTGTGCGTTTCTTATATTCTAAGTTTTTCAGTGCAACTCACTCATATACTATGTACTACACTGTGCGTTTCTTATATTCTGAGTTTTTCAGTGCAACTCACTCATATACTATGTACTACACTGTGCGTTTCTTATATTCTAAGTTTTTCAGTGCAACTCACTCATATACTATGTACTACACTGTGCGTTTCTTATATTCTTAGTTTTTCAGTGCAACTCACTCATATACTATGTACTACACTGTGCGTTTCTTATATTCTAAGTTTTTCAGTGCAACTCACTCATATACTATGTACTACACTGTGCGTTTCTTATATTCTAAGTTTTTCAGTGCAACTCACTCATATACTATGTACTACACTGTGCGTTTCTTATATTCTAAGTTTTTCAGTGCAACTCACTCATATACTATGTACTACACTGTGCGTTTCTTATATTCTAAGTTTTTCAGTGCAACTCACTCATATACTATGTACTACACTGTGCGTTTCTTATATTCTTAGTTTTTCAGTGCAACTCACTCATATACTATGTACTACACTGTGCGTTTCTTATATTCTAAGTTTTTCAGTGCAACTCACTCATATACTATGTACTACACTGTGCGTTTCTTATACTCTAAGTTTTTCAGTGGAACTCACTCATATACTATGTACTACACTGTGCGTTTCTTATATTCTAAGTTTTTCAGTGCAACTCACTCATATACTATGTACTACACTGTGCATTTCGTGTAATGCCGGTTTTTCAGTAAATTCTAAGTTTTTCAGTGCAACTCACTCATATACTATGTACTACACTATGCGTTTCTTATATTCTAAGTTTTTCAGTGCAACTCACTCATATACTATGTACTACACTGTGCGTTTCTTATATTCTAAGTTTTTCAGTGCAACTCACTCATATATTATGTACTACACTGTGTGTTTCTTATATTCTAAGTTTTTCAGTGCAACTCACTCATATACTATGTACTACACTGTGCGTTTCTTATATTCTAAGTTTTTCAGTGCAACTCACTCATATACTATGTACTACAATGTGCATTTCGTGTAATGCTGGTTTTTCTGTAAATTCTAAGTTTTTCAGTGCAACTCACTCATATACTATGTACTACACTGTGCGTTTCTTATATTCTAAGTTTTTCAGTGCAACTCACTCATATACTATGTACTATTTCTTATATTCTAAGTTTTTCAGTGCAACTCACTCATATACTATGTACTACAATGTGCGTTTCTTATATTCTAAGTTTTTCAGTGCAACTCACTCATATACTATGTACTACACTGTGCGTTTCTTATATTCTAAGTTTTTCAGTGCAACTCACTCATATACTATGTACTACACTGTGCGTTTCTTATATTCTAAGTTTTTCAGTGCAACTCACTCATATACTATGTACTACACTGTGCGTTTCTTATATTCTTAGTTTTTCAGTGCAACTCACTCATATACTATGTACTACACTGTGCGTTTCTTATATTCTAAGTTTTTCAGTGCAACTCACTCATATACTATGTACTACACTGTGCGTTTCTTATATTCTAAGTTTTTCAGTGCAACTCACTCATATACTATGTACTACACTGTGCATTTCGTGTAATGCTGGTTTTTCTGTAAATTCTAAGTTTTTCAGTGCAACTCACTCATATACTATGTACTACACTGTGCGTTTCTTATATTCTAAGTTTTTCAGTGCAACACACTCATATACTATGTACTACACTGTGCGTTTCTTATATTCTAAGTTTTTCAGTGCAACTCACTCATATACTATGTACTACACTGTGCGTTTCTTATATTCTAAGTTTTTCAGTGCAACTCACTCATATACTATGTACTACACTGTGCGTTTCTTATATTCTAAGTTTTTCAGTGCAACTCACTCATATACTATGTACTACACTGTGCGTTTCTTATATTCTAAGTTTTTCAGTGCAACTCACTCATATACTATGTACTACACTGTGCGTTTCTATATTCTAAGTTTTTCAGTGCAACTCACTCATATACTATGTACTATACTGTGCGTTTCTTATATTCTTAGTTTTTCAGTGCAACTCACTCATATACTATGTACTACACTGTGCGTTTCTTATATTCTAAGTTTTTCAGTGCAACTCACTCATATATTATGTACTACACTGTGCGTTTCTTATATTCTAAGTTTTTCAGTGCAACTCACTCATATACTATGTACTACAATGTGCGTTTCTTATATTCTAAGTTTTTCAGTGCAACTCACTCATATACTATGTACTACACTGTGCGTTTCTTATATTCTAAGTTTTTCAGTGCAACTCACTCATATACTATGTACTATTTCTTATATTCTAAGTTTTTCAGTGCAACTCACTCATATACTATGTACTACACTGTGCGTTTCTTATATTCTAAGTTTTTCACTGCAACTCACTCATATACTATGTACTACACTGTGCGTTTCTTATATTCTAAGTTTTTCAGTGCAACTCACTCATATACTATGTACTACACTGTGCGTTTCTTATATTCTAAGTTTTTCAGTGCAACTCACTCATATACTATGTACTACACTGTGCGTTTCTTATATTCTAAGTTTTTCAGTGCAACTCACTCATATACTATGTACTACACTGTGCGTTTCTTATATTCTAAGTTTTTCAGTGCAACTCACTCATATACTATGTACTACACTGTGCGTTTCTTATATTCTAAGTTTTTCAGTGCAACTCACTCATATACTATGTACTACACTGTGCGTTTCTTATATTCTAAGTTTTTCAGTGCAACTCACTCATATACTATGTACTACACTGTGCGTTTCTTATACTCTAAGTTTTTCAGTGCAACTCACTCATATACTATGTACTACACTGTGCATTTCGTGTAATGCCGGTTTTTCAGTAAATTCTAAGTTTTTCAGTGCAACTCACTCATATACTATGTACTACACTATGCGTTTCTTATATTCTAAGTTTTTCAGTGCAACTCACTCATATACTATGTACTACACTGTGCGTTTCTTATATTCTAAGTTTTTCAGTGCAACTCACTCATATACTATGTACTACACTGTGCGTTTCTTATATTCTAAGTTTTTCAGTGCAACTCACTCATATACTATGTACTACACTGTGCGTTTCTTATATTCTAAGTTTTTCAGTGCAACTCACTCATATACTATGTACTACACTGTGCGTTTCTTATATTCTAAGTTTTTCAGTGCAACTCACTCATATACTATGTACTACACTGTGCATTTCGTGTAATGCTGGTTTTTCTGTAAATTCTAAGTTTTTCAGTGCAACTCACTCATATACTATGTACTACACTGTGCGTTTCTTATATTCTAAGTTTTTCAGTGCAACTCACTCATATACTATGTACTATTTCTTATATTCTAAGTTTTTCAGTGCAACTCACTCATATACTATGTACTACAATGTGCGTTTCTTATATTCTAAGTTTTTCAGTGCAACTCACTCATATACTATGTACTACACTGTGCGTTTCTTATATTCTAAGTTTTTCAGTGCAACTCACTCATATACTATGTACTACACTGTGCGTTTCTTATATTCTAAGTTTTTCAGTGCAACTCACTCATATACTATGTACTACACTGTGCGTTTCTTATATTCTAAGTTTTTCAGTGCAACTCACTCATATACTATGTACTATACTGTGCGTTTCTTATATTCTAAGTTTTTCAGTGCAACTCACTCATATACTATGTACTACACTGTGCGTTTCTTATATTCTTAGTTTTTCAGTGCAACTCACTCATATACTATGTACTACACTGTGCGTTTCTTATATTCTAAGTTTTTCAGTGCAACTCACTCATATACTATGTACTACACTGTGCGTTTCTTATATTCTAAGTTTTTCAGTGCAACTCACTCATATACTATGTACTACACTGTGCGTTTCTTATATTCTAAGTTTTTCAGTGCAACTCACTCATATACTATGTACTACACTGTGCGTTTCTTATATTCTAAGTTTTTCAGTGCAACTCACTCATATACTATGTACTACACTGTGCGTTTCTTATATTCTTAGTTTTTCAGTGCAACTCACTCATATACTATGTACTACACTGTGCGTTTCTTATATTCTAAGTTTTTCAGTGCAACTCACTCATATACTATGTACTACACTGTGCGTTTCTTATATTCTAAGTTTTTCAGTGCAACTCACTCATATACTATGTACTACACTGTGCGTTTCTTATATTCTAAGTTTTTCAGTGCAACTCACTCATATACTATGTACTACAATGTGCGTTTCTTATACTCTAAGTTTTTCAGTGCAACTCACTCATATACTATGTATTACACTGTGCGTTTCTTATATTCTAAGTTTTTCAGTGCAACTCACTCATATACTATGTACTACACTGTGCATTTCGTGTAATGCCGGTTTTTCAGTAAATTCTAAGTTTTTCAGTGCAACTCACTCATATACTATGTACTACACTATGCGTTTCTTATATTCTAAGTTTTTCAGTGCAACTCACTCATATACTATGTACTACACTGTGCGTTTCTTATATTCTAAGTTTTTCAGTGCAACTCACTCATATACTATGTACTACACTGTGCGTTTCTTATATTCTGAGTTTTTCAGTGCAACTCACTCATATACTATGTACTACACTGTGCGTTTCTTATATTCTAAGTTTTTCAGTGCAACTCACTCATATACTATGTACTACACTGTGCGTTTCTTATATTCTTAGTTTTTCAGTGCAACTCACTCATATACTATGTACTACACTGTGCGTTTCTTATATTCTAAGTTTTTCAGTGCAACTCACTCATATACTATGTACTACACTGTGCGTTTCTTATATTCTAAGTTTTTCAGTGCAACTCACTCATATACTATGTACTACACTGTGCGTTTCTTATATTCTAAGTTTTTCAGTGCAACTCACTCATATACTATGTACTACACTGTGCGATTCTTATATTCTAAGTTTTTCAGTGCAACTCACTCATATACTATGTACTACACTGTGCGTTTCTTATATTCTTAGTTTTTCAGTGCAACTCACTCATATACTATGTACTACACTGTGCGTTTCTTATATTCTAAGTTTTTCAGTGCAACTCACTCATATACTATGTACTACACTGTGCGTTTCTTATACTCTAAGTTTTTCAGTGGAACTCACTCATATACTATGTACTACACTGTGCGTTTCTTATATTCTAAGTTTTTCAGTGCAACTCACTCATATACTATGTACTACACTGTGCATTTCGTGTAATGCCGGTTTTTCAGTAAATTCTAAGTTTTTCAGTGCAACTCACTCATATACTATGTACTACACTATGCGTTTCTTATATTCTAAGTTTTTCAGTGCAACTCACTCATATACTATGTACTACACTGTGCGTTTCTTATATTCTAAGTTTTTCAGTGCAACTCACTCATATATTATGTACTACACTGTGTGTTTCTTATATTCTAAGTTTTTCAGTGCAACTCACTCATATACTATGTACTACACTGTGCGTTTCTTATATTCTAAGTTTTTCAGTGCAACTCACTCATATACTATGTACTACAATGTGCATTTCGTGTAATGCTGGTTTTTCTGTAAATTCTAAGTTTTTCAGTGCAACTCACTCATATACTATGTACTACACTGTGCGTTTCTTATATTCTAAGTTTTTCAGTGCAACTCACTCATATACTATGTACTATTTCTTATATTCTAAGTTTTTCAGTGCAACTCACTCATATACTATGTACTACAATGTGCGTTTCTTATATTCTAAGTTTTTCAGTGCAACTCACTCATATACTATGTACTACACTGTGCGTTTCTTATATTCTAAGTTTTTCAGTGCAACTCACTCATATACTATGTACTACACTGTGCGTTTCTTATATTCTAAGTTTTTCAGTGCAACTCACTCATATACTATGTACTACACTGTGCGTTTCTTATATTCTTAGTTTTTCAGTGCAACTCACTCATATACTATGTACTACACTGTGCGTTTCTTATATTCTAAGTTTTTCAGTGCAACTCACTCATATACTATGTACTACACTGTGCATTTCGTGTAATGCCGGTTTTTCAGTAAATTCTAAGTTTTTCAGTGCAACTCACTCATATACTATGTACTACACTATGCGTTTCTTATATTCTAAGTTTTTCAGTGCAACTCACTCATATACTATGTACTACACTGTGCGTTTCTTATATTCTAAGTTTTTCAGTGCAACTCACTCATATACTATGTACTACACTGTGCGTTTCTTATATTCTAAGTTTTTCAGTGCAACTCACTCATATACTATGTACTACACTGTGCGTTTCTTATATTCTAAGTTTTTCAGTGCAACTCACTCATATACTATGTACTACACTGTGCATTTCGTGTAATGCTGGTTTTTCTGTAAATTCTAAGTTTTTCAGTGCAACTCACTCATATACTATGTACTACACTGTGCGTTTCTTATATTCTAAGTTTTTCAGTGCAACACACTCATATACTATGTACTACACTGTGCGTTTCTTATATTCTAAGTTTTTCAGTGCAACTCACTCATATACTATGTACTACACTGTGCGTTTCTTATATTCTAAGTTTTTCAGTGCAACTCACTCATATACTATGTACTACACTGTGCGTTTCTTATATTCTAAGTTTTTCAGTGCAACTCACTCATATACTATGTACTACACTGTGCGTTTCTTATATTCTAAGTTTTTCAGTGCAACTCACTCATATACTATGTACTACACTGTGCGTTTCTATATTCTAAGTTTTTCAGTGCAACTCACTCATATACTATGTACTATACTGTGCGTTTCTTATATTCTTAGTTTTTCAGTGCAACTCACTCATATACTATGTACTACACTGTGCGTTTCTTATATTCTAAGTTTTTCAGTGCAACTCACTCATATATTATGTACTACACTGTGCGTTTCTTATATTCTAAGTTTTTCAGTGCAACTCACTCATATACTATGTACTACAATGTGCGTTTCTTATATTCTAAGTTTTTCAGTGCAACTCACTCATATACTATGTACTACACTGTGCGTTTCTTATATTCTAAGTTTTTCAGTGCAACTCACTCATATACTATGTACTATTTCTTATATTCTAAGTTTTTCAGTGCAACTCACTCATATACTATGTACTACACTGTGCGTTTCTTATATTCTAAGTTTTTCACTGCAACTCACTCATATACTATGTACTACACTGTGCGTTTCTTATATTCTAAGTTTTTCAGTGCAACTCACTCATATACTATGTACTACACTGTGCGTTTCTTATATTCTAAGTTTTTCAGTGCAACTCACTCATATACTATGTACTACACTGTGCGTTTCTTATATTCTAAGTTTTTCAGTGCAACTCACTCATATACTATGTACTACACTGTGCGTTTCTTATATTCTAAGTTTTTCAGTGCAACTCACTCATATACTATGTACTACACTGTGCGTTTCTTATATTCTAAGTTTTTCAGTGCAACTCACTCATATACTATGTACTACACTGTGCGTTTCTTATATTCTAAGTTTTTCAGTGCAACTCACTCATATACTATGTACTACACTGTGCGTTTCTTATACTCTAAGTTTTTCAGTGCAACTCACTCATATACTATGTACTACACTGTGCATTTCGTGTAATGCCGGTTTTTCAGTAAATTCTAAGTTTTTCAGTGCAACTCACTCATATACTATGTACTACACTATGCGTTTCTTATATTCTAAGTTTTTCAGTGCAACTCACTCATATACTATGTACTACACTGTGCGTTTCTTATATTCTAAGTTTTTCAGTGCAACTCACTCATATACTATGTACTACACTGTGCGTTTCTTATATTCTAAGTTTTTCAGTGCAACTCACTCATATACTATGTACTACACTGTGCGTTTCTTATATTCTAAGTTTTTCAGTGCAACTCACTCATATACTATGTACTACACTGTGCGTTTCTTATATTCTAAGTTTTTCAGTGCAACTCACTCATATACTATGTACTACACTGTGCATTTCGTGTAATGCTGGTTTTTCTGTAAATTCTAAGTTTTTCAGTGCAACTCACTCATATACTATGTACTACACTGTGCGTTTCTTATATTCTAAGTTTTTCAGTGCAACTCACTCATATACTATGTACTATTTCTTATATTCTAAGTTTTTCAGTGCAACTCACTCATATACTATGTACTACAATGTGCGTTTCTTATATTCTAAGTTTTTCAGTGCAACTCACTCATATACTATGTACTACACTGTGCGTTTCTTATATTCTAAGTTTTTCAGTGCAACTCACTCATATACTATGTACTACACTGTGCGTTTCTTATATTCTAAGTTTTTCAGTGCAACTCACTCATATACTATGTACTACACTGTGCGTTTCTTATATTCTAAGTTTTTCAGTGCAACTCACTCATATACTATGTACTATACTGTGCGTTTCTTATATTCTAAGTTTTTCAGTGCAACTCACTCATATACTATGTACTACACTGTGCGTTTCTTATATTCTTAGTTTTTCAGTGCAACTCACTCATATACTATGTACTACACTGTGCGTTTCTTATATTCTAAGTTTTTCAGTGCAACTCACTCATATACTATGTACTACACTGTGCGTTTCTTATATTCTAAGTTTTTCAGTGCAACTCACTCATATACTATGTACTACACTGTGCGTTTCTTATATTCTAAGTTTTTCAGTGCAACTCACTCATATACTATGTACTACACTGTGCGTTTCTTATATTCTAAGTTTTTCAGTGCAACTCACTCATATACTATGTACTACACTGTGCGTTTCTTATATTCTTAGTTTTTCAGTGCAACTCACTCATATACTATGTACTACACTGTGCGTTTCTTATATTCTAAGTTTTTCAGTGCAACTCACTCATATACTATGTACTACACTGTGCGTTTCTTATATTCTAAGTTTTTCAGTGCAACTCACTCATATACTATGTACTACACTGTGCGTTTCTTATATTCTAAGTTTTTCAGTGCAACTCACTCATATACTATGTACTACAATGTGCGTTTCTTATACTCTAAGTTTTTCAGTGCAACTCACTCATATACTATGTATTACACTGTGCGTTTCTTATATTCTAAGTTTTTCAGTGCAACTCACTCATATACTATGTACTACACTGTGCATTTCGTGTAATGCCGGTTTTTCAGTAAATTCTAAGTTTTTCAGTGCAACTCACTCATATACTATGTACTACACTATGCGTTTCTTATATTCTAAGTTTTTCAGTGCAACTCACTCATATACTATGTACTACACTGTGCGTTTCTTATATTCTAAGTTTTTCAGTGCAACTCACTCATATACTATGTACTACACTGTGCGTTTCTTATATTCTGAGTTTTTCAGTGCAACTCACTCATATACTATGTACTACACTGTGCGTTTCTTATATTCTAAGTTTTTCAGTGCAACTCACTCATATACTATGTACTACACTGTGCGTTTCTTATATTCTTAGTTTTTCAGTGCAACTCACTCATATACTATGTACTACACTGTGCGTTTCTTATATTCTAAGTTTTTCAGTGCAACTCACTCATATACTATGTACTACACTGTGCGTTTCTTATATTCTAAGTTTTTCAGTGCAACTCACTCATATACTATGTACTACACTGTGCGTTTCTTATATTCTAAGTTTTTCAGTGCAACTCACTCATATACTATGTACTACACTGTGCGTTTCTTATATTCTAAGTTTTTCAGTGCAACTCACTCATATACTATGTACTACACTGTGCGTTTCTTATATTCTTAGTTTTTCAGTGCAACTCACTCATATACTATGTACTACACTGTGCGTTTCTTATATTCTAAGTTTTTCAGTGCAACTCACTCATATACTATGTACTACACTGTGCGTTTCTTATACTCTAAGTTTTTCAGTGGAACTCACTCATATACTATGTACTACACTGTGCGTTTCTTATATTCTAAGTTTTTCAGTGCAACTCACTCATATACTATGTACTACACTGTGCATTTCGTGTAATGCCGGTTTTTCAGTAAATTCTAAGTTTTTCAGTGCAACTCACTCATATACTATGTACTACACTATGCGTTTCTTATATTCTAAGTTTTTCAGTGCAACTCACTCATATACTATGTACTACACTGTGCGTTTCTTATATTCTAAGTTTTTCAGTGCAACTCACTCATATATTATGTACTACACTGTGTGTTTCTTATATTCTAAGTTTTTCAGTGCAACTCACTCATATACTATGTACTACACTGTGCGTTTCTTATATTCTAAGTTTTTCAGTGCAACTCACTCATATACTATGTACTACAATGTGCATTTCGTGTAATGCTGGTTTTTCTGTAAATTCTAAGTTTTTCAGTGCAACTCACTCATATACTATGTACTACACTGTGCGTTTCTTATATTCTAAGTTTTTCAGTGCAACTCACTCATATACTATGTACTATTTCTTATATTCTAAGTTTTTCAGTGCAACTCACTCATATACTATGTACTACAATGTGCGTTTCTTATATTCTAAGTTTTTCAGTGCAACTCACTCATATACTATGTACTACACTGTGCGTTTCTTATATTCTAAGTTTTTCAGTGCAACTCACTCATATACTATGTACTACACTGTGCGTTTCTTATATTCTAAGTTTTTCAGTGCAACTCACTCATATACTATGTACTACACTGTGCGTTTCTTATATTCTAAGTTTTTCAGTGCAACTCACTCATATACTATGTACTACAATGTGCGTTTCTTATATTCTAAGTTTTTCAGTGCAACTCACTCATATACTATGTACTACACTGTGCGTTTCTTATATTCTAAGTTTTTCAGTGCAACTCACTCATATACTATGTACTACACTGTGCGTTTCTTATATTCTAAGTTTTTCAGTGCAACTCACTCATATACTATGTACTACACTGTGCATTTCGTGTAATGCTGGTTTTTCTGTAAATTCTAAGTTTTTCAGTGCAACTCACTCATATACTATGTACTACACTGTGCGTTTCTTATATTCTAAGTTTTTCAGTGCAACACACTCATATACTATGTACTACACTGTGCGTTTCTTATATTCTAAGTTTTTCAGTGCAACTCACTCATATACTATGTACTACACTGTGCGTTTCTTATATTCTAAGTTTTTCAATGCAACTCACTCATATACTATGTACTACACTGTGCGTTTCTTATATTCTAAGTTTTTCAGTGCAACTCACTCATATACTATGTACTACACTGTGCGTTTCTTATATTCTAAGTTTTTCAGTGCAACTCACTCATATACTATGTACTACACTGTGCGTTTCTATATTCTAAGTTTTTCAGTGCAACTCACTCATATACTATGTACTATACTGTGCGTTTCTTATATTCTTAGTTTTTCAGTGCAACTCACTCATATACTATGTACTACACTGTGCGTTTCTTATATTCTAAGTTTTTCAGTGCAACTCACTCATATATTATGTACTACACTGTGCGTTTCTTATATTCTAAGTTTTTCAGTGCAACTCACTCATATACTATGTACTACAATGTGCGTTTCTTATATTCTAAGTTTTTCAGTGCAACTCACTCATATACTATGTACTACACTGTGCGTTTCTTATATTCTAAGTTTTTCAGTGCAACTCACTCATATACTATGTACTATTTCTTATATTCTAAGTTTTTCAGTGCAACTCACTCATATACTATGTACTACACTGTGCGTTTCTTATATTCTAAGTTTTTCACTGCAACTCACTCATATACTATGTACTACACTGTGCGTTTCTTATATTCTAAGTTTTTCAGTGCAACTCACTCATATACTATGTACTACACTGTGCGTTTCTTATATTCTAAGTTTTTCAGTGCAACTCACTCATATACTATGTACTACACTGTGCGTTTCTTATATTCTAAGTTTTTCAGTGCAACTCACTCATATACTATGTACTACACTGTGCGTTTCTTATATTCTAAGTTTTTCAGTGCAACTCACTCATATACTATGTACTACACTGTGCGTTTCTTATATTCTAAGTTTTTCAGTGCAACTCACTCATATACTATGTACTACACTGTGCGTTTCTTATATTCTAAGTTTTTCAGTGCAACTCACTCATATACTATGTACTACACTGTGCGTTTCTTATATTCTTAGTTTTTCAGTGCAACTCACTCATATACTATGTACTACACTGTGCGTTTCTTATATTCTAAGTTTTTCAGTGCAACTCACTCATATACTATGTACTACACTGTGCGTTTCTTATATTCTAAGTTTTTCAGTGCAACTCACTCATATACTATGTACTACAATGTGCGTTTCTTATATTCTAAGTTTTTCAGTGCAACTCACTCATATACTATGTACTACACTGTGCGTTTCTTATATTCTTAGTTTTTCAGTGCAACTCACTCATATACTATGTACTACACTGTTCGTTTCTTATATTCTAAGTTTTTCAGTGCAACTCACTCATATACTATGTACTACACTGTGCGTTTCTTATATTCTAAGTTTTTCAGTGCAACTCACTCATATACTATGTACTACACTGTGCGTTTCTTATATTCTAAGTTTTTCAGTGCAACTCACTCATATACTATGTACTACACTGTGCGTTTCCTATATTCAAAGTTTTTCAGTGCAACTCACTCATATACTATGTACTACACTGTGCGTTTCTTATATTCTTAGTTTTTCAGTGCAACTCATTCATATACTATGTACTACACTGTGCATTTCTTATATTCTAAGTTTTTCAGTGCAACTCACTCATATACTATGTACTACACTGTGCGTTTCTTATATTCTAAGTTTTTCAGTGCAACTCACTCATATACTATGTACTACACTGTGCATTTCGTGTAATGCCGGTTTTTCTGTAAATTCTAAGTTTTTCAGTGCAACTCACTCATATACTATGTACTACACTGTGCGTATCTTATATTCTAAGTTTTTCAGTGCAACTCACTCATATACTATGTACTATTTCTTATATTCTAAGTTTTTCAGTGCAACTCACTCATATACTATGTACTACAATGTGCGTTTCTTATATTCTAAGTTTTTCAGTGCAACTCACTCATATACTATGTACTACACTGTGCGTTTCTTATATTCTAAGTTTTTCAGTGCAACTCACTCATATACTATGTACTACACTGTGCGTTTCTTATATTCTAAGTTTTTCAGTGCAACTCACTCATATACTATGTACTACACTGTGCGTTTCTTATATTCTAAGTTTTTCAGTGCAACTCACTCATATACTATGTACTACACTGTGCGTTTCTTATATTCTAAGTTTTTCAGTGCAACTCACTCATATACTATGTACTACACTGTGCGTTTCTTATATTCTAAGTTTTTCAGTGCAACTCACTCATATACTATGTACTACACTGTGCGTTTCTTATATTCTAAGTTTTTCAGTGCAACTCACTCATATACTATGTACTACACTGTACGTTTCTTATATTCTAAGTTTTTCAGTGCAACTCACTCATATACTATGTACTACACTGTGCGTTTCTTTTATTCTTAGTTTTTCAGTGCAACTCACTCATATACTATGTACTACACTGTGCGTTTCTTATATTCTAAGTTTTTCAGTGCAACTCACTCATATACTATGTACTACACTGTGCGTTTCTTATATTCTAAGTTTTTCAGTGCAACTCGCTCATATAATATGTACTACACTGTGCGTTTCTTATATTCTAAGTTTTTCAGTGCAACTCACTCATATACTATGTACTACACTGTGCGTTTCTTATACTCTAAGTTTTTCAGTGCAACTCACTCATATACTATGTATTACACTGTGCGTTTCTTATATTCTAAGTTTTTCAGTGCAACTCACTCATATACTATGTACTACACTGTGCATTTCGTGTAATGCCGGTTTTTCAGTAAATTCTAAGTTTTTCAGTGCAACTCACTCATATACTATGTACTACACTATGCGTTTCTTATATTCTAAGTTTTTCAGTGCAACTCACTCATATACTATGTACTACACTGTGCGTTTCTTATATTCTAAGTTTTTCAGTGCAACTCACTCATATACTATGTACTACACTGTGCGTTTCTTATATTCTAAGTTTTTCAGTGCAACTCACTCATATACTATGTACTACACTGTGCGTTTCTTATATTCTAAGTTTTTCAGTGCAACTCACTCATATACTATGTACTACACTGTGCGTTTCTTATATTCTAAGTTTTTCAGTGCAACTCACTCATATACTATGTACTACACTGTGCATTTCGTGTAATGCTGGTTTTTCTGTAAATTCTAAGTTTTTCAGTGCAACTCACTCATATACTATGTACTACACTGTGCGTTTCTTATATTCTAAGTTTTTCAGTGCAACTCACTCATATACTATGTACTATTTCTTATATTCTAAGTTTTTCAGTGCAACTCACTCATATACTATGTACTACAATGTGCGTTTCTTATATTCTAAGTTTTTCAGTGCAACTCACTCATATAATATGTACTACACTGTGCGTTTCTTATATTCTAAGTTTTTCAGTGCAACTCACTCATATACTATGTACTACACTGTGCGTTTCTTATACTCTAAGTTTTTCAGTGCAACTCACTCATATACTATGTATTACACTGTGCGTTTCTTATATTCTAAGTTTTTCAGTGCAACTCACTCATATACTATGTACTACACTGTGCATTTCGTGTAATGCCGGTTTTTCAGTAAATTCTAAGTTTTTCAGTGCAACTCACTCATATACTATGTACTACACTATGCGTTTCTTATATTCTAAGTTTTTCAGTGCAACTCACTCATATACTATGTACTACACTGTGCGTTTCTTATATTCTAAGTTTTTCAGTGCAACTCACTCATATACTATGTACTACACTGTGCGTTTCTTATATTCTAAGTTTTTCAGTGCAACTCACTCATATACTATGTACTACACTGTGCGTTTCTTATATTCTAAGTTTTTCAGTGCAACTCACTCATATACTATGTACTACACTGTGCGTTTCTTATATTCTAAGTTTTTCAGTGCAACTCACTCATATACTATGTACTACACTGTGCATTTCGTGTAATGCTGGTTTTTCTGTAAATTCTAAGTTTTTCAGTGCAACTCACTCATATACTATGTACTACACTGTGCGTTTCTTATATTCTAAGTTTTTCAGTGCAACTCACTCATATACTATGTACTATTTCTTATATTCTAAGTTTTTCAGTGCAACTCACTCATATACTATGTACTACAATGTGCGTTTCTTATATTCTAAGTTTTTCAGTGCAACTCACTCATATACTATGTACTACACTGTGCGTTTCTTATATTCTAAGTTTTTCAGTGCAACTCACTCATATACTATGTACTACACTGTGCGTTTCTTATATTCTAAGTTTTTCAGTGCAACTCACTCATATACTATGTACTACACTGTGCGTTTCTTATATTCTAAGTTTTTCAGTGCAACTCACTCATATACTATGTACTATACTGTGCGTTTCTTATATTCTAAGTTTTTCAGTGCAACTCACTCATATACTATGTACTACACTGTGCGTTTCTTATATTCTTAGTTTTTCAGTGCAACTCACTCATATACTATGTACTACACTGTGCGTTTCTTATATTCTAAGTTTTTCAGTGCAACTCACTCATATACTATGTACTACACTGTGCGTTTCTTATATTCTAAGTTTTTCAGTGCAACTCACTCATATACTATGTACTACACTGTGCGTTTCTTATATTCTAAGTTTTTCAGTGCAACTCACTCATATACTATGTACTACACTGTGCGTTTCTTATATTCTAAGTTTTTCAGTGCAACTCACTCATATACTATGTACTACACTGTGCGTTTCTTATATTCTAAGTTTTTCAGTGCAACTCACTCATATACTATGTACTATACTGTGCGTTTCTTATATTCTTAGTTTTTCAGTGCAACTCACTCATATACTATGTACTACACTGTGCGTTTCTTATATTCTAAGTTTTTCAGTGCAACTCACTCATATACTATGTACTACACTGTGCGTTTCTTATATTCTAAGTTTTTCAGTGCAACTCACTCATATACTATGTACTACAATGTGCGTTTCTTATATTCTAAGTTTTTCAGTGCAACTCACTCATATACTATGTACTACACTGTGCGTTTCTTATATTCTTAGTTTTTCAGTGCAACTCACTCATATACTATGTACTACACTGTTCGTTTCTTATATTCTAAGTTTTTCAGTGCAACTCACTCATATACTATGTACTACACTGTGCGTTTCTTATATTCTAAGTTTTTCAGTGCAACTCACTCATATACTATGTACTACACTGTGCGTTTCTTATATTCTAAGTTTTTCAGTGCAACTCACTCATATACTATGTACTACACTGTGCGATTCCTATATTCTAAGTTTTTCAGTGCAACTCACTCATATACTATGTACTACACTGTGCGTTTCTTATATTCTTAGTTTTTCAGTGCAACTCATTCATATACTATGTACTACACTGTGCATTTCTTATATTCTAAGTTTTTCAGTGCAACTCACTCATATACTATGTACTACACTGTGCGTTTCTTATATTCTAAGTTTTTCAGTGCAACTCACTCATATACTATGTACTACACTGTGCATTTCGTGTAATGCCGGTTTTTCTGTAAATTCTAAGTTTTTCAGTGCAACTCACTCATATACTATGTACTACACTGTGCGTTTCTTATATTCTAAGTTTTTCAGTGCAACTCACTCATATACTATGTACTATTTCTTATATTCTAAGTTTTTCAGTGCAACTCACTCATATACTATGTACTACAATGTGCGTTTCTTATATTCTAAGTTTTTCAGTGCAACTCACTCATATACTATGTACTACACTGTGCGTTTCTTATATTCTAAGTTTTTCAGTGCAACTCACTCATATACTATGTACTACACTGTGCGTTTCTTATATTCTAAGTTTTTCAGTGCAACTCACTCATATACTATGTACTACACTGTGCGTTTCTTATATTCTAAGTTTTTCAGTGCAACTCACTCATATACTATGTACTACACTGTGCGTTTCTTATATTCTAAGTTTTTCAGTGCAACTCACTCATATACTATGTACTACACTGTGCGTTTCTTATATTCTAAGTTTTTCAGTGCAACTCACTCATATACTATGTACTACACTGTGCGTTTCTTATATTCTAAGTTTTTCAGTGCAACTCACTCATATACTATGTACTACACTGTACGTTTCTTATATTCTAAGTTTTTCAGTGCAACTCACTCATATACTATGTACTACACTGTGCGTTTCTTTTATTCTTAGTTTTTCAGTGCAACTCACTCATATACTATGTACTACACTGTGCGTTTCTTATATTCTAAGTTTTTCAGTGCAACTCACTCATATACTATGTACTACACTGTGCGTTTCTTATATTCTAAGTTTTTCAGTGCAACTCACTCATATACTATGTACTACACTGTGCGTTTCTTATATTCTAAGTTTTTCAGTGCAACTCACTCATATACTATGTACTACACTGTGCGTTTCTTATACTCTAAGTTTTTCAGTGCAACTCACTCATATACTATGTATTACACTGTGCGTTTCTTATATTCTAAGTTTTTCAGTGCAACTCACTCATATACTATGTACTACACTGTGCATTTCGTGTAATGCCGGTTTTTCAGTAAATTCTAAGTTTTTCAGTGCAACTCACTCATATACTATGTACTACACTATGCGTTTCTTATATTCTAAGTTTTTCAGTGCAACTCACTCATATACTATGTACTACACTGTGCGTTTCTTATATTCTAAGTTTTTCAGTGCAACTCACTCATATACTATGTACTACACTGTGCGTTTCTTATATTCTAAGTTTTTCAGTGCAACTCACTCATATACTATGTACTACACTGTGCGTTTCTTATATTCTAAGTTTTTCAGTGCAACTCACTCATATACTATGTACTACACTGTGCGTTTCTTATATTCTAAGTTTTTCAGTGCAACTCACTCATATACTATGTACTACACTGTGCATTTCGTGTAATGCTGGTTTTTCTGTAAATTCTAAGTTTTTCAGTGCAACTCACTCATATACTATGTACTACACTGTGCGTTTCTTATATTCCAAGTTTTTCAGTGCAACTCACTCATATACTATGTACTATTTCTTATATTCTAAGTTTTTCAGTGCAACTCACTCATATACTATGTACTACAATGTGCGTTTCTTATATTCTAAGTTTTTCAGTGCAACTCACTCATATACTATGTACTACACTGTGCGTTTCTTATATTCTAAGTTTTTCAGTGCAACTCACTCATATACTATGTACTACACTGTGCATTTCGTGTAATGCTGGTTTTTCTGTAAATTCTAAGTTTTTCAGTGCAACTCACTCATATACTATGTACTACACTGTGCGTTTCTTATATTCTAAGTTTTTCAGTGCAACTCACTCATATACTATGTACTATTTCTTATATTCTAAGTTTTTCAGTGCAACTCACTCATATACTATGTACTACAATGTGCGTTTCTTATATTCTAAGTTTTTCAGTGCAACTCACTCATATACTATGTACTACACTGTGCGTTTCTTATATTCTAAGTTTTTCAGTGCAACTCACTCATATACTATGTACTACACTGTGCGTTTCTTATATTCTAAGTTTTTCAGTGCAACTCACTCATATACTATGTACTACACTGTGCGTTTCTTATATTCTAAGTTTTTCAGTGCAACTCACTCATATACTATGTACTATACTGTGCGTTTCTTATATTCTAAGTTTTTCAGTGCAACTCACTCATATACTATGTACTACACTGTGCGTTTCTTATATTCTTAGTTTTTCAGTGCAACTCACTCATATACTATGTACTACACTGTGCGTTTCTTATATTCTAAGTTTTTCAGTGCAACTCACTCATATACTATGTACTACACTGTGCGTTTCTTATATTCTAAGTTTTTCAGTGCAACTCACTCATATACTATGTACTACACTGTGCGTTTCTTATATTCTAAGTTTTTCAGTGCAACTCACTCATATACTATGTACTACACTGTGCGTTTCTTATATTCTAAGTTTTTCAGTGCAACTCACTCATATACTATGTACTACACTGTGCGTTTCTTATATTCTAAGTTTTTCAGTGCAACTCACTCATATACTATGTACTATACTGTGCGTTTCTTATATTCTTAGTTTTTCAGTGCAACTCACTCATATACTATGTACTACACTGTGCGTTTCTTATATTCTAAGTTTTTCAGTGCAACTCACTCATATACTATGTACTACACTGTGCGTTTCTTATATTCTAAGTTTTTCAGTGCAACTCACTCATATACTATGTACTACAATGTGCGTTTCTTATATTCTAAGTTTTTCAGTGCAACTCACTCATATACTATGTACTACACTGTGCGTTTCTTATATTCTTAGTTTTTCAGTGCAACTCACTCATATACTATGTACTACACTGTTCGTTTCTTATATTCTAAGTTTTTCAGTGCAACTCACTCATATACTATGTACTACACTGTGCGTTTCTTATATTCTAAGTTTTTCAGTGCAACTCACTCATATACTATGTACTACACTGTGCGTTTCTTATATTCTAAGTTTTTCAGTGCAACTCACTCATATACTATGTACTACACTGTGCGATTCCTATATTCTAAGTTTTTCAGTGCAACTCACTCATATACTATGTACTACACTGTGCGTTTCTTATATTCTTAGTTTTTCAGTGCAACTCATTCATATACTATGTACTACACTGTGCATTTCTTATATTCTAAGTTTTTCAGTGCAACTCACTCATATACTATGTACTACACTGTGCGTTTCTTATATTCTAAGTTTTTCAGTGCAACTCACTCATATACTATGTACTACACTGTGCATTTCGTGTAATGCCGGTTTTTCTGTAAATTCTAAGTTTTTCAGTGCAACTCACTCATATACTATGTACTACACTGTGCGTTTCTTATATTCTAAGTTTTTCAGTGCAACTCACTCATATACTATGTACTATTTCTTATATTCTAAGTTTTTCAGTGCAACTCACTCATATACTATGTACTACAATGTGCGTTTCTTATATTCTAAGTTTTTCAGTGCAACTCACTCATATACTATGTACTACACTGTGCGTTTCTTATATTCTAAGTTTTTCAGTGCAACTCACTCATATACTATGTACTACACTATGCGTTTCTTATATTCTAAGTTTTTCAGTGCAACTCACTCATATACTATGTACTACACTGTGCGTTTCTTATATTCTAAGTTTTTCAGTGCAACTCACTCATATACTATGTACTACACTGTGCGTTTCTTATATTCTAAGTTTTTCAGTGCAACTCACTCATATACTATGTACTACACTGTGCGTTTCTTATATTCTAAGTTTTTCAGTGCAACTCACTCATATACTATGTACTACACTGTGCGTTTCTTATATTCTAAGTTTTTCAGTGCAACTCACTCATATACTATGTACTACACTGTGCGTTTCTTTTATTCTTAGTTTTTCAGTGCAACTCACTCATATACTATGTACTACACTGTGCGTTTCTTATATTCTAAGTTTTTCAGTGCAACTCACTCATATACTATGTACTACACTGTGCGTTTCTTATATTCTAAGTTTTTCAGTGCAACTCACTCATATACTATGTACTACACTGTGCGTTTCTTATATTCTAAGTTTTTCAGTGCAACTCACTCATATACTATGTACTACACTGTGCGTTTCTTATACTCTAAGTTTTTCAGTGCAACTCACTCATATACTATGTATTACACTGTGCGTTTCTTATATTCTAAGTTTTTCAGTGCAACTCACTCATATACTATGTACTACACTGTGCATTTCGTGTAATGCCGGTTTTTCAGTAAATTCTAAGTTTTTCAGTGCAACTCACTCATATACTATGTACTACACTATGCGTTTCTTATATTCTAAGTTTTTCAGTGCAACTCACTCATATACTATGTACTACACTGTGCGTTTCTTATATTCTAAGTTTTTCAGTGCAACTCACTCATATACTATGTACTACACTGTGCGTTTCTTATATTCTAAGTTTTTCAGTGCAACTCACTCATATACTATGTACTACACTGTGCGTTTCTTATATTCTAAGTTTTTCAGTGCAACTCACTCATATACTATGTACTACACTGTGCGTTTCTTATATTCTAAGTTTTTCAGTGCAACTCACTCATATACTATGTACTACACTGTGCATTTCGTGTAATGCTGGTTTTTCTGTAAATTCTAAGTTTTTCAGTGCAACTCACTCATATACTATGTACTACACTGTGCGTTTCTTATATTCTAAGTTTTTCAGTGCAACTCACTCATATACTATGTACTATTTCTTATATTCTAAGTTTTTCAGTGCAACTCACTCATATACTATGTACTACAATGTGCGTTTCTTATATTCTAAGTTTTTCAGTGCAACTCACTCATATACTATGTACTACACTGTGCGTTTCTTATATTCTAAGTTTTTCAGTGCAACTCACTCATATACTATGTACTACACTGTGCGTTTCTTATATTCTAAGTTTTTCAGTGCAACTCACTCATATACTATGTACTACACTGTGCGTTTCTTATATTCTAAGTTTTTCAGTGCAACTCACTCATATACTATGTACTATACTGTGCGTTTCTTATATTCTAAGTTTTTCAGTGCAACTCACTCATATACTATGTACTACACTGTGCGTTTCTTATATTCTTAGTTTTTCAGTGCAACTCACTCATATACTATGTACTACACTGTGCGTTTCTTATATTCTAAGTTTTTCAGTGCAACTCACTCATATACTATGTACTACACTGTGCGTTTCTTATATTCTAAGTTTTTCAGTGCAACTCACTCATATACTATGTACTACACTGTGCGTTTCTTATATTCTAAGTTTTTTGGTGCAACTCACTCATATACTATGTACTACACTGTGCGTTTCTTATATTCTAAGTTTTTCAGTGCAACTCACTCATATACTATGTACTACACTGTGCGTTTCTTATATTCTTAGTTTTTCAGTGCAACTCATTCATATACTATGTACTACACTGTGCGTTTCTTATATTCTAAGTTTTTCAGTGCAACTCACTCATATACTATGTACTACACTGTGCGTTTCTTATATTCTAAGTTTTTCAGTGCAACTCACTCATATACTATGTACTACACTGTGCGTTTCTTATATTCTAAGTTTTTCAGTGCAACTCACTCATATACTATGTACTACACTGTGCGTTTCTTATACTCTAAGTTTTTCAGTGCAACTCACTCATATACTATGTATTACACTGTGCGTTTCTTATATTCTAAGTTTTTCAGTGCAACTCACTCATATACTATGTACTACACTGTGCATTTCGTGTAATGCCGGTTTTTCAGTAAATTCTAAGTTTTTCAGTGCAACTCACTCATATACTATGTACTACACTATGCGTTTCTTATATTCTAAGTTTTTCAGTGCAACTCACTCATATACTATGTACTACACTGTGCGTTTCTTATATTCTAAGTTTTTCAGTGCAACTCACTCATATACTATGTACTACACTGTGCGTTTCTTATATTCTAAGTTTTTCAGTGCAACTCACTCATATACTATGTACTACACTGTGCGTTTCTTATATTCTAAGTTTTTCAGTGCAACTCACTCATATACTATGTACTACACTGTGCGTTTCTTATATTCTAAGTTTTTCAGTGCAACTCACTCATATACTATGTACTACACTGTGCGTTTCTTATATTCTAAGTTTTTCAGTGCAACTCACTCATATACTATGTACTACACTGTACGTTTCTTATATTCTAAGTTTTTCAGTGCAACTCACTCATATACTATGTACTACACTGTGCATTTCTTTTATTCTTAGTTTTTCAGTGCAACTCACTCATATACTATGTACTACACTGTGCGTTTCTTATATTCTAAGTTTTTCAGTGCAACTCACTCATATACTATGTACTACACTGTGCGTTTCTTATATTCTAAGTTTTTCAGTGCAACTCACTCATATACTATGTACTACACTGTGCGTTTCTTATATTCTAAGTTTTTCAGTGCAACTCACTCATATACTATGTACTACACTGTGCGTTTCTTATACTCTAAGTTTTTCAGTGCAACTCACTCATATACTATGTATTACACTGTGCGTTTCTTATATTCTAAGTTTTTCAGTGCAACTCACTCATATACTATGTACTACACTGTGCATTTCGTGTAATGCCGGTTTTTCAGTAAATTCTAAGTTTTTCAGTGCAACTCACTCATATACTATGTACTACACTATGCGTTTCTTATATTCTAAGTTTTTCAGTGCAACTCACTCATATACTATGTACTACACTGTGCGTTTCTTTTATTCTAAGTTTTTCAGTGCAACTCACTCATATACTATGTACTACACTGTGCGTTTCTTATATTCTAAGTTTTTCAGTGCAACTCACTCATATACTATGTACTACACTGTGCGTTTCTTATATTCTAAGTTTTTCAGTGCAACTCACTCATATACTATGTACTACACTGTGCGTTTCTTATATTCTAAGTTTTTCAGTGCAACTCACTCATATACTATGTACTACACTGTGCATTTCGTGTAATGCTGGTTTTTCTGTAAATTCTAAGTTTTTCAGTGCAACTCACTCATATACTATGTACTACACTGTGCGTTTCTTATATTCTAAGTTTTTCAGTGCAACTCACTCATATACTATGTACTATTTCTTATATTCTAAGTTTTTCAGTGCAACTCACTCATATACTATGTACTACAATGTGCGTTTCTTATATTCTAAGTTTTTCAGTGCAACTCACTCATATACTATGTACTACACTGTGCGTTTCTTATATTCTAAGTTTTTCAGTGCAACTCACTCATATACTATGTACTACACTGTGCGTTTCTTTTATTCTTAGTTTTTCAGTGCAACTCACTCATATACTATGTACTACACTGTGCGTTTCTTATATTCTAAGTTTTTCAGTGCAACTCACTCATATACTATGTACTACACTGTGCGTTTCTTATATTCTAAGTTTTTCAGTGCAACTCACTCATATACTATGTACTACACTGTGCGTTTCTTATATTCTAAGTTTTTCAGTGCAACTCACTCATATACTATGTACTACACTGTGCGTTTCTTATACTCTAAGTTTTTCAGTGCAACTCACTCATATACTATGTATTACACTGTGCGTTTCTTATATTCTAAGTTTTTCAGTGCAACTCACTCATATACTATGTACTACACTGTGCATTTCGTGTAATGCCGGTTTTTCAGTAAATTCTAAGTTTTTCAGTGCAACTCACTCATATACTATGTACTACACTATGCGTTTCTTATATTCTAAGTTTTTCAGTGCAACTCACTCATATACTATGTACTACACTGTGCGTTTCTTATATTCTAAGTTTTTCAGTGCAACTCACTCATATACTATGTACTACACTGTGCGTTTCTTATATTCTAAGTTTTTCAGTGCAACTCACTCATATACTATGTACTACACTGTGCGTTTCTTATATTCTAAGTTTTTCAGTGCAACTCACTCATATACTATGTACTACACTGTGCGTTTCTTATATTCTAAGTTTTTCAGTGCAACTCACTCATATACTATGTACTACACTGTGCATTTCGTGTAATGCTGGTTTTTCTGTAAATTCTAAGTTTTTCAGTGCAACTCACTCATATACTATGTACTACACTGTGCGTTTCTTATATTCTAAGTTTTTCAGTGCAACTCACTCATATACTATGTACTATTTCTTATATTCTAAGTTTTTCAGTGCAACTCACTCATATACTATGTACTACAATGTGCGTTTCTTATATTCTAAGTTTTTCAGTGCAACTCACTCATATACTATGTACTACACTGTGCGTTTCTTATATTCTAAGTTTTTCAGTGCAACTCACTCATATACTATGTACTACACTGTGCGTTTCTTATATTCTAAGTTTTTCAGTGCAACTCACTCATATACTATGTACTACACTGTGCGTTTCTTATATTCTAAGTTTTTCAGTGCAACTCACTCATATACTATGTACTATACTGTGCGTTTCTTATATTCTAAGTTTTTCAGTGCAACTCACTCATATACTATGTACTACACTGTGCGTTTCTTATATTCTTAGTTTTTCAGTGCAACTCACTCATATACTATGTACTACACTGTGCGTTTCTTATATTCTAAGTTTTTCAGTGCAACTCACTCATATACTATGTACTACACTGTGCGTTTCTTATATTCTAAGTTTTTCAGTGCAACTCACTCATATACTATGTACTACACTGTGCGTTTCTTATATTCTAAGTTTTTTGGTGCAACTCACTCATATACTATGTACTACACTGTGCGTTTCTTATATTCTAAGTTTTTCAGTGCAACTCACTCATATACTATGTACTACACTGTGCGTTTCTTATATTCTTAGTTTTTCAGTGCAACTCATTCATATACTATGTACTACACTGTGCGTTTCTTATATTCTAAGTTTTTCAGTGCAACTCACTCATATACTATGTACTACACTGTGCGTTTCTTATATTCTAAGTTTTTCAGTGCAACTCACTCATATACTATGTACTACACTGTGCGTTTCTTATATTCTAAGTTTTTCAGTGCAACTCACTCATATACTATGTACTACACTGTGCGTTTCTTATACTCTAAGTTTTTCAGTGCAACTCACTCATATACTATGTATTACACTGTGCGTTTCTTATATTCTAAGTTTTTCAGTGCAACTCACTCATATACTATGTACTACACTGTGCATTTCGTGTAATGCCGGTTTTTCAGTAAATTCTAAGTTTTTCAGTGCAACTCACTCATATACTATGTACTACACTATGCGTTTCTTATATTCTAAGTTTTTCAGTGCAACTCACTCATATACTATGTACTACACTGTGCGTTTCTTATATTCTAAGTTTTTCAGTGCAACTCACTCATATACTATGTACTACACTGTGCGTTTCTTATATTCTAAGTTTTTCAGTGCAACTCACTCATATACTATGTACTACACTGTGCGTTTCTTATATTCTAAGTTTTTCAGTGCAACTCACTCATATACTATGTACTACACTGTGCGTTTCTTATATTCTAAGTTTTTCAGTGCAACTCACTCATATACTATGTACTACACTGTGCGTTTCTTATATTCTAAGTTTTTCAGTGCAACTCACTCATATACTATGTACTACACTGTACGTTTCTTATATTCTAAGTTTTTCAGTGCAACTCACTCATATACTATGTACTACACTGTGCATTTCTTTTATTCTTAGTTTTTCAGTGCAACTCACTCATATACTATGTACTACACTGTGCGTTTCTTATATTCTAAGTTTTTCAGTGCAACTCACTCATATACTATGTACTACACTGTGCGTTTCTTATATTCTAAGTTTTTCAGTGCAACTCACTCATATACTATGTACTACACTGTGCGTTTCTTATATTCTAAGTTTTTCAGTGCAACTCACTCATATACTATGTACTACACTGTGCGTTTCTTATACTCTAAGTTTTTCAGTGCAACTCACTCATATACTATGTATTACACTGTGCGTTTCTTATATTCTAAGTTTTTCAGTGCAACTCACTCATATACTATGTACTACACTGTGCATTTCGTGTAATGCCGGTTTTTCAGTAAATTCTAAGTTTTTCAGTGCAACTCACTCATATACTATGTACTACACTATGCGTTTCTTATATTCTAAGTTTTTCAGTGCAACTCACTCATATACTATGTACTACACTGTGCGTTTCTTTTATTCTAAGTTTTTCAGTGCAACTCACTCATATACTATGTACTACACTGTGCGTTTCTTATATTCTAAGTTTTTCAGTGCAACTCACTCATATACTATGTACTACACTGTGCGTTTCTTATATTCTAAGTTTTTCAGTGCAACTCACTCATATACTATGTACTACACTGTGCGTTTCTTATATTCTAAGTTTTTCAGTGCAACTCACTCATATACTATGTACTACACTGTGCATTTCGTGTAATGCTGGTTTTTCTGTAAATTCTAAGTTTTTCAGTGCAACTCACTCATATACTATGTACTACACTGTGCGTTTCTTATATTCTAAGTTTTTCAGTGCAACTCACTCATATACTATGTACTATTTCTTATATTCTAAGTTTTTCAGTGCAACTCACTCATATACTATGTACTACAATGTGCGTTTCTTATATTCTAAGTTTTTCAGTGCAACTCACTCATATACTATGTACTACACTGTGCGTTTCTTATATTCTAAGTTTTTCAGTGCAACTCACTCATATACTATGTACTACACTGTGCGTTTCTTATATTCTAAGTTTTTCAGTGCAACTCACTCATATACTATGTACTACACTGTGCGTTTCTTATATTCTAAGTTTTTCAGTGCAACTCACTCATATACTATGTACTATACTGTGCGTTTCTTATATTCTAAGTTTTTCAGTGCAACTCACTCATATACTATGTACTACACTGTGCGTTTCTTATATTCTTAGTTTTTCAGTGCAACTCACTCATATACTATGTACTACACTGTGCGTTTCTTATATTCTAAGTTTTTCAGTGCAACTCACTCATATACTATGTACTACACTGTGCGTTTCTTATATTCTAAGTTTTTCAGTGCAACTCACTCATATACTATGTACTACACTGTGCGTTTCTTATATTCTAAGTTTTTCAGTGCAACTCACTCATATACTATGTACTACACTGTGCGTTTCTTATATTCTAAGTTTTTCAGTGCAACTCACTCATATACTATGTACTACACTGTGCGTTTCTTATACTCTAAGTTTTTCAGTGCAACTCACTCATATACTATGTATTACACTGTGCGTTTCTTATATTCTAAGTTTTTCAGTGCAACTCACTCATATACTATGTACTACACTGTGCATTTCGTGTAATGCCGGTTTTTCAGTAAATTCTAAGTTTTTCAGTGCAACTCACTCATATACTATGTACTACACTATGCGTTTCTTATATTCTAAGTTTTTCAGTGCAACTCACTCATATACTATGTACTACACTGTGCGTTTCTTATATTCTAAGTTTTTCAGTGCAACTCACTCATATACTATGTACTACACTGTGCGTTTCTTATATTCTAAGTTTTTCAGTGCAACTCACTCATATACTATGTACTACACTGTGCGTTTCTTATATTCTAAGTTTTTCAGTGCAACTCACTCATATACTATGTACTACACTGTGCGTTTCTTATATTCTAAGTTTTTCAGTGCAACTCACTCATATACTATGTACTACACTGTGCATTTCGTGTAATGCTGGTTTTTCTGTAAATTCTAAGTTTTTCAGTGCAACTCACTCATATACTATGTACTACACTGTGCGTTTCTTATATTCTAAATTTTTCAGTGCAACTCACTCATATACTATGTACTATTTCTTATATTCTAAGTTTTTCAGTGCAACTCACTCATATACTATGTACTACAATGTGCGTTTCTTATATTCTAAGTTTTTCAGTGCAACTCACTCATATACTATGTACTACACTGTGCGTTTCTTATATTCTAAGTTTTCAGTGCAACTCACTCATATACTATGTACTACACTGTGCGTTTCTTATATTCTAAGTTTTTCAGTGCAACTCACTCATATACTATGTACTACACTGTGCGTTTCTTATATTCTAAGTTTTTCAGTGCAACTCACTCATATACTATGTACTACACTGTGCGTTTCTTATATTCTAAGTTTTTCAGTGCAACTCACTCATATACTATGTACTACACTGTGCGTTTCTTATATTCTAAGTTTTTCAGTGCAACTCACTCATATACTATGTACTACACTGTGCGTTTCTTATATTCTAAGTTTTTCAGTGCAACTCACTCATATACTATGTACTACACTGTGCGTTTCTTATATTCTAAGTTTTTCAGTGCAACTCACTCATATACTATGTACTACACTGTGCGTTTCTTATATTCTAAGTTTTTCAGTGCAACTCACTCATATACTATGTACTACACTGTGCGTTTCTTATATTCTAAGTTTTTCAGTGCAACTCACTCATATACTATGTACTACACTGTGCGTTTCTTATACTCTAAGTTTTTCAGTGCAACTCACTCATATACTATGTATTACACTGTGCGTTTCTTATATTCTAAGTTTTTCAGTGCAACTCACTCATATACTATGTACTACACTTTGCATTTCGTGTAATGCTGGTTTTTCTGTAAATTCTAAGTTTTTCAGTGCAACTCACTCATATACTATGTACTACACTGTGCGTTTCTTATATTCTAAGTTTTTCAGTGCAACTCACTCATATACTATGTACTATTTCTTATATTCTAAGTTTTTCAGTGCAACTCACTCATATACTATGTACTACAATGTGCGTTTCTTATATTCTAAGTTTTTCAGTGCAACTCACTCATATACTATGTACTACACTGTGCGTTTCTTATATTCTAAGTTTTTCAGTGCAACTCACTCATATACTATGTACTACACTGTGCGTTTCTTATATTCTAAGTTTTTCAGTGCAACTCACTCATATACTATGTACTACACTGTGCGTTTCTTATATTCTAAGTTTTTCAGTGCAACTCACTCATATACTATGTACTACACTGTGCGTTTCTTATATTCTAAGTTTTTCAGTGCAACTCACTCATATACTATGTACTACACTGTGCGTTTCTTATATTCTAAGTTTTTCAGTGCAACTCACTCATATACTATGTACTACACTGTGCGATTCTTATATTCTAAGTTTTTCAGTGCAACTCACTCATATACTATGTACTACACTGTGCGTTTCTTATACTCTAAGTTTTTCAGTGCAACTCACTCATATACTATGTACTACACTGTGCGTTTCTTATATTCTAAGTTTTTCAGTGCAACTCACTCATATACTATGTACTACACTGTGCGTTTCTTATATTCTAAGTTTTTCAGTGCAACTCACTCATATACTATGTACTACACTGTGCGTTTCTTATATTCTAAGTTTTTCAGTGCAACTCACTCATATACTATGTACTACACTGTGCGTTTCTTATATTCTAAGTTTTTCAGTGCAACTCACTCATATACTATGTACTACACTGTGCGTTTTTATATTCTAAGTTTTTCAGTGCAACTCACTCATATACTATGTACTACACTGTGCGTTTCTTATATTCTAAGTTTTTCAGTGCAACTCACTCATATACTATGTACTACACTGTGCGTTTCTTATATTAGTTTTTCAGTGCAACTCACTCAAATACTATGTACTACACTGTGCGTTTCTTATATTCTAAGTTTTTCAGTGCAACTAACTCATATACTATGTACTACACTGTGCGTTTCTTATATTCTAAGTTTTTCAGTGCAACTCACTCATATACTATGTACTACAATGTGCGTTTCTTATATTCTAAGTTTTTTAGTGCAACTCACTCATATACTATGTACTACACTGTGCGTTTCTTATATTCTAAGTTTTTCAGTGCAACTCACTCATATACTATGTACTACACTGTGCGTTTCTTATATTCTTAGTTTTTCAGTGCAACTCACTCATATACTATGTACTACACTGTGCGTTTCTTATATTCTAAGTTTTTCAGTGCAACTCACTCATATACTATGTACTACACTGTGCGTTTCTTATATTCTAAGTTTTTCAGTGCAACTCACTCATATACTATGTACTACACTGTGCGTTTCTTATATTCTAAGTTTTTCAGTGCAACTCACTCATATACTATGTACTACACTGTGCGTTTCTTATATTCTAAGTTTTTCAGTGCAACTTACTCATATACTATGTACTACACTGTGCATTTCGTGTAATGCTGGTTTTTCTGTAAATTCTAAGTTTTTCAGTGCAACTCACTCATATACTATGTACTACACTGTGCGTTTCTTATATTCTAAGTTTTTCAGTGCAACTCACGCATATACTATGTACTATTTCTTATATTCTAAGTTTTTCAGTGCAACTCACTCATATACTATGTACTACAATGTGCGTTTCTTATATTCTAAGTTTTTCAGTGCAACTCACTCATATACTATGTACTACACTGTGCGTTTCTTATATTCTTAGTTTTTCAGTGCAACTCACTCATATACTATGTACTACACTGTGCGTTTCTTATATTCTAAGTTTTTCAGTGCAACTCACTCATATACTATGTACTACACTGTGCGTTTCTTATATTCTAAGTTTTTCAGTGCAACTCACTCATATACTATGTACTACACTGTGCGTTTCTTATACTCTAAGTTTTTCAGTGCAACTCACTCATATACTATGTATTACACTGTGCGTTTCTTATATTCTAAGTTTTTCAGTGCAACTCACTCATATACTATGTACTACACTTTGCATTTCGTGTAATGCTGGTTTTTCTGTAAATTCTAAGTTTTTCAGTGCAACTCACTCATATACTATGTACTACACTGTGCGTTTCTTATATTCTAAGTTTTTCAGTGCAACTCACTCATATACTATGTACTATTTCTTATATTCTAAGTTTTTCAGTGCAACTCACTCATATACTATGTACTACAATGTGCGTTTCTTATATTCTAAGTTTTTCAGTGCAACTCACTCATATACTATGTACTACACTGTGCGTTTCTTATATTCTAAGTTTTTCAGTGCAACTCACTCATATACTATGTACTACACTGTGCGTTTCTTATATTCTAAGTTTTTCAGTGCAACTCACTCATATACTATGTACTACACTGTGCGTTTCTTATATTCTAAGTTTTTCAGTGCAACTCACTCATATACTATGTACTACACTGTGCGTTTCTTATATTCTAAGTTTTTCAGTGCAACTCACTCATATACTATGTACTACACTGTGCGTTTTTATATTCTAAGTTTTTCAGTGCAACTCACTCATATACTATGTACTACACTGTGCGTTTCTTATATTCTAAGTTTTTCAGTGCAACTCACTCATATACTATGTACTACACTGTGCGTTTCTTATATTAGTTTTTCAGTGCAACTCACTCAAATACTATGTACTACACTGTGCGTTTCTTATATTCTAAGTTTTTCAGTGCAACTAACTCATATACTATGTACTACACTGTGCGTTTCTTATATTCTAAGTTTTTCAGTGCAACTCACTCATATACTATGTACTACAATGTGCGTTTCTTATATTCTAAGTTTTTTAGTGCAACTCACTCATATACTATGTACTACACTGTGCGTTTCTTATATTCTAAGTTTTTCAGTGCAACTCACTCATATACTATGTACTATTTCTTATATTCTAAGTTTTTCAGTGCAACTCACTCATATACTATGTACTACAATGTGCGTTTCTTATATTCTAAGTTTTTCAGTGCAACTCACTCATATACTATGTACTACACTGTGCGTTTCTTATATTCTAAGTTTTTCAGTGCAACTCACTCATATACTATGTACTACACTGTGCGTTTCTTATATTCTAAGTTTTTCAGTGCAACTCACTCATATACTATGTACTACACTGTGCGTTTCTTATATTCTAAGTTTTTCAGTGCAACTCACTCATATACTATGTACTACACTGTGCGTTTCTTATATTCTAAGTTTTTCAGTGCAACTCACTCATATACTATGTACTACACTGTGCGTTTCTTATATTCTAAGTTTTTCAGTGCAACTCACTCATATACTATGTACTACACTGTGCGTTTCTTATATTCTAAGTTTTTCAGTGCAACTCACTCATATACTATGTACTACACTGTGCGTTTCTTATATTCTAAGTTTTTCAGTGCAACTCACTCATATACTATGTACTACACTGTGCGTTTCTTATATTCTAAGTTTTTCAGTGCAACTTACTCATATACTATGTACTACACTGTGCATTTCGTGTAATGCTGGTTTTTGTAAATTCTAAGTTTTTCAGTGCAACTCACTCATATACTATGTACTACACTGTGCGTTTCTTATATTCTAAGTTTTTCAGTGCAACTCACTCATATACTATGTACTATTTCTTATATTCTAAGTTTTTCAGTGCAACTCACTCATATACTATGTACTACAATGTGCGTTTCTTATATTCTAAGTTTTTCAGTGCAACTCACTCATATACTATGTACTACACTGTGCGTTTCTTATATTCTTAGTTTTTCAGTGCAACTCACTCATATACTATGTACTACACTGTGCGTTTCTTATATTCTAAGTTTTTCAGTGCAACTCACTCATATACTATGTACTACACTGTGCGTTTCTTATATTCTAAGTTTTTCAGTGCAACTCACTCATATACTATGTACTACACTGTGCGTTTCTTATATTCTTAGTTTTTCAGTGCAACTCACTCATATACTATGTACTACACTGTGCGTTTCTTATATTCTAAGTTTTTCAGTGCAACTCACTCATATACTATGTACTACACTGTGCGTTTCTTATATTCTAAGTTTTTCAGTGCAACTCACTCATATACTATGTACTACACTGTGCGTTTCTTATATTCTAAGTTTTTCAGTGCAACTCACTCATATACTATGTACTACACTGTGCGTTTCTTATATTCTAAGTTTTTCAGTGCAACTCACTCATATACTATGTACTACACTGTGCGTTTCTTATATTCTTAGTTTTTCAGTGCAACTCATTCATATACTATGTACTACACTGTGCGTTTCTTATATTCTAAGTTTTTCAGTGCAACTCACTCATATACTATGTACTACACTGTGCGTTTCTTATATTCTAAGTTTTTCAGTGCAACTCACTCATATACTATGTACTACACTGTGCGTTTCTTATATTCTAAGTTTTTCAGTGCAACTCACTCATATACTATGTACTACACTGTGCGTTTCTTATACTCTAAGTTTTTCAGTGCAACTCACTCATATACTATGTATTACACTGTGCGTTTCTTATATTCTAAGTTTTTCAGTGCAACTCACTCATATACTATGTACTACACTGTGCATTTCGTGTAAAGCCGGTTTTTCAGTAAATTCTAAGTTTTTCAGTGCAACTCACTCATATACTATGTACTACACTATGCGTTTCTTATATTCTTAGTTTTTCAGTGCAACTCACTCATATACTATGTACTACACTGTGCGTTTCTTATATTCTAAGTTTTTCAGTGCAACTCATTCATATACTATGTACTACACTGTGCGTTTCTTATATTCTAAGTTTTTCAGTGCAACTCACTCATATACTATGTACTACACTGTGCGTTTCTTATATTCTAAGTTTTTCAGTGCAACTCACTCATATACTATGTACTACACTGTGCGTTTCTTATATTCTAAGTTTTTCAGTGCAACTCACTCATATACTATGTACTACACTGTGCATTTCGTGTAATGCTGGTTTTTCTGTAAATTCTAAGTTTTTCAGTGCAACTCACTCATATACTATGTACTACACTGTGCGTTTCTTATATTCTAAGTTTTTCAGTGCAACTCACTCATATACTATGTACTACACTGTGCCTTTCTTATATTCTAAGTTTTTCAGTGCAACTCACTCATATACTATGTACTACACTGTGCGTTTCTTATATTCTAAGTTTTTCAGTGCAACTCACTCATATACTATGTACTATACTGTGCGTTTCTTATATTCTTAGTTTTTCAGTGCAACTCACTCAAATACTATGTACTACACTGTGCGTTTCTTATATTCTAAGTTTTTCAGTGCAACTCACTCATATACTATGTACTACACTGTGCGTTTCTTATATTCTAAGTTTTTCAGTGCAACTCACTCATATACTATGTACTACACTGTGCGTTTCTTATATTCTAAGTTTTTCAGTGCAACTCACTCATATACTATGTACTACACTGTGCGTTTCTTATATTCTTAGTTTTTCAGTGCAACTCACTCAAATACTATGTACTACACTGTGCGTTTCTTATATTCTAAGTTTTTCAGTGCAACTCACTCATATACTATGTACTACAATGTGCGTTTCTTATATTCTAAGTTTTTCAGTGCAACTCACTCATATACTATGTACTACACTGTGCGTTTCTTATATTCTAAGTTTTTCAGTGCAACTCACTCATATACTATGTACTACACTGTGCGTTTCTTATACTCTAAGTTTTTCAGTGCAACTCACTCATATACTATGTACTACACTGTGCGTTTCTTATATTCTAAGTTTTTCAGTGCAACTCACTCATATACTATGTACTACACTGTGCATTTCGTGTAATGCCGGTTTTTCAGTAAATTCTAAGTTTTTCAGTGCAACTCACTCATATACTATGTACTCTAAGTTTTTCAGTGCAACTCACTCATATACTATGTACTACACTGTGCGTTTCTTATATTCTAAGTTTTTCAGTGCAACTCACTCATATACTATGTACTACACTGTGCGTTTCTTATATTCTTAGTTTTTCAGTGCAAATCACTCATATACTATGTACTACACTGTGCGTTTCTTATATTCTAAGTTTTTCAGTGCAACTCACTCATATACTATGTACTACACTGTGCGTTTCTTATATTCTAAGTTTTTCAGTGCAACTCACTCATATACTACGTACTACACTGTGCGTTTCTTATATTCTAAGTTTTTAAGTGCAACTCACTCATATACTATGTACTACACTGTGCGTTTCTTATACTCTAAGTTTTTCAGTGCAACTCACTCATATACTATGTATTACACTGTGCGTTTCTTATATTCTAAGTTTTTCAGTGCAACTCACTCATATACTATGTACTACACTGTGCGTTTCTTATATTCTAAGTTTTTCAGTGCAACTCACTCATATACTATGTACTACAATGTGCGTTTCTTATATTCTAAGTTTTTCAGTGCAACTCACTCATATACTATGTACTACACTGTGCGTTTCTTATATTCTAAGTTTTTCAGTGCAACTCACTCATACACTATGTACTACACTGTGCGTTTCTTATATTCTAAGTTTTTCAGTGCAACTCACTCATATACTATGTACTACACTGTGCGTTTCTTATATTCTAAGTTTTTCAGTGCAACTCACTCATATACTATGTACTACACTGTGCGTTTCTTATACTCTAAGTTTTTCAGTGCAACTCACTCATATACTATGTACTACACTGTGCGTTTCTTATATTCTAAGTTTTTCAGTGCAACTCACTCATATACTATGTACTACACTGTGCATTTCGTGTAATGCCGGTTTTTCAGTAAATTCTAAGTTTTTCAGTGCAACTCACTCATATACTATGTACTCTAAGTTTTTCAGTGCAACTCACTCATATACTATGTACTACACTGTGCGTTTCTTATATTCTAAGTTTTTCAGTGCAACTCACTCATATACTATGTACTACACTGTGCGTTTCTTATATTCTTAGTTTTTCAGTGCAAATCACTCATATACTATGTACTACACTGTGCGTTTCTTATATTCTAAGTTTTTCAGTGCAACTCACTCATATACTATGTACTACACTGTGCGTTTCTTATATTCTAAGTTTTTCAGTGCAACTCACTCATATACTACGTACTACACTGTGCGTTTCTTATATTCTAAGTTTTTCAGTGCAACTCACTCATATACTATGTACTACACTGTGCGTTTCTTATACTCTAAGTTTTTCAGTGCAACTCACTCATATACTATGTATTACACTGTGCGTTTCTTATATTCTAAGTTTTTCAGTGCAACTCACTCATATACTATGTACTACACTGTGCATTTCGTGTAATGCCGGTTTTTCAGTAAATTCTAAGTTTTTCAGTGCAACTCACTGATATACTATGTACTACACTGTGCGTTTCTTATATTCTAAGTTTTTCAGTGCAACTCACTCATATACTATGTACTACAATGTGCGTTTCTTATATTCTAAGTTTTTCAGTGCAACTCACTCATATACTATGTACTACACTGTGCGTTTCTTATATTCTAAGTTTTTCAGTGCAACTCACTCATATACTATGTACTACACTGTGCGTTTCTTATATTCTAAGTTTTTCAGTGCAACTCACTCATATACTATGTACTACACTGTGCGTTTCTTATATTCTAAGTTTTTCAGTGCAACTCACTCATATACTATGTACTACACTGTGCGTTTCTTATATTCTAAATTTTTCAGTGCAACTCACTCATATACTATGTACTACACTGTGCGTTTCTTATATTCTAAGTTTTTCAGTGCAACTCACTCATATACTATGTACTACACTGTGCGTTTCTTATATTCTTAGTTTTTCAGTGCAACTCACTCATATACTATGTACTACACTGTGCGTTTCTTATATTCTAAGTTTTTCAGTGCAACTCACTCATATACTATGTACTACACTGTGCGTTTCTTATATTCTAAGTTTTTCAGTGCAACTCACTCATATACTATGTACTACACTGTGCGTTTCTTATATTCTAAGTTTTTCAGTGCAACTCACTCATATACTATGTACTACACTGTGCGTTTCTTATATTCTAAGTTTTTCAGTGCAACTCACTCATATACTATGTACTACACTGTGCGTTTCTTATATTCTTAGTTTTTCAGTGCAACTCATTCATATACTATGTACTACACTGTGCGTTTCTTATATTCTAAGTTTTTCAGTGCAACTCACTCATATACTATGTACTACACTGTGCGTTTCTTATATTCTAAGTTTTTCAGTGCAACTCACTCATATACTATGTACTACACTGTGCGTTTCTTATATTCTAAGTTTTTCAGTGCAACTCACTCATATACTATGTACTACACTGTGCGTTTCTTATACTCTAAGTTTTTCAGTGCAACTCACTCATATACTATGTACTACACTGTGCATTTCGTGTAATGCCGGTTTTTCAGTAAATTCTAAGTTTTTCAGTGCAACTCACTCATATACTATGTACTACACTATGCGTTTCTTATATTCTAAGTTTTTCAGTGCAACTCACTCATATACTATGTACTACACTGTGCGTTTCTTATATTCTAAGTTTTTCAGTGCAACTCACTCATATACTATGTACTACACTGTGCGTTTCTTATATTCTAAGTTTTTCAGTGCAACTCACTCATATACTATGTACTACACTGTGCGTTTCTTATATTCTAAGTTTTTCAGTGCAACTCACTCATATACTATGTACTACACTGTGCGTTTCTTATATTCTAAGTTTTTCAGTGCAACTCACTCATATACTATGTACTACACTGTGCATTTCGTGTAATGCTGGTTTTTCTGTAAATTCTAAGTTTTTCAGTGCAACTCACTCATATACTATGTACTACACTGTGCGTTTCTTATATTCTAAGTTTTTCAGTGCAACTCACTCATATACTATGTACTATTTCTTATATTCTAAGTTTTTCAGTGCAACTCACTCATATACTATGTACTACAATGTGCGTTTCTTATATTCTAAGTTTTTCAGTGCAACTCACTCATATACTATGTACTACACTGTGCGTTTCTTATATTCTAAGTTTTTCAGTGCAACTCACTCATATACTATGTACTACACTGTGCGTTTCTTATATTCTAAGTTTTTCAGTGCAACTCACTCATATACTATGTACTACACTGTGCGTTTCTTATATTCTAAGTTTTTCAGTGCAACTCACTCATATACTATGTACTACACTGTGCGTTTCTTATATTCTAAGTTTTTCAGTGCAACTCACTCATATACTATGTACTACACTGTGCGTTTCTTATATTCTAAGTTTTTCAGTGCAACTCACTCATATACTATGTACTACACTGTGCGTTTCTTATATTCTAAGTTTTTCAGTGCAACTCACTCATATACTATGTACTACACTGTGCGTTTCTTATATTCTAAGTTTTTCAGTGCAACTCACTCATATACCATGTACTACACTGTGCGTTTCTTATATTCTTAGTTTTTCAGTGCAACTCACTCATATACTATGTACTACACTGTGCGTTTCTAATATTCTAAGTTTTTCAGTGCAACTCACTCATATACTATGTACTACACTGTGCGTTTCTTATATTCTAAGTTTTTCAGTGCAACTCACTCATATACTATGTACTACACTGTGCGTTTCTTATATTCTAAGTTTTTCAGTGCAACTCACTCATATACTATGTACTACACTGTGCGTTTCTTATATTCTAAGTTTTTCAGTGCAACTCACTCATATACTATGTACTATACTGTGCGTTTCTTATATTCTTAGTTTTTCAGTGCAACTCACTCAAATACTATGTACTACACTGTGCGTTTCTTATATTCTAAGTTTTTCAGTGCAACTCACTCATATACTATGTACTACACTGTGCGTTTCTTATATTCTAAGTTTTTCAGTGCAACTCACTCATATACTATGTACTACACTGTGCGTTTCTTATATTCTAAGTTTTTCAGTGCAACTCACTCATATACTATGTACTACACTGTGCGTTTCTTATATTCTTAGTTTTTCAGTGCAACTCACTCATATACTATGTACTACACTGTGCGTTTCTTATATTCTAAGTTTTTCAGTGCAACTCACTCATATAATATGTACTACACTGTGCGTTTCTTATATTCTAAGTTTTTCAGTGCAACTCACTCATATACTATGTACTACACTGTGCGTTTCTTATATTCTAAGTTTTTCAGTGCAACTCACTCATATACTATGTACTACACTGTGCATTTCGTGTAATGCTGGTTTTTCTGTAAATTCTAAGTTTTTCAGTGCAACTCACTCATATACTATGTACTACACTGTGCGTTTCTTATATTCTAAGTTTTTCAGTGCAACTCACTCATATACTATGTACTACACTGTGCGTTTCTTATATTCTAAGTTTTTCAGTGCAACTCACTCATATACTATGTACTTCAATGTGCGTTTCTTATATTCTAAGTTTTTCAGTGCAACTCACTCATATACTATGTACTACACTGTGCGTTTCTTATATTCTAAGTTTTTCAGTGCAACTCACTCATATACTATGTACTACACTGTGCGTTTCTTATATTCTTAGTTTTTCAGTGCAACTCACTCATATACTATGTACTACACTGTGTGTTTCTTATATTCTAAGTTTTTCAGTGCAACTCACACATATACTATGTACTACACTGTGCGTTTCTTATATTCTAAGTTTTTCAGTGCAACTCACTCATATACTATGTACTACACTGTGCGTTTCTTATATTCTAAGTTTTTCAGTGCAACTCACTCATATACTATGTACTACACTGTGCGTTTCTTATATTCTAAGTTTTTCAGTGCAACTCACTCATATACTATGTACTACACTGTGCATTTCGTGTAATGCTGGTTTTTCTGTAAATTCTAAGTTTTTCAGTGCAACTCACTCATATACTCTGTACTACACTGTGCGTTTCTTATATTCTAAGTTTTTCAGTGCAACTCACTCATATACTATGTACTACACTGTGCGTTTCTTATATTCTAAGTTTTTCAGTGCAACTCACTCATATACTATGTACTACACTGTGCGTTTCTTATATTCTAAGTTTTTCAGTGCAACTCACTCATATACTATGTACTATACTGTGCGTTTCTTATATTCTAAGTTTTTCAGTGCAACTCACTCATATACTATGTACTACACTGTGCGTTTCTTATATTCTAAGTTTTTCAGTGCAACTCACTCATATACTATGTACTACACTGTGCGTTTCTTATATTCTAAGTTTTTCAGTGCAACTCACTCATATACTATGTACTACAATGTGCGTTTCTTATATTCTAAGTTTTTCAGTGCAACTCACTCATATACTATGTACTACACTGTGCGTTTCTTATATTCTAAGTTTTTCAGTGCAACTCACTCATATACTATGTACTATACTGTGCGTTTCTTATATTCTTAGTTTTTCAGTGCAACTCACTCATATACTATGTACTACACTGTGCGTTTCTTATATTCTAAGTTTTTCAGTGCAACTCACTCATATACTATGTACTACACTGTGCGTTTCTTATATTCTAAGTTTTTCAGTGCAACTCACTCATATACTATGTACTACACTGTGCGTTTCTTATATTCTAAGTTTTTCAGTGCAACTCACTCATATACTATGTACTACACTGTGCGTTTCTTATATTCTAAGTTTTTCAGTGCAACTCACTCATATACTATGTACTACACTGTGCGTTTCTTATATTCTAAGTTTTTCAGTGCAACTCACTCATATACTATGTACTACACTGTGCGTTTCTTATATTCTAAGTTTTTCAGTGCAACTTACTCATATACTATGTACTACACTGTGCATTTCGTGTAATGCTGGTTTTTCTGTAAATTCAAAGTTTTTCAGTGCAACTCACTCATATACTATGTACTACACTGTGCGTTTCTTATATTCTAAGTTTTTCAGTGCAACTCACTCATATACTATGTACTATTTCTTATATTCTAAGTTTTTCAGTGCAACTCACTCATATACTATGTACTACACTGTGCGTTTCTTATATTCTTAGTTTTTCAGTGCAACTCACTCATATACTATGTACTACACTGTGCGTTTCTTATATTCTAAGTTTTTCAGTGCAACTCACTCATATACTATGTACTACACTGTGCGTTTCTTATATTCTAAGTTTTTCAGTGCAACTCACTCATATACTATGTACTACACTGTGCGTTTCTTATATTCTAAGTTTTTCAGTGCAACTCACTCATATACTATGTACTACACTGTGCGTTTCTTATATTCTAAGTTTTTCAGTGCAACTCACTCATATACTATGTACTACACTGTGCGTTTCTTATATTCTTAGTTTTTCAGTGCAACTCATTCATATACTATGTACTACACTGTGCGTTTCTTATATTCTAAGTTTTTCAGTGCAACTCACTCATATACTATGTACTACACTGTGCATTTCTTATATTCTAAGTTTTTCAGTGCAACTCACTCATATACTATGTACTACACTGTGCGTTTCTTATATTCTAAGTTTTTCAGTGCAACTCACTCATATACTATGTACTACACTGTGCGTTTCTTATACTCTAAGTTTTTCAGTGCAACTCACTCATATACTATGTATTACACTGTGCGTTTCTTATATTCTAAGTTTTTCAGTGCAACTCACTCATATACTATGTACTACACTGTGCATTTCGTGTAATGCCGGTTTTTCAGTAAATTCTAAGTTTTTCAGTGCAACTCACTCATATACTATGTACTACACTATGCGTTTCTTATATTCTAAGTTTTTCAGTGCAACTCACTCATATACTATGTACTACACTGTGCGTTTCTTATATTCTAAGTTTTTCAGTGCAACTCACTCATATACTATGTACTACACTGTGCGTTTCTTATATTCTAAGTTTTTAAGTGCAACTCACTCATATACTATGTACTACACTGTGCGTTTCTTATATTCTAAGTTTTTCAGTGCAACTCACTCATATACTATGTACTACACTGTGCGTTTCTTATATTCTTAGTTTTTCAGTGCAACTCACTCATATACTATGTACTACACTGTGCATTTCGTGTAATGCTGGTTTTTCTGTAAATTCTAAGTTTTTCAGTGCAACTCACTCATATACTATGTACTACACTGTGCCTTTCTTATATTCTAAGTTTTTCAGTGCAACTCACTCATATACTATGTACTATTTCTTATATTCTAAGTTTTTCAGTGCAACTCACTCATATACTATGTACTACAATGTGCGTTTCTTATATTCTAAGTTTTTCAGTGCAACTCACTCATATACTATGTACTACACTGTGCGTTTCTTATATTCTAAGTTTTTCAGTGCAACTCACTCATATACTATGTACTACACTGTGCGTTTCTTATATTCTAAGTTTTTCAGTGCAACTCACTCATATACTATGTACTACACTGTGCGTTTCTTATATTCTAAGTTTTTCAGTGCAACTCACTCATATACTATGTACTACACTGTGCGTTTCTTATATTCTTAGTTTTTCAGTGCAACTCACTCATATACTATGTACTACACTGTGCGTTTCTTATATTCTAAGTTTTTCAGTGCAACTCACTCATATACTATGTACTACACTGTGCGTTTCTTATATTCTAAGTTTTTCAGTGCAACTCACTCATATACTATGTACTACACTGTGCGGTTCTTATATTCTAAGTTTTTCAGTGCAACTCACTCATATACTATGTACTACACTGTGCGTTTCTTATATTCTAAGTTTTTCAGTGCAACTCACTCATATACTATGTACTATACTGTGCGTTTCTTATATTCTTAGTTTTTCAGTGCAACTCACTCAAATACTATGTACTACACTGTGCGTTTCTTATATTCTAAGTTTTTCAGTGCAACTAACTCATATACTATGTACTACACTGTGCGTTTCTTATATTCTAAGTTTTTCAGTGCAACTCACTCATATACTATGTACTACAATGTGCGTTTCTTATATTCTAAGTTTTTCAGTGCAACTCACTCATATACTATGTACTACACTGTGCGTTTCTTATATTCTAAGTTTTTCAGTGCAACTCACTCATATACTATGTACTACACTGTGCGTTTCTTATATTCTTAGTTTTTCAGTGCAACTCACTCATATACTATGTACTACACTGTGCGTTTCTTATATTCTAAGTTTTTCAGTGCAACTCACTCATATACTATGTACTACACTGTGCGTTTCTTATATTCTAAGTTTTTCAGTGCAACTCACTCATATACTATGTACTACACTGTGCGTTTCTTATATTCTAAGTTTTTCAGTGCAACTTACTCATATACTATGTACTACACTGTGCATTTCGTGTAATGCTGGTTTTTCTGTAAATTCTAAGTTTTTCAGTGCAACTCACTCATATACTATGTACTACACTGTGTGTTTCTTATATTCTAAGTTTTTCAGTGCAACTCACTCATATACTATGTACTACACTGTGCGTTTCTTATATTCTAAGTTTTTCAGTGCAACTCACTCATATACTATGTACTACAATGTGCGTTTCTTATATTCTAAGTTTTTCAGTGCAACTCACTCATATACTATGTACTACACTGTGCGTTTCTTATATTCTAAGTTTTTCAGTGCAACTCACTCATATACTATGTACTACACTGTGCGTTTCTTATATTCTTAGTTTTTCAGTGCAACTCACTCATATACTATGTACTACACTGTGTGTTTCTTATATTCTAAGTTTTTCAGTGCAACTCACTCATATACTATGTACTACACTGTGTGTTTCTTATATTCTAAGTTTTTCAGTGCAACTCACTCATATACTATGTACTACACTGTGCGTTTCTTATATTCTAAGTTTTTCAGTGCAACTCACTCATATACTATGTACTACACTGTGCGTTTCTTATATTCTAAGTTTTTCAGTGCAACTCACTCATATACTATGTACTACACTGTGCATTTCGTGTAATGCTGGTTTTTCTGTAAATTCTAAGTTTTTCAGTGCAACTCACTCATATACTCTGTACTACACTGCGTTTCTTATATTCTAAGTTTTTCAGTGCAACACACTCATATACTATGTACTACACTGTGCGTTTCTTATATTCTAAGTTTTTCAGTGCAACTCACTCATATACTATGTACTACACTGTGCGTTTCTTATATTCTAAGTTTTTCAGTGCAACTCACTCATATACTATGTACTACACTGTGCGTTTCTTATATTCTAAGTTTTTCAGTGCAACTCACTCATATACTATGTACTACACTGTGCGTTTCTTATATTCTAAGTTTTTCAGTGCAACTCACTCATATACTATGTACTACACTGTGCGTTTCTTATATTCTAAGTTTTTCAGTGCAACTCACTCATATACTATGTACTACACTGTGCGTTTCTTATATTCTAAGTTTTTCAGTGCAACTCACTCATATACTATGTACTATACTGTGCGTTTCTTATATTCTAAGTTTTTCAGTGCAACTCACTCATATACTATGTACTACACTGTGCGTTTCTTATATTCTAAGTTTTTCAGTGCAACTCACTCATATACTATGTACTACACTGTGCGTTTCTTATATTCTAAGTTTTTCAGTGCAACTCACTCATATACTATGTACTACACTGTGCGTTTCTTATATTCTAAGTTTTTCACTGCAACTCACTCATATACTATGTACTACACTGTGCGTTTCTTATATTCTAAGTTTTTCAGTGCAACTCACTCATATACTATGTACTACACTGTGCGTTTCTTATATTCTAAGTTTTTCAGTGCAACTCACTCATATACTATGTACTATACTGTGCGTTTCTTATATTCTAAGTTTTTCAGTGCAACTCACTCATATACTATGTACTACACTGTGCGTTTCTTATATTCTAAGTTTTTCAGTGCAACTCACTCATATACTATGTACTACACTGTGCGTTTCTTATATTCTAAGTTTTTCAGTGCAACTCACTCATATACTATGTACTACAATGTGCGTTTCTTATATTCTAAGTTTTTCAGTGCAACTCACTCATATACTATGTACTACACTGTGCGTTTCTTATATTCTAAGTTTTTCAGTGCAACTCACTCATATACTATGTACTATACTGTGCGTTTCTTATATTCTTAGTTTTTCAGTGCAACTCACTCATATACTATGTACTACACTGTGCGTTTCTTATATTCTAAGTTTTTCAGTGCAACTCACTCATATACTATGTACTACACTGTGCGTTTCTTATATTCTAAGTTTTTCAGTGCAACTCACTCATATACTATGTACTACACTGTGCGTTTCTTATATTCTAAGTTTTTCAGTGCAACTCACTCATATACTATGTACTACACTGTGCGTTTCTTATATTCTAAGTTTTTCAGTGCAACTCACTCATATACTATGTACTACACTGTGCGTTTCTTATATTCTAAGTTTTTCAGTGCAACTCACTCATATACTATGTACTACACTGTGCGTTTCTTATATTCTAAGTTTTTCAGTGCAACTTACTCATATACTATGTACTACACTGTGCATTTCGTGTAATGCTGGTTTTTCTGTAAATTCAAAGTTTTTCAGTGCAACTCACTCATATACTATGTACTACACTGTGCGTTTCTTATATTCTAAGTTTTTCAGTGCAACTCACTCATATACTATGTACTATTTCTTATATTCTAAGTTTTTCAGTGCAACTCACTCATATACTATGTACTACAATGTGCGTTTCTTATATTCTAAGTTTTTCAGTGCAACTCACTCATATACTATGTACTACACTGTGCGTTTCTTATATTCTAAGTTTTTCAGTGCAACTCACTCATATACTATGTACTACACTGTGCGTTTCTTATATTCTAAGTTTTTCAGTGCAACTCACTCATATACTATGTACTACACTGTGCGTTTCTTATATTCTAAATTTTTCAGTGCAACTCACTCATATACTATGTACTACACTGTGCGTTTCTTATATTCTAAGTTTTTCAGTGCAACTCACTCATATACTATGTACTACACTGTGCGTTTCTTATATTCTTAGTTTTTCAGTGCAACTCACTCATATACTATGTACTACACTGTGCGTTTCTTATATTCTAAGTTTTTCAGTGCAACTCACTCATATACTATGTACTACACTGTGCGTTTCTTATATTCTAAGTTTTTCAGTGCAACTCACTCATATACTATGTACTACACTGTGCGTTTCTTATATTCTAAGTTTTTCAGTGCAACTCACTCATATACTATGTACTACACTGTGCGTTTCTTATATTCTAAGTTTTTCAGTGCAACTCACTCATATACTATGTACTACACTGTGCGTTTCTTATATTCTTAGTTTTTCAGTGCAACTCATTCATATACTATGTACTACACTGTGCGTTTCTTATATTCTAAGTTTTTCAGTGCAACTCACTCATATACTATGTACTACACTGTGCGTTTCTTATATTCTAAGTTTTTCAGTGCAACTCACTCATATACTATGTACTACACTGTGCGTTTCTTATACTCTAAGTTTTTCAGTGCAACTCACTCATATACTATGTATTACACTGTGCGTTTCTTATATTCTAAGTTTTTCAGTGCAACTCACTCATATACTATGTACTACACTGTGCATTTCGTGTAATGCCGGTTTTTCAGTAAATTCTAAGTTTTTCAGTGCAACTCACTCATATACTATGTACTACACTATGCGTTTCTTATATTCTAAGTTTTTCAGTGCAACTCACTCATATACTATGTACTACACTGTGCGTTTCTTATATTCTAAGTTTTTCAGTGCAACTCACTCATATACTATGTACTACACTGTGCGTTTCTTATATTCTAAGTTTTTCAGTGCAACTCACTCATATACTATGTACTACACTGTGCGTTTCTTATATTCTAAGTTTTTCAGTGCAACTCACTCATATACTATGTACTACACTGTGCGTTTCTTATATTCTAAGTTTTTCAGTGCAACTCACTCATATACTATGTACTACACTGTGCGTTTCTTATATTCTAAGTTTTTCAGTGCAACTCACTCATATACTATGTACTACACTGTGCGTTTCTTATATTCTTAGTTTTTCAGTGCAACTCACTCATATACTATGTACTACACTGTGCGTTTCTTATATTCTAAGTTTTTCAGTGCAACTCACTCATATACTATGTACTACACTGTGCGTTTCTTATATTCTAAGTTTTTCAGTGCAACTCACTCATATACTATGTACTACACTGTGCGTTTCTAATATTCTAAGTTTTTCAGTGCAACTTACTCATATACTATGTACTACACTGTGCATTTCGTGTAATGCTGGTTTTTCTGTAAATTCTAAGTTTTTCAGTGCAACTCACTCATATACTATGTACTACACTGTGCGTTTCTTATATTCTAAGTTTTTCAGTGCAACTCACTCATATACTATGTACTACACTGTGCGTTTCTTATATTCTAAGTTTTTCAGTGCAACTCACTCATATACTATGTACTACAATGTGCGTTTCTTATATTCTAAGTTTTTCAGTGCAACTCACTCATATACTATGTACTACACTGTGCGTTTCTTATATTCTAAGTTTTTCAGTGCAACTCACTCATATACTATGTACTACACTGTGCGTTTCTTATATTCTTAGTTTTTCAGTGCAACTCACTCATATACTATGTACTACACTGTGTGTTTCTTATATTCTAAGTTTTTCAGTGCAACTCACTCATATACTATGTACTACACTGTGCGTTTCTTATATTCTAAGTTTTTCAGTGCAACTCACTCATATACTATGTACTACACTGTGCGTTTCTTATATTCTAAGTTTTTCAGTGCAACTCACTCATATACTATGTACTACACTGTGCGTTTCTTATATTCTAAGTTTTTCAGTGCAACTCACTCATATACTATGTACTACACTGTGCATTTCGTGTAATGCTGGTTTTTCTGTAAATTCTAAGTTTTTCAGTGCAACTCACTCATATACTCTGTACTACACTGCGTTTCTTATATTCTAAGTTTTTCAGTGCAACACACTCATATACTATGTACTACACTGTGCGTTTCTTATATTCTAAGTTTTTCAGTGCAACTCACTCATATACTATGTACTACACTGTGCGTTTCTTATATTCTAAGTTTTTCAGTGCAACTCACTCATATACTATGTACTACACTGTGCGTTTCTTATATTCTAAGTTTTTCAGTGCAACTCACTCATATACTATGTACTACACTGTGCGTTTCTTATATTCTAAGTTTTTCAGTGCAACTCACTCATATACTATGTACTACACTGTGCGTTTCTTATATTCTAAGTTTTTCAGTGCAACTCACTCATATACTATGTACTACACTGTGCGTTTCTTATATTCTAAGTTTTTCAGTGCAACTCACTCATATACTATGTACTATACTGTGCGTTTCTTATATTCTAAGTTTTTCAGTGCAACTCACTCATATACTATGTACTACACTGTGCGTTTCTTATATTCTAAGTTTTTCAGTGCAACTCACTCATATACTATGTACTACACTGTGCGTTTCTTATATTCTAAGTTTTTCAGTGCAACTCACTCATATACTATGTACTACACTGTGCGTTTCTTATATTCTAAGTTTTTCACTGCAACTCACTCATATACTATGTACTACACTGTGCGTTTCTTATATTCTAAGTTTTTCAGTGCAACTCACTCATATACTATGTACTACACTGTGCGTTTCTTATATTCTAAGTTTTTCAGTGCAACTCACTCATATACTATGTACTATACTGTGCGTTTCTTATATTCTAAGTTTTTCAGTGCAACTCACTCATATACTATGTACTACACTGTGCGTTTCTTATATTCTAAGTTTTTCAGTGCAACTCACTCATATACTATGTACTACACTGTGCGTTTCTTATATTCTAAGTTTTTCAGTGCAACTCACTCATATACTATGTACTACAATGTGCGTTTCTTATATTCTAAGTTTTTCAGTGCAACTCACTCATATACTATGTACTACACTGTGCGTTTCTTATATTCTAAGTTTTTCAGTGCAACTCACTCATATACTATGTACTATACTGTGCGTTTCTTATATTCTTAGTTTTTCAGTGCAACTCACTCATATACTATGTACTACACTGTGCGTTTCTTATATTCTAAGTTTTTCAGTGCAACTCACTCATATACTATGTACTACACTGTGCGTTTCTTATATTCTAAGTTTTTCAGTGCAACTCACTCATATACTATGTACTACACTGTGCGTTTCTTATATTCTAAGTTTTTCAGTGCAACTCACTCATATACTATGTACTACACTGTGCGTTTCTTATATTCTAAGTTTTTCAGTGCAACTCACTCATATACTATGTACTACACTGTGCGTTTCTTATATTCTAAGTTTTTCAGTGCAACTCACTCATATACTATGTACTACACTGTGCGTTTCTTATATTCTAAGTTTTTCAGTGCAACTTACTCATATACTATGTACTACACTGTGCATTTCGTGTAATGCTGGTTTTTCTGTAAATTCAAAGTTTTTCAGTGCAACTCACTCATATACTATGTACTACACTGTGCGTTTCTTATATTCTAAGTTTTTCAGTGCAACTCACTCATATACTATGTACTATTTCTTATATTCTAAGTTTTTCAGTGCAACTCACTCATATACTATGTACTACAATGTGCGTTTCTTATATTCTAAGTTTTTCAGTGCAACTCACTCATATACTATGTACTACACTGTGCGTTTCTTATATTCTAAGTTTTTCAGTGCAACTCACTCATATACTATGTACTACACTGTGCGTTTCTTATATTCTAAGTTTTTCAGTGCAACTCACTCATATACTATGTACTACACTGTGCGTTTCTTATATTCTAAATTTTTCAGTGCAACTCACTCATATACTATGTACTACACTGTGCGTTTCTTATATTCTAAGTTTTTCAGTGCAACTCACTCATATACTATGTACTACACTGTGCGTTTCTTATACTCTAAGTTTTTCAGTGCAACTCACTCATATACTATGTACTACACTGTGCGTTTCTTATATTCTAAGTTTTTCAGTGCAACTCACTCATATACTATGTACTACACTGTGCGTTTCTTATATTCTAAGTTTTTCAGTGCAACTCACTCATATACTATGTACTACACTGTGCGTTTCTTATATTCTAAGTTTTTCAGTGCAACTCACTCATATACTATGTACTACACTGTGCGTTTCTTATATTCTAAGTTTTTCAGTGCAACTCACTCATATACTATGTACTACACTGTGCGTTTCTTATATTCTTAGTTTTTCAGTGCAACTCATTCATATACTATGTACTACACTGTGCGTTTCTTATATTCTAAGTTTTTCAGTGCAACTCACTCATATACTATGTACTACACTGTGCGTTTCTTATATTCTAAGTTTTTCAGTGCAACTCACTCATATACTATGTACTACACTGTGCGTTTCTTATACTCTAAGTTTTTCAGTGCAACTCACTCATATACTATGTATTACACTGTGCGTTTCTTATATTCTAAGTTTTTCAGTGCAACTCACTCATATACTATGTACTACACTGTGCATTTCGTGTAATGCCGGTTTTTCAGTAAATTCTAAGTTTTTCAGTGCAACTCACTCATATACTATGTACTACACTATGCGTTTCTTATATTCTAAGTGTTTCAGTGCAACTCACTCATATACTATGTACTACACTGTGCGTTTCTTATATTCTAAGTTTTTCAGTGCAACTCACTCATATACTATGTACTACACTGTGCGTTTCTTATATTCTAAGTTTTTCAGTGCAACTCACTCATATACTATGTACTACACTGTGCGTTTCTTATATTCTAAGTTTTTCAGTGCAACTCACTCATATACTATGTACTACACTGTGCGTTTCTTATGTTCTAAGTTTTTCAGTGCAACTCACTCATATACTATGTACTACACTGTGCGTTTCTTATATTCTAAGTTTTTCAGTGCAACTCACTCATATACTATGTACTACACTGTGCGTTTCTTATACTCTAAGTTTTTCAGTGCAACTCACTCATATACTATGTATTACACTGTGCGTTTCTTATATTCTAAGTTTTTCAGTGCAACTCACTCATATACTATGTACTACACTGTGCATTTCGTGTAATGCCGGTTTTTCAGTAAATTCTAAGTTTTTCAGTGCAACTCACTCATATACTATGTACTACACTATGCGTTTCTTATATTCTAAGTTTTTCAGTGCAACTCACTCATATACTATGTACTACACTGTGCGTTTCTTATATTCTAAGTTTTTCAGTGCAACTCACTCATATACTATGTACTACACTGTGCGTTTCTTATATTCTAAGTTTTTCAGTGCAACTCACTCATATACTATGTACTACACTGTGCGTTTCTTATATTCTAAGTTTTTCAGTGCAACTCACTCATATACTATGTACTACACTGTGCATTTCGTGTAATGCTGGTTTTTCTGTAAATTCTAAGTTTTTCAGTGCAACTCACTCATATACTCTGTACTACACTGCGTTTCTTATATTCTAAGTTTTTCAGTGCAACACACTCATATACTATGTACTACACTGTGCGTTTCTTATATTCTAAGTTTTTCAGTGCAACTCACTCATATACTATGTACTACACTGTGCGTTTCTTATATTCTAAGTTTTTCAGTGCAACTCACTCATATACTATGTACTACACTGTGCGTTTCTTATATTCTAAGTTTTTCAGTGCAACTCACTCATATACTATGTACTACACTGTGCATTTCGTGTAATGCTGGTTTTTCTGTAAATTCTAAGTTTTTCAGTGCAACTCACTCATATACTCTGTACTACACTGCGTTTCTTATATTCTAAGTTTTTCAGTGCAACACACTCATATACTATGTACTACACTGTGCGTTTCTTATATTCTAAGTTTTTCAGTGCAACTCACTCATATACTATGTACTACACTGTGCGTTTCTTATATTCTAAGTTTTTCAGTGCAACTCACTCATATACTATGTACTACACTGTGCGTTTCTTATATTCTAAGTTTTTCAGTGCAACTCACTCATATACTATGTACTACACTGTGCGTTTCTTATATTCTAAGTTTTTCAGTGCAACTCACTCATATACTATGTACTACACTGTGCGTTTCTTATATTCTAAGTTTTTCAGTGCAACTCACTCATATACTATGTACTACACTGTGCGTTTCTTATATTCTAAGTTTTTCAGTGCAACTCACTCATATACTATGTACTATACTGTGCGTTTCTTATATTCTAAGTTTTTCAGTGCAACTCACTCATATACTATGTACTACACTGTGCGTTTCTTATATTCTAAGTTTTTCAGTGCAACTCACTCATATACTATGTACTACACTGTGCGTTTCTTATATTCTAAGTTTTTCAGTGCAACTCACTCATATACTATGTACTACACTGTGCGTTTCTTATATTCTAAGTTTTTCACTGCAACTCACTCATATACTATGTACTACACTGTGCGTTTCTTATATTCTAAGTTTTTCAGTGCAACTCACTCATATACTATGTACTACACTGTGCGTTTCTTATATTCTAAGTTTTTCAGTGCAACTCACTCATATACTATGTACTATACTGTGCGTTTCTTATATTCTAAGTTTTTCAGTGCAACTCACTCATATACTATGTACTACACTGTGCGTTTCTTATATTCTAAGTTTTTCAGTGCAACTCACTCATATACTATGTACTACACTGTGCGTTTCTTATATTCTAAGTTTTTCAGTGCAACTCACTCATATACTATGTACTACAATGTGCGTTTCTTATATTCTAAGTTTTTCAGTGCAACTCACTCATATACTATGTACTACACTGTGCGTTTCTTATATTCTAAGTTTTTCAGTGCAACTCACTCATATACTATGTACTATACTGTGCGTTTCTTATATTCTTAGTTTTTCAGTGCAACTCACTCATATACTATGTACTACACTGTGCGTTTCTTATATTCTAAGTTTTTCAGTGCAACTCACTCATATACTATGTACTACACTGTGCGTTTCTTATATTCTAAGTTTTTCAGTGCAACTCACTCATATACTATGTACTACACTGTGCGTTTCTTATATTCTAAGTTTTTCAGTGCAACTCACTCATATACTATGTACTACACTGTGCGTTTCTTATATTCTAAGTTTTTCAGTGCAACTCACTCATATACTATGTACTACACTGTGCGTTTCTTATATTCTAAGTTTTTCAGTGCAACTCACTCATATACTATGTACTACACTGTGCGTTTCTTATATTCTAAGTTTTTCAGTGCAACTTACTCATATACTATGTACTACACTGTGCATTTCGTGTAATGCTGGTTTTTCTGTAAATTCAAAGTTTTTCAGTGCAACTCACTCATATACTATGTACTACACTGTGCGTTTCTTATATTCTAAGTTTTTCAGTGCAACTCACTCATATACTATGTACTATTTCTTATATTCTAAGTTTTTCAGTGCAACTCACTCATATACTATGTACTACAATGTGCGTTTCTTATATTCTAAGTTTTTCAGTGCAACTCACTCATATACTATGTACTACACTGTGCGTTTCTTATATTCTAAGTTTTTCAGTGCAACTCACTCATATACTATGTACTACACTGTGCGTTTCTTATATTCTAAGTTTTTCAGTGCAACTCACTCATATACTATGTACTACACTGTGCGTTTCTTATATTCTAAATTTTTCAGTGCAACTCACTCATATACTATGTACTACACTGTGCGTTTCTTATATTCTAAGTTTTTCAGTGCAACTCACTCATATACTATGTACTACACTGTGCGTTTCTTATATTCTTAGTTTTTCAGTGCAACTCACTCATATACTATGTACTACACTGTGCGTTTCTTATATTCTAAGTTTTTCAGTGCAACTCACTCATATACTATGTACTACACTGTGCGTTTCTTATATTCTAAGTTTTTCAGTGCAACTCACTCATATACTATGTACTACACTGTGCGTTTCTTATATTCTAAGTTTTTCAGTGCAACTCACTCATATACTATGTACTACACTGTGCGTTTCTTATATTCTAAGTTTTTCAGTGCAACTCACTCATATACTATGTACTACACTGTGCGTTTCTTATATTCTTAGTTTTTCAGTGCAACTCATTCATATACTATGTACTACACTGTGCGTTTCTTATATTCTAAGTTTTTCAGTGCAACTCACTCATATACTATGTACTACACTGTGCGTTTCTTATATTCTAAGTTTTTCAGTGCAACTCACTCATATACTATGTACTACACTGTGCGTTTCTTATACTCTAAGTTTTTCAGTGCAACTCACTCATACACTATGTATTACACTGTGCGTTTCTTATATTCTAAGTTTTTCAGTGCAACTCACTCATATACTATGTACTACACTGTGCATTTCGTGTAATGCCGGTTTTTCAGTAAATTCTAAGTTTTTCAGTGCAACTCACTCATATACTATGTACTACACTATGCGTTTCTTATATTCTAAGTGTTTCAGTGCAACTCACTCATATACTATGTACTACACTGTGCGTTTCTTATATTCTAAGTTTTTCAGTGCAACTCACTCATATACTATGTACTACACTGTGCGTTTCTTATATTCTAAGTTTTTCAGTGCAACTCACTCATATACTATGTACTACACTGTGCGTTTCTTATATTCTAAGTTTTTCAGTGCAACTCACTCATATACTATGTACTACACTGTGCGTTTCTTATATTCTAAGTTTTTCAGTGCAACTCACTCATATACTATGTACTACACTGTGCGTTTCTTATATTCTAAGTTTTTCAGTGCAACTCACTCATATACTATGTACTACACTGTGCGTTTCTTATATTCTAAGTTTTTCAGTGCAACTCACTCATATACTATGTACTACACTGTGCGTTTCTTATATTCTTAGTTTTTCAGTGCAACTCATTCATATACTATGTACTACACTGTGCGTTTCTTATGTTCTAAGTTTTTCAGTGCAACTCACTCATATACTATGTACTACACTGTGCGTTTCTTATATTCTAAGTTTTTCAGTGCAACTCACTCATATACTATGTACTACACTGTGCGTTTCTTATACTCTAAGTTTTTCAGTGCAACTCACTCATATACTATGTATTACACTGTGCGTTTCTTATATTCTAAGTTTTTCAGTGCAACTCACTCATATACTATGTACTACACTGTGCATTTCGTGTAATGCCGGTTTTTCAGTAAATTCTAAGTTTTTCAGTGCAACTCACTCATATACTATGTACTACACTATGCGTTTCTTATATTCTAAGTTTTTCAGTGCAACTCACTCATATACTATGTACTACACTGTGCGTTTCTTATATTCTAAGTTTTTCAGTGCAACTCACTCATATACTATGTACTACACTGTGCGTTTCTTATATTCTAAGTTTTTCAGTGCAACTCACTCATATACTATGTACTACACTGTGCGTTTCTTATATTCTAAGTTTTTCAGTGCAACTCACTCATATACTATGTACTACACTGTGCGTTTCTTATATTCTAAGTTTTTCAGTGCAACTCACTCATATACTATGTACTACACTGTGCATTTCGTGTAATGCTGGTTTTTCTGTAAATTCAAAGTTTTTCAGTGCAACTCACTCATATACTATGTACTACACTGTGCGTTTCTTATATTCTAATTTTTTCAGTGCAACTCACTCATATACTATGTACTATTTCTTATATTCTAAGTTTTTCAGTGCAACTCACTCATATACTATGTACTACAATGTGCGTTTCTTATATTCTAAGTTTTTCAGTGCAACTCACTCATATACTATGTACTACACTGTGCGTTTCTTATATTCTAAGTTTTTCAGTGCAACTCACTCATATACTATGTACTACACTGTGCGTTTCTTATATTCTAAGTTTTTCAGTGCAACTCACTCATATACTATGTACTACACTGTGCGTTTCTTATATTCTAAATTTTTCAGTGCAACTCACTCATATACTATGTACTACACTGTGCGTTTCTTATATTCTAAGTTTTTCAGTGCAACTCACTCATATACTATGTACTACACTGTGCGTTTCTTATATTCTTAGTTTTTCAGTGCAACTCACTCATATACTATGTACTACACTGTGCGTTTCTTATATTCTAAGTTTTTCAGTGCAACTCACTCATATACTATGTACTACACTGTGCGTTTCTTATATTCTAAGTTTTTCAGTGCAACTCACTCATATACTATGTACTACACTGTGCGTTTCTTATATTCTAAGTTTTTCAGTGCAACTCACTCATATACTATGTACTACACTGTGCGTTTCTTATATTCTAAGTTTTTCAGTGCAACTCACTCATATACTATGTACTACACTGTGCGTTTCTTATATTCTAAGTTTTTCAGTGCAACTCACTCATATACTATGTACTATACTGTGCGTTTCTTATATTCTAAGTTTTTCAGTGCAACTCACTCATATACTATGTACTACACTGTGCGTTTCTTATATTCTAAGTTTTTCAGTGCAACTCACTCATATACTATGTACTACACTGTGCGTTTCTTATATTCTAAGTTTTTCAGTGCAACTCACTCATATACTATGTACTACACTGTGCGTTTCTTATATTCTAAGTTTTTCACTGCAACTCACTCATATACTATGTACTACACTGTGCGTTTCTTATATTCTAAGTTTTTCAGTGCAACTCACTCATATACTATGTACTACACTGTGCGTTTCTTATATTCTAAGTTTTTCAGTGCAACTCACTCATATACTATGTACTACACTGTGCGTTTCTTATATTCTAAGTTTTTCAGTGCAACTCACTCATATACTATGTACTACACTGTGCGTTTCTTATATTCTAAGTTTTTCAGTGCAACTCACTCATATACTATGTACTACACTGTGCGTTTCTTATATTCTAAGTTTTTCAGTGCAACTCACTCATATACTATGTACTACAATGTGCGTTTCTTATATTCTAAGTTTTTCAGTGCAACTCACTCATATACTATGTACTACACTGTGCGTTTCTTATATTCTAAGTTTTTCAGTGCAACTCACTCATATACTATGTACTATACTGTGCGTTTCTTATATTCTTAGTTTTTCAGTGCAACTCACTCATATACTATGTACTACACTGTGCGTTTCTTATATTCTAAGTTTTTCAGTGCAACTCACTCATATACTATGTACTACACTGTGCGTTTCTTATATTCTAAGTTTTTCAGTGCAACTCACTCATATACTATGTACTACACTGTGCGTTTCTTATATTCTAAGTTTTTCAGTGCAACTCACTCATATACTATGTACTACACTGTGCGTTTCTTATATTCTAAGTTTTTCAGTGCAACTCACTCATATACTATGTACTACACTGTGCGTTTCTTATATTCTAAGTTTTTCAGTGCAACTCACTCATATACTATGTACTACACTGTGCGTTTCTTATATTCTAAGTTTTTCAGTGCAACTTACTCATATACTATGTACTACACTGTGCATTTCGTGTAATGCTGGTTTTTCTGTAAATTCAAAGTTTTTCAGTGCAACTCACTCATATACTATGTACTACACTGTGCGTTTCTTATATTCTAAGTTTTTCAGTGCAACTCACTCATATACTATGTACTATTTCTTATATTCTAAGTTTTTCAGTGCAACTCACTCATATACTATGTACTACAATGTGCGTTTCTTATATTCTAAGTTTTTCAGTGCAACTCACTCATATACTATGTACTACACTGTGCGTTTCTTATATTCTAAGTTTTTCAGTGCAACTCACTCATATACTATGTACTACACTGTGCGTTTCTTATATTCTAAGTTTTTCAGTGCAACTCACTCATATACTATGTACTACACTGTGCGTTTCTTATATTCTAAATTTTTCAGTGCAACTCACTCATATACTATGTACTACACTGTGCGTTTCTTATATTCTAAGTTTTTCAGTGCAACTCACTCATATACTATGTACTACACTGTGCGTTTCTTATATTCTTAGTTTTTCAGTGCAACTCACTCATATACTATGTACTACACTGTGCGTTTCTTATATTCTAAGTTTTTCAGTGCAACTCACTCATATACTATGTACTACACTGTGCGTTTCTTATATTCTAAGTTTTTCAGTGCAACTCACTCATATACTATGTACTACACTGTGCGTTTCTTATATTCTAAGTTTTTCAGTGCAACTCACTCATATACTATGTACTACACTGTGCGTTTCTTATATTCTAAGTTTTTCAGTGCAACTCACTCATATACTATGTACTACACTGTGCATTTCGTGTAATGCTGGTTTTTCTGTAAATTCAAAGTTTTTCAGTGCAACTCACTCATATACTATGTACTACACTGTGCGTTTCTTATATTCTAAGTTTTTCAGTGCAACTCACTCATATACTATGTACTATTTCTTATATTCTAAGTTTTTCAGTGCAACTCACTCATATACTATGTACTACAATGTGCGTTTCTTATATTCTAAGTTTTTCAGTGCAACTCACTCATATACTATGTACTACACTGTGCGTTTCTTATATTCTAAGTTTTTCAGTGCAACTCACTCATATACTATGTACTACACTGTGCGTTTCTTATATTCTAAATTTTTCAGTGCAACTCACTCATATACTATGTACTACACTGTGCGTTTCTTATATTCTAAGTTTTTCAGTGCAACTCACTCATATACTATGTACTACACTGTGCGTTTCTTATATTCTTAGTTTTTCAGTGCAACTCACTCATATACTATGTACTACACTGTGCGTTTCTTATATTCTAAGTTTTTCAGTGCAACTCACTCATATACTATGTACTACACTGTGCGTTTCTTATATTCTAAGTTTTTCAGTGCAACTCACTCATATACTATGTACTACACTGTGCGTTTCTTATATTCTAAGTTTTTCAGTGCAACTCACTCATATACTATGTACTACACTGTGCGTTTCTTATATTCTAAGTTTTTCAGTGCAACTCACTCATATACTATGTACTACACTGTGCGTTTCTTATATTCTAAGTTTTTCAGTGCAACTCACTCATATACTATGTACTATACTGTGCGTTTCTTATATTCTAAGTTTTTCAGTGCAACTCACTCATATACTATGTACTACACTGTGCGTTTCTTATATTCTAAGTTTTTCAGTGCAACTCACTCATATACTATGTACTACACTGTGCGTTTCTTATATTCTAAGTTTTTCAGTGCAACTCACTCATATACTATGTACTACACTGTGCGTTTCTTATATTCTAAGTTTTTCACTGCAACTCACTCATATACTATGTACTACACTGTGCGTTTCTTATATTCTAAGTTTTTCAGTGCAACTCACTCATATACTATGTACTACACTGTGCGTTTCTTATATTCTAAGTTTTTCAGTGCAACTCACTCATATACTATGTACTATACTGTGCGTTTCTTATATTCTAAGTTTTTCAGTGCAACTCACTCATATACTATGTACTACACTGTGCGTTTCTTATATTCTAAGTTTTTCAGTGCAACTCACTCATATACTATGTACTACACTGTGCGTTTCTTATATTCTAAGTTTTTCAGTGCAACTCACTCATATACTATGTACTACAATGTGCGTTTCTTATATTCTAAGTTTTTCAGTGCAACTCACTCATATACTATGTACTACACTGTGCGTTTCTTATATTCTAAGTTTTTCAGTGCAACTCACTCATATACTATGTACTATACTGTGCGTTTCTTATATTCTTAGTTTTTCAGTGCAACTCACTCATATACTATGTACTACACTGTGCGTTTCTTATATTCTAAGTTTTTCAGTGCAACTCACTCATATACTATGTACTACACTGTGCGTTTCTTATATTCTAAGTTTTTCAGTGCAACTCACTCATATACTATGTACTACACTGTGCGTTTCTTATATTCTAAGTTTTTCAGTGCAACTCACTCATATACTATGTACTACACTGTGCGTTTTTTATATTCTAAGTTTTTCAGTGCAACTCACTCATATACTATGTACTACACTGTGCGTTTCTTATATTCTAAGTTTTTCAGTGCAACTCACTCATATACTATGTACTACACTGTGCGTTTCTTATATTCTAAGTTTTTCAGTGCAACTTACTCATATACTATGTACTACACTGTGCATTTCGTGTAATGCTGGTTTTTCTGTAAATTCAAAGTTTTTCAGTGCAACTCACTCATATACTATGTACTACACTGTGCGTTTCTTATATTCTAAGTTTTTCAGTGCAACTCACTCATATACTATGTACTATTTCTTATATTCTAAGTTTTTCAGTGCAACTCACTCATATACTATGTACTACAATGTGCGTTTCTTATATTCTAAGTTTTTCAGTGCAACTCACTCATATACTATGTACTACACTGTGCGTTTCTTATATTCTAAGTTTTTCAGTGCAACTCACTCATATACTATGTACTACACTGTGCGTTTCTTATATTCTAAGTTTTTCAGTGCAACTCACTCATATACTATGTACTACACTGTGCGTTTCTTATATTCTAAATTTTTCAGTGCAACTCACTCATATACTATGTACTACACTGTGCGTTTCTTATATTCTAAGTTTTTCAGTGCAACTCACTCATATACTATGTACTACACTGTGCGTTTCTTATATTCTTAGTTTTTCAGTGCAACTCACTCATATACTATGTACTACACTGTGCGTTTCTTATATTCTAAGTTTTTCAGTGCAACTCACTCATATACTATGTACTACACTGTGCGTTTCTTATATTCTAAGTTTTTCAGTGCAACTCACTCATATACTATGTACTACACTGTGCGTTTCTTATATTCTAAGTTTTTCAGTGCAACTCACTCATATACTATGTACTACACTGTGCGTTTCTTATATTCTAAGTTTTTCAGTGCAACTCACTCATATACTATGTACTACACTGTGCGTTTCTTATATTCTAAGTTTTTCAGTGCAACTCACTCATATACTATGTACTACACTGTGCGTTTCTTATATTCTAAGTTTTTCAGTGCAACTCACTCATATACTATGTACTACACTGTGCGTTTCTTATATTCTAAGTTTTTCAGTGCAACTCACTCATATACTATGTACTACACTGTGCGTTTCTTATATTCTAAGTTTTTCAGTGCAACTCACTCATATACTATGTACTACACTGTGCATTTCGTGTAATGCTGGTTTTTCTGTAAATTCAAAGTTTTTCAGTGCAACTCACTCATATACTATGTACTACACTGTGCGTTTCTTATATTCTAAGTTTTTCAGTGCAACTCACTCATATACTATGTACTATTTCTTATATTCTAAGTTTTTCAGTGCAACTCACTCATATACTATGTACTACAATGTGCGTTTCTTATATTCTAAGTTTTTCAGTGCAACTCACTCATATACTATGTACTACACTGTGCGTTTCTTATATTCTAAGTTTTTCAGTGCAACTCACTCATATACTATGTACTACACTGTGCGTTTCTTATATTCTAAGTTTTTCAGTGCAACTCACTCATATACTATGTACTACACTGTGCGTTTCTTATATTCTAAATTTTTCAGTGCAACTCACTCATATACTATGTACTACACTGTGCGTTTCTTGTATTCTAAGTTTTTCAGTGCAACTCACTCATATACTATGTACTACACTGTGCGTTTCTTATATTCTTAGTTTTTCAGTGCAACTCACTCATATACTATGTACTACACTGTGCGTTTCTTATATTCTAAGTTTTTCAGTGCAACTCACTCATATACTATGTACTACACTGTGCGTTTCTTATATTCTAAGTTTTTCAGTGCAACTCACTCATATACTATGTACTACACTGTGCGTTTCTTATATTCTAAGTTTTTCAGTGCAACTCACTCATATACTATGTACTACACTGTGCGTTTCTTATATTCTAAGTTTTTCAGTGCAACTCACTCATATACTATGTACTACACTGTGCGTTTCTTATATTCTAAGTTTTTCAGTGCAACTCACTCATATACTATGTACTATACTGTGCGTTTCTTATATTCTAAGTTTTTCAGTGCAACTCACTCATATACTATGTACTACACTGTGCGTTTCTTATATTCTAAGTTTTTCAGTGCAACTCACTCATATACTATGTACTACACTGTGCGTTTCTTATATTCTAAGTTTTTCAGTGCAACTCACTCATATACTATGTACTACACTGTGCGTTTCTTATATTCTAAGTTTTTCACTGCAACTCACTCATATACTATGTACTACACTGTGCGTTTCTTATATTCTAAGTTTTTCAGTGCAACTCACTCATATACTATGTACTACACTGTGCGTTTCTTATATTCTAAGTTTTTCAGTGCAACTCACTCATATACTATGTACTACACTGTGCGTTTCTTATATTCTAAGTTTTTCAGTGCAACTCACTCATATACTATGTACTACACTGTGCGTTTCTTATATTCTAAGTTTTTCAGTGCAACTCACTCATATACTATGTACTACACTGTGCGTTTCTTATATTCTAAGTTTTTCAGTGCAACTCACTCATATACTATGTACTACAATGTGCGTTTCTTATATTCTAAGTTTTTCAGTGCAACTCACTCATATACTATGTACTACACTGTGCGTTTCTTATATTCTAAATTTTTCAGTGCAACTCACTCATATACTATGTACTATACTGTGCGTTTCTTATATTCTTAGTTTTTCAGTGAAACTCACTCATATACTATGTACTACACTGTGCGTTTCTTATATTCTAAGTTTTTCAGTGCAACTCACTCATATACTATGTACTACACTGTGCGTTTCTTATATTCTAAGTTTTTCAGTGCAACTCACTCATATACTATGTACTACACTGTGCGTTTCTTATATTCTAAGTTTTTCAGTGCAACTCACTCATATACTATGTACTACACTGTGCGTTTCTTATATTCTAAGTTTTTCAGTGCAACTCACTCATATACTATGTACTACACTGTGCGTTTCTTATATTCTAAGTTTTTCAGTGCAACTCACTCATATACTATGTACTACACTGTGCGTTTCTTATATTCTAAGTTTTTCAGTGCAACTTACTCATATACTATGTACTACACTGTGCATTTCGTGTAATGCTGGTTTTTCTGTAAATTCAAAGTTTTTCAGTGCAACTCACTCATATACTATGTACTACACTGTGCGTTTCTTATATTCTAAGTTTTTCAGTGCAACTCACTCATATACTATGTACTATTTCTTATATTCTAAGTTTTTCAGTGCAACTCACTCATATACTATGTACTACAATGTGCGTTTCTTATATTCTAAGTTTTTCAGTGCAACTCACTCATATAGTATGTACTACACTGTGCGTTTCTTATATTCTAAGTTTTTCAGTGCAACTCACTCATATACTATGTACTACACTGTGCGTTTCTTATATTCTAAGTTTTTCAGTGCAACTCACTCATATACTATGTACTACACTGTGCGTTTCTTATATTCTAAATTTTTCAGTGCAACTCACTCATATACTATGTACTACACTGTGCGTTTCTTATATTCTAAGTTTTTCAGTGCAACTCACTCATATACTATGTACTACACTGTGCGTTTCTTATATTCTTAGTTTTTCAGTGCAACTCACTCATATACTATGTACTACACTGTGCGTTTCTTATATTCTAAGTTTTTCAGTGCAACTCACTCATATACTATGTACTACACTGTGCGTTTCTTATATTCTAAGTTTTTCAGTGCAACTCACTCATATACTATGTACTACACTGTGCGTTTCTTATATTCTAAGTTTTTCAGTGCAACTCACTCATATACTATGTACTACACTGTGCGTTTCTTATATTCTAAGTTTTTCAGTGCAACTCACTCATATACTATGTACTACACTGTGCGTTTCTTATATTCTTAGTTTTTCAGTGCAACTCATTCATATACTATGTACTACACTGTGCGTTTCTTATATTCTAAGTTTTTCAGTGCAACTCACTCATATACTATGTACTACACTGTGCGTTTCTTATATTCTATGTTTTTCAGTGCAACTCACTCATATACTATGTACTACACTGTGCGTTTCTTATACTCTAAGTTTTTCAGTGCAACTCACTCATATACTATGTATTACACTGTGCGTTTCTTATATTCTAAGTTTTTCAGTGCAACTCACTCATATACTATGTACTACACTGTGCATTTCGTGTAATGCCGGTTTTTCAGTAAATTCTAAGTTTTTCAGTGCAACTCACTCATATACTATGTACTACACTATGCGTTTCTTATATTCTAAGTTTTTCAGTGCAACTCACTCATATACTATGTACTACACTGTGCGTTTCTTATATTCTAAGTTTTTCAGTGCAACTCACTCATATACTATGTACTACACTGTGCGTTTCTTATATTCTAAGTTTTTCAGTGCAACTCACTCATATACTATGTACTACACTGTGCGTTTCTTATATTCTAAGTTTTTCAGTGCAACTCACTCATATACTATGTACTACACTGTGCGTTTCTTATATTCTAAGTTTTTCAGTGCAACTCACTCATATACTATGTACTACACTGTGCATTTCGTGTAATGCTGGTTTATCTGTAAATTCAAAGTTTTTCAGTGCAACTCACTCATATACTATGTACTACACTGTGCGTTTCTTATATTCTAAGTTTTTCAGTGCAACTCACTCATATACTATGTACTATTTCTTATATTCTAAGTTTTTCAGTGCAACTCACTCATATACTATGTACTACAATGTGCGTTTCTTATATTCTAAGTTTTTCAGTGCAACTCACTCATATACTATGTACTACACTGTGCGTTTCTTATATTCTAAGTTTTTCAGTGCAACTCACTCATATACTATGTACTACACTGTGCGTTTCTTATATTCTAAGTTTTTCAGTGCAACTCACTCATATACTATGTACTACACTGTGCGTTTCTTATATTCTAAATTTTTCAGTGCAACTCACTCATATACTATGTACTACACTGTGCGTTTCTTATATTCTAAGTTTTTCAGTGCAACTCACTCATATACTATGTACTACACTGTGCGTTTCTTATATTCTTAGTTTTTCAGTGCAACTCACTCATATACTATGTACTACACTGTGCGTTTCTTATATTCTAAGTTTTTCAGTGCAACTCACTCATATACTATGTACTACACTGTGCGTTTCTTATATTCTAAGTTTTTCAGTGCAACTCACTCATATACTATGTACTACACTGTGCGTTTCTTATATTCTAAGTTTTTCAGTGCAACTCACTCATATACTATGTACTACACTGTGCGTTTCTTATATTCTAAGTTTTTCAGTGCAACTCACTCATATACTATGTACTACACTGTGCGTTTCTTATATTCTTAGTTTTTCAGTGCAACTCATTCATATACTATGTACTACACTGTGCGTTTCTTATACTCTAAGTTTTTCAGTGCAACTCACTCATATACTATGTATTACACTGTGCGTTTCTTATATTCTAAGTTTTTCAGTGCAACTCACTCATATACTATGTACTACACTGTGCATTTCGTGTAATGCCGGTTTTTCAGTAAATTCTAAGTTTTTCAGTGCAACTCACTCATATACTATGTACTACACTGTGCGTTTCTTATATTCTAAGTTTTTCAGTGCAACTCACTCATATACTATGTACTACACTGTGCGTTTCTTATATTCTAAGTTTTTCAGTGCAACTCACTCATATACTATGTACTACACTGTGCGTTTCTTATATTCTAAGTTTTTCAGTGCAACTCACTCATATACTATGTACTACACTGTGCGTTTCTTATATTCTAAGTTTTTCAGTGCAACTCACTCATATACTATGTACTACACTGTGCGTTTCTTATATTCTAAGTTTTTCAGTGCAACTCACTCATATACTATGTACTACACTGTGCATTTCGTGTAATGCTGGTTTTTCTGTAAATTCAAAGTTTTTCAGTGCAACTCACTCATATACTATGTACTACACTGTGCGTTTCTTATATTCTAAGTTTTTCAGTGCAACTCACTCATATACTATGTACTATTTCTTATATTCTAAGTTTTTCAGTGCAACTCACTCATATACTATGTACTACAATGTGCGTTTCTTATATTCTAAGTTTTTCAGTGCAACTCACTCATATACTATGTACTACACTGTGCGTTTCTTATATTCTAAGTTTTTCAGTGCAACTCACTCATATACTATGTACTACACTGTGCGTTTCTTATATTCTAAGTTTTTCAGTGCAACTCACTCATATACTATGTACTACACTGTGCGTTTCTTATATTCTAAATTTTTCAGTGCAACTCACTCATATACTATGTACTACACTGTGCGTTTCTTATATTCTAAGTTTTTCAGTGCAACTCACTCATATACTATGTACTACACTGTGCGTTTCTTATATTCTTAGTTTTTCAGTGCAACTCACTCATATACTATGTACTACACTGTGCGTTTCTTATATTCTAAGTTTTTCAGTGCAACTCACTCATATACTATGTACTACACTGTGCGTTTCTTATATTCTAAGTTTTTCAGTGCAACTCACTCATATACTATGTACTACACTGTGCGTTTCTTATATTCTAAGTTTTTCAGTGCAACTCACTCATATACTATGTACTACACTGTGCGTTTCTTATATTCTAAGTTTTTCAGTGCAACTCACTCATATACTATGTACTACACTGTGCGTTTCTTATATTCTTAGTTTTTCAGTGCAACTCATTCATATACTATGTACTACACTGTGCGTTTCTTATGTTCTAAGTTTTTCAGTGCAACTCACTCATATACTATGTACTACACTGTGCGTTTCTTATATTCTAAGTTTTTCAGTGCAACTCACTCATATACTATGTACTACACTGTGCGTTTCTTATACTCTAAGTTTTTCAGTGCAACTCACTCATATACTATGTATTACACTGTGCGTTTCTTATATTCTAAGTTTTTCAGTGCAACTCACTCATATACTATGTACTACACTGTGCATTTCGTGTAATGCCGGTTTTTCAGTAAATTCTAAGTTTTTCAGTGCAACTCACTCATATACTATGTACTACACTATGCGTTTCTTATATTCTAAGTTTTTCAGTGCAACTCACTCATATACTATGTACTACACTGTGCGTTTCTTATATTCTAAGTTTTTCAGTGCAACTCACTCATATACTATGTACTACACTGTGCGTTTCTTATATTCTAAGTTTTTCAGTGCAACTCACTCATATACTATGTACTACACTGTGCGTTTCTTATATTCTAAGTTTTTCAGTGCAACTCACTCATATACTATGTACTACACTGTGCGTTTCTTATATTCTAAGTTTTTCAGTGCAACTCACTCATATACTATGTACTACACTGTGCATTTCGTGTAATGCTGGTTTTTCTGTAAATTCTAAGTTTTTCAGTGCAACTCACTCATATACTATGTACTACACTGTGCGTTTCTTATATTCTAAGTTTTTCAGTGCAACTCACTCATATACTATGTACTATTTCTTATATTCTAAGTTTTTCAGTGCAACTCACTCATATACTATGTACTACAATGTGCGTTTCTTATATTCTAAGTTTTTCAGTGCAACTCACTCATATACTATGTACTACACTGTGCGTTTCTTATATTCTAAGTTTTTCAGTGCAACTCACTCATATACTATGTACTACACTGTGCGTTTCTTATATTCTAAGTTTTTCAGTGCAACTCACTCATATACTATGTACTACACTGTGCGTTTCTTATATTCTAAGTTTTTCAGTGCAACTCACTCATATACTATGTACTACACTGTGCGTTTCTTATATTCTAAGTTTTTCAGTGCAACTCACTCATATACTATGTACTACACTGTGCGTTTCTTATATTCTAAGTTTTTCAGTGCAACTCACTCATATACTATGTACTACACTGTGCGTTTCTTATATTCTAAGTTTTTCAGTGCAACTCACTCATATACTATGTACTACACTGTGCGTTTCTTATATTCTAAGTTTTTCAGTGCAACTCACTCATATACTATGTACTACACTGTGCGTTTCATATATTCTTAGTTTTTCAGTGCAACTCACTCATATACTATGTACTACACTGTGCGTTTCTTATATTCTAAGTTTTTCAGTGCAACTCACTCATATACTATGTACTACACTGTGCGTTTCTTATATTCTAAGTTTTTCAGTGCAACTCACTCATATACTAAGTACTACACTGTGCGTTTCTTATATTCTAAGTTTTTCAGTGCAACTTACTCATATACTATGTACTACACTGTGCATTTCGTGTAATGCTGGTTTTTCTGTAAATTCAAAGTTTTTCAGTGCAACTCACTCATATACTATGTACTACACTGTGCGTTTCTTATATTCTAAGTTTTTCAGTGCAACTCACTCATATACTATGTACTATTTCTTATATTCTAAGTTTTTCAGTGCAACTCACTCATATACTATGTACTACACTGTGCGTTTCTTATATTCTTAGTTTTTCAGTGCAACTCACTCATATACTATGTACTACACTGTGCGTTTCTTATATTCTAAGTTTTTCAGTGCAACTCACTCATATACTATGTACTACACTGTGCGTTTCTTATATTCTAAGTTTTTCAGTGCAACTCACTCATATACTATGTACTACACTGTGCGTTTCTTATATTCTAAGTTTTTCAGTGCAACTCACTCATATACTATGTACTACACTGTGCGTTTCTTATATTCTAAGTTTTTCAGTGCAACTCACTCATATACTATGTACTACACTGTGCGTTTCTTATATTCTTAGTTTTTCAGTGCAACTCACTCATATACTATGTACTACACTGTGCGTTTCTTATATTCTAAGTTTTTCAGTGCAACTCACTCATATACTATGTACTACACTGTGCGTTTCTTATATTCTAAGTTTTTCAGTGCAACTCACTCATATACTATGTACTACACTGTGCGTTTCTTATATTCTAAGTTTTTCAGTGCAACTCACTCATATACTATGTACTACACTGTGCGTTTCTTATATTCTAAGTTTTTCAGTGCAACTCACTCATATACTATGTACTACACTGTGCGTTTCTTATATTTTTAGTTTTTCAGTGCAACTCATTCATATACTATGTACTACACTGTGCGTTTCTTATATTCTAAGTTTTTCAGTGCAACTCACTCATATACTATGTACTACACTGTGCGTTTCTTATATTCTAAGTTTTTCAGTGCAACTCACTCATATACTATGTACTACACTGTGCGTTTCTTATATTCTAAGTTTTTCAGTGCAACTCACTCATATACTATGTACTACACTGTGCGTTTCTTATACTCTAAGTTTTTCAGTGCAACTCACTCATATACTATGTATTACACTGTGCGTTTCTTATATTCTAAGTTTTTCAGTGCAACTCACTCATATACTATGTACTACACTGTGCATTTCGTGTAATGCCGGTTTTTCAGTAAATTCTAAGTTTTTCAGTGCAACTCACTCATATACTATGTACTACACTATGCGTTTCTTATATTCTAAGTTTTTCAGTGCAACTCACTCATATACTATGTACTACACTGTGCGTTTCTTATATTCTAAGTTTTTCAGTGCAACTCACTCATATACTATGTACTACACTGTGCGTTTCTTATATTCTAAGTTTTTCAGTGCAACTCACTCATATACTATGTACTACACTGTGCGTTTCTTATATTCTAAGTTTTTCAGTGCAACTCACTCATATACTATGTACTACACTGTGCGTTTCTTATATTCTAAGTTTTTCAGTGCAACTCACTCATATACTATGTACTACACTGTGCATTTCGTGTAATGCTGGTTTTTCTGTAAATTCTAAGTTTTTCAGTGCAACTCACTCATATACTATGTACTACACTGTGCGTTTCTTATATTCTAAGTTTTTCAGTGCAACTCACTCATATACTATGTACTATTTCTTATATTCTAAGTTTTTCAGTGCAACTCACTCATATACTATGTACTACAATGTGCGTTTCTTATATTCTAAGTTTTTCAGTGCAACTCACTCATATACTATATACTACACTGTGCGTTTCTTATATTCTAAGTTTTTCAGTGCAACTCACTCATATACTATGTACTACACTGTGCGTTTCTTATATTCTAAGTTTTTCAGTGCAACTCACTCATATACTATGTACTACACTGTGCGTTTCTTATATTCTAAGTTTTTCAGTGCAACTCACTCATATACTATGTACTACACTGTGCGTTTCTTATATTCTAAGTTTTTCAGTGCAACTCACTCATATACTATGTACTACACTGTGCGTTTCTTATATTCTAAGTTTTTCAGTGCAACTCACTCATATACTATGTACTACACTGTGCGTTTCTTATATTCTAAGTTTTTCAGTGCAACTCACTCATATACTATGTACTACACTGTGCGTTTCTTATATTCTAAGTTTTTCAGTGCAACTCACTCATATACTATGTACTACACTGTGCGTTTCTTATATTCTTAGTTTTTCAGTGCAACTCACTCATATACTATGTACTACACTGTGCGTTTCTTATATTCTAAGTTTTTCAGTTCAACTCACTCATATACTATGTACTACACTGTGCGTTTCTTATATTCTAAGTTTTTCAGTGCAACTCACTCATATACTATGTACTACACTGTGCGTTTCTTATATTCTAAGTTTTTCAGTGCAACTCACTCATATACTATGTACTACACTGTGCGTTTCTTATATTCTAAGTTTTTCAGTGCAACTCACTCATATACTATGTACTATACTGTGCGTTTCTTATATTCTTAGTTTTTCAGTGCAACTCACTCAAATACTATGTACTACACTGTGCGTTTCTTATATTCTAAGTTTTTCAGTGCAACTAACTCATATACTATGTACTACACTGTGCGTTTCTTATATTCTAAGTTTTTCAGTGCAACTCACTCATATACTATGTACTACAATGTGCGTTTCTTATATTCTAAGTTTTTCAGTGCAACTCACTCATATACTATGTACTACACTGTGCGTTTCTTATATTCTAAGTTTTTCAGTGCAACTCACTCATATACTATGTACTACACTGTGCGTTTCTTATATTCTTAGTTTTTCAGTGCAACTCACTCATATACTATGTACTACACTGTGCGTTTCTTATATTCTAAGTTTTTCAGTGCAACTCACTCATATACTATGTACTACACTGTGCGTTTCTTATATTCTAAGTTTTTCAGTGCAACTCACTCATATACTATGTACTACACTGTGCGTTTCTTATATTCTAAGTTTTTCAGTGCAACTTACTCATATACTATGTACTACACTGTGCATTTCGTGTAATGCTGGTTTTTCTGTAAATTCTAAGTTTTTCAGTGCAACTCACTCATATACTATGTACTACACTGTGCGTTTCTTATATTCTAAGTTTTTCAGTGCAACTCACTCATATACTATGTACTACACTGTGCGTTTCTTATATTCTAAGTTTTTCAGTGCAACTCACTCATATACTATGTACTACAATGTGCGTTTCTTATATTCTAAGTTTTTCAGTGCAACTCACTCATATACTATGTACTACACTGTGCGTTTCTTATATTCTAAGTTTTTCAGTGCAACTCACTCATATACTATGTACTACACTGTGCGTTTCTTATATTCTTAGTTTTTCAGTGCAACTCACTCATATACTATGTACTACACTGTGTGTTTCTTATATTCTAAGTTTTTCAGTGCAACTCACTCATATACTATGTACTACACTGTGCGTTTCTTATATTCTAAGTTTTTCAGTGCAACTCACTCATATACTATGTACTACACTGTGCGTTTCTTATATTCTAAGTTTTTCAGTGCAACTCACTCATATACTATGTACTACACTGTGCGTTTCTTATATTCTAAGTTTTTCAGTGCAACTCACTCATATACTATGTACTACACTGTGCATTTCGTGTAATGCTGGTTTTTCTGTAAATTCTAAGTTTTTCAGTGCAACTCACTCATATACTCTGTACTACACTGTGCGTTTCTTATATTCTAAGTTTTTCAGTGCAACACACTCATATACTATGTACTACACTGTGCGTTTCTTATATTCTAAGTTTTTCAGTGCAACTCACTCATATACTATGTACTACACTGTGCGTTTCTTATATTCTAAGTTTTTCAGTGCAACTCACTCATATACTATGTACTACACTGTGCGTTTCTTATATTCTAAGTTTTTCAGTGCAACTCACTCATATACTATGTACTACACTGTGCGTTTCTTATATTCTAAGTTTTTCAGTGCAACTCACTCATATACTATGTACTACACTGTGCGTTTCTTATATTCTAAGTTTTTCAGTGCAACTCACTCATATACTATGTACTACACTGTGCGTTTCTTATATTCTAAGTTTTTCAGTGCAACTCACTCATATACTATGTACTATACTGTGCGTTTCTTATATTCTAAGTTTTTCAGTGCAACTCACTCATATACTATGTACTACACTGTGCGTTTCTTATATTCTAAGTTTTTCAGTGCAACTCACTCATATACTATGTACTACACTGTGCGTTTCTTATATTCTAAGTTTTTCAGTGCAACTCACTCATATACTATGTACTACAATGTGCGTTTCTTATATTCTAAGTTTTTCAGTGCAACTCACTCATATACTATGTACTACACTGTGCGTTTCTTATATTCTAAGTTTTTCAGTGCAACTCACTCATATACTATGTACTATACTGTGCGTTTCTTATATTCTTAGTTTTTCAGTGCAACTCACTCATATACTATGTACTACACTGTGCGTTTCTTATATTCTAAGTTTTTCAGTGCAACTCACTCATATACTATGTACTACACTGTGCGTTTCTTATATTCTAAGTTTTTCAGTGCAACTCACTCATATACTATGTACTACACTGTGCGTTTCTTATATTCTAAGTTTTTCAGTGCAACTCACTCATATACTATGTACTATTTCTTATATTCTAAGTTTTTTAGTGCAACTCACTCATATACTATGTACTACAATGTGCGTTTCTTATATTCTAAGTTTTTCAGTGCAACTCACTCATATACTATGTACTACACTGTGCGTTTCTTATATTCTAAATTTTTCAGTGCAACTCACTCATATACTATGTACTACACTGTGCGTTTCTTATATTCTAAGTTTTTCAGTGCAACTCACTCATATACTATGTACTACACTGTGCGTTTCTTATATTCTAAGTTTTTCAGTGCAACTCACTCATATACTATGTACTACACTGTGCGTTTCTTATATTCTAAGTTTTTCAGTGCAACTCACTCATATACTATGTACTACACTGTGCGTTTCTTATATTCTAAGTTTTTCAGTGCAACTCACTCATATACTATGTACTACACTGTGCGTTTCTTATATTCTAAGTTTTTCAGTGCAACTCACTCATATACTATGTACTACACTGTGCGTTTCTTATATTCTTAGTTTTTCAGTGCAACTCACTCATATACTATGTACTACACTGTGCGTTTCTTATATTCTAAGTTTTTCAGTGCAACTCACTCATATACTATGTACTACACTGTGCGTTTCTTATATTCTAAGTTTTTCAGTGCAACTCACTCATATACTATGTACTACACTGTGCGTTTCTTATATTCTAAGTTTTTCAGTGCAACTCACTCATATACTATGTACTACACTGTGCGTTTCTTATATTCTTAGTTTTTCAGTGCAACTCACTCATATACTATGTACTACACTGTGCGTTTCTTATATTCTAAGTTTTTCAGTGCAACTCACTCATATACTATGTACTACACTGTGCGTTTCTTATATTCTAAGTTTTTCAGTGCAACTCACTCATATACTATGTACTACACTGTGCGTTTCTTATATTCTAAGTTTTTCAGTGCAACTCACTCATATACTATGTACTACACTGTGCGTTTCTTATACTCTAAGTTTTTCAGTGCAACTCACTCATATACTATGTATTACACTGTGCGTTTCTTATATTCTAAGTTTTTCAGTGCAACTCACTCATATACTATGTACTACACTGTGCGTTTCTTATATTCTAAGTTTTTCAGTGCAACTCACTCATATACTATGTACTACACTGTGCGTTTCTTATATTCTAAGTTTTTCAGTGCAACTCACTCATATACTATGTACTACACTGTGCGTTTCTTATATTCTAAGTTTTTCAGTGCAACTCACTCATATACTATGTACTACACTGTGCGTTTCTTATATTCTAAGTTTTTCAGTGCAACTCACTCATATACTATGTACTACACTGTGCGTTTCTTATATTCTAAGTTTTTCAGTGCAACTCACTCATATACTATGTACTACACTGTGCATTTCGTGTAATGCTGGTTTTTCTGTAAATTCTAAGTTTTTCAGTGCAACTCACTCATATACTATGTACTACACTGTGCGTTTCTTATATTCTAAGTTTTTCAGTGCAACTCACTCATATACTATGTACTATTTCTTATATTCTAAGTTTTTCAGTGCAACTCACTCATATAGTATGTACTACAATGTGTGTTTCTTATATTCTAAGTTTTACAGTGCAACTCACTCATATACTATGTACTACACTGTGCGTTTCTTATATTCTAAGTTTTTCAGTGCAACTCACTCATATACTATGTACTACACTGTGCGTTTCTTATATTCTTAGTTTTTCAGTGCAACTCACTCAAATACTATGTACTACACTGTGCGTTTCTTATATTCTAAGTTTTTCAGTGCAACTAACTCATATACTATGTACTACACTGTGCGTTTCTTATATTCTAAGTTTTTCAGTGCAACTCACTCATATACTATGTACTACAATGTGCGTTTCTTATATTCTAAGTTTTTCAGTGCAACTCACTCATATACTATGTACTACACTGTGCGTTTCTTATATTCTAAGTTTTTCAGTGCAACTCACTCATATACTATGTACTACACTGTGCGTTTCTTATATTCTTAGTTTTTCAGTGCAACTCACTCATATACTATGTACTACACTGTGCGTTTCTTATATTCTAAGTTTTTCAGTGCAACTCACTCATATACTATGTACTACACTGTGCGTTTCTTATATTCTAAGTTTTTCAGTGCAACTCACTCATATACTATGTACTACACTGTGCGTTTCTTATATTCTAAGTTTTTCAGTGCAACTTACTCATATACTATGTACTACACTGTGCATTTCGTGTAATGCTGGTTTTTCTGTAAATTCTAAGTTTTTCAGTGCAACTCACTCATATACTATGTACTACACTGTGCGTTTCTTATATTCTAAGTTTTTCAGTGCAACTCACTCATATACTATGTACTACACTGTGCGTTTCTTATATTCTAAGTTTTTCAGTGCAACTCACTCATATACTATGTACTACACTGTGCGTTTCTTATATTCTAAGTTTTTCAGTGCAACTCACTCATATACTATGTACTACACTGTGCGTTTCTTATATTCTAAGTTTTTCAGTGCAACTCACTCATATACTATGTACTACACTGTGCGTTTCTTATATTCTAAGTTTTTCAGTGCAACTCACTCATATACTATGTACTACACTGTGCGTTTCTTATATTCTTAGTTTTTCAGTGCAACTCACTCATATACTATGTACTACACTGTGCGTTTCTTATATTCTAAGTTTTTCAGTGCAACTCACTCATATACTATGTACTACACTGTGCGTTTCTTATATTCTAAGTTTTTCAGTGCAACTCACTCATATACTATGTACTACACTGTGCGTTTCTTATATTCTAAGTTTTTCAGTGCAACTCACTCATATACTATGTACTACACTGTGCGTTTCTTATATTCTAAGTTTTTCAGTGCAACTCACTCATATACTATGTACTATACTGTGCGTTTCTTATATTCTTAGTTTTTCAGTGCAACTCACTCAAATACTATGTACTACACTGTGCGTTTCTTATATTCTAAGTTTTTCAGTGCAACTAACTCATATACTATGTACTACACTGTGCGTTTCTTATATTCTAAGTTTTTCAGTGCAACTCACTCATATACTATGTACTACAATGTGCGTTTCTTATATTCTAAGTTTTTCAGTGCAACTCACTCATATACTATGTACTACACTGTGCGTTTCTTATATTCTAAGTTTTTCAGTGCAACTCACTCATATACTATGTACTACACTGTGCGTTTCTTATATTCTTAGTTTTTCAGTGCAACTCACTCATATACTATGTACTACACTGTGCGTTTCTTATATTCTAAGTTTTTCAGTGCAACTCACTCATATACTATGTACTACACTGTGCGTTTCTTATATTCTAAGTTTTTCAGTGCAACTCACTCATATACTATGTACTAC